>NW_019737116.1:2453-78692 GCF_002891405.2 Cryptotermes secundus
GGGGGGGGGGGAGACGTCTATTTTGCATTCCTCGTGCAGTGAAAACTATGATCAATATTTCTCACTCCTTTGTCACTACATTTTTTTCATTATTTACCTTGTTAAGGCAAAATTTCAGGAGGTATGACTTCTCTTATGCCAATGACCGTTAATGTTAAGGTGATTTCTGCCTCTCCTGCCTTGACTTCAATATTTTTTGCTAAACTGTCTTTTCAGATGCCATGGTCATAGACCAAGCACACCCACCAAGCAGCACAGCATATTATTCTGGGGGTTTAGACAAGTCCACAATTGCGCATAATATTTAACCTGAAATGAGACCTTTGGCAACATACTTACTTACTCACTCACTCATGGAGCTGAGCCCTTCTGGAGGAGCCGCAAATTTTCGCAACGTACTACGTACCTTAATCATAGAGTATTCTTATGTTGGACTCAAAAAAGCGATTCTTACTTTTATTTCCAGAAGGACGTAGTATAATATTTCCAAAGTACTCACAATTATGTTGACAGTTACATTCTCCTACATGAATCTCCAAATAAAATAAACTTCCATCATATTCATTATAAGAGATTAAATCAAAGTTATCTATATACAGAACACTATAATCACCATGTATACAGCCTAAATCAGTACCACTTATCTGCAGCCTAAATTAATTTTGTTAAAAATATCAAATTGTTCATTCATGAATTCGAAGACGTGTCAATTCACCTTTTCACCGGATCCAAGATCTGATGATTAGGAAATACATTATTATTAATCTCCAATCAATATCTAATAGGAGATGGATATTGCTTGGTAAAGCTTATGGAAAGCTAATAAATTTGGGCTTTTAGAAAAATCGCTTCTCTTTTACAAAGTTCATGAACATATTTCACCAAATCTTCGCCTTCAGTTCTTGAGTGGGCATAAAAATGGAAATGAACATTTATATTTCACGTTTATACACCAAATTCAGCGAGACCAGAACGCTATAATTTTTTATGATCGAGTGTTCAAGGTGCAAAGTATCGTCTTTCCTGGCAAATAACGAAATCTAAAGTTTCTGAGATCTGTAACAAATAGTTGTTAATTGAATTCTGCAGCAACGACAAATAATTTTCTCCTAAGGGAACAATTACTTTAGAAGAAATTAAATTGCACCTAAAAGGAAAATTTCCTTACAAATTATCCAAAACTATTCGAAAAATTTAATAGCACTTACTTACTTACTTACTTACTTATGGAGCTGAACCCTTCTTGAGAAGCCGCCAATTGTGCAGCCATTCAAGAATTTCCAAAAATTTTATGGAACCCGAAGGTTCATTACCGTGTTCACAAGAGCTCTCCACTGGTCCCTATCCTGAGCCAGATCAATCCAATCCATACCATCCCAGCCTAGCTCTCAAAGATCCATTTTAATAATGTCCACTCACCTAAAATTTTATTAAATAATTTGAAGATGCTGAATGATACATACAGATTCAACGTGTTTGACTCTGGTGTGATTTGCACAAGCTGTGATAATGTAACAGAGTCTCTATTTTATAAATAGTATTGTTGTGTAGACAGCCTCATTTACGCTGTTGAACTTTTATCATAATTTCCTTTTCTTCTGTTGAAACTGATTCTTGACCTTCATTTGTTAGCAGGGTGTTCACTATCGCACTGGGTTCGAAATTAAATTAATACATAATTCTGAATGTGTCAGTTTCCAGATTCAGTCATACGTTTATTATGTTGGACTTGTGGAATATCACATCTCAGAAGTGGCTGAAAATTTCACGAACTTTTATGGTTTCTCAATTCATGATTCCTAATCTTGCGATTCGATGGTACGCAACTTACACACGTGATAATACATGTTATACGCAGGATGAAGATGACAACATGCTGTTGTAAAGATACTGTCATATAATTTAGGTGTGGATGTTATAGGAGAAACGGAAGGCTAATTGGATTGGTGATATCTTACGCGGTAACTGCCTTCTACTGAAGGAAAGATAAAGGGGCGGATAGAAGTGTCCAGAAGACGATGAAGAAGACGTAAGAAGATGCTGGATGACCTTGGAGACAGAAGAGGATATTCTCATTTGAAGGAGAAAGCTCTAGATCGCATCAAGTGGAGGAACTGTTTTGGAAGAGACTGTGGACCTGTCGTCTTGACAGATTACTGATGAATGAATGAATGAATGAATGTTATAGGAGAACAATATATTATCTCCTCACAGCGGCAATTGAGATTGCTCCATAACCGACAAGCTAAAAAGAAAATCTTGTTTCAAGTAATGGATATTAATAAATTACTCCAGTTTCCAGAACGCCATTGATTTTCGCAGACTGCCGGAGACGATGCTAAATCACCTGCATTACAAGCAGTCGTAGGTTGTACCCCTTCATTCCAGCACCTCTTTATCAGCATAATTGCTTTCTTTTGAAAGGAAAAAGCATCGCTTATGTCTCCTCTGCATTTCTCTAAATGATCGTACGTTGAATTCCTATATGAGACAAAAGAAGATTATTATATTCCAGTAAAATTATTCAAGCCTTGTACCAATGTCATTTCCTCACTGAAATTGAAGTCTTTCTATTTATTCATTGCTATCTTCTTTTGCGCGTGTTTGTCTTCATTTCACTCAGACCCTTTATTAAATCTCTCCGTTCTCTTTAATATGTCTGTTACTTCTTTGTCTTCTTTTCCTTATTCTGGCATTGACTTTGAACTACCCTTTCTACTTCTTCCAGAAACGAACAGAGAAATCAGCTTCACAAAATGGAAATATACTGTTTTACGCTAAACTGATAGATCCATCACTTTATTCTTTCCAGACCCGTCAAAACCATGTATATGTTGTTCCTTATGTCTTTAGTTATTCCCGGTTTCCTACGTCCTCTCCTTCTCTACTGAATTTACTCCTATGTCAAGGTTTTATTTGCTTATTTCAAGACAAATATTTCACCAAGCTGCACTGGTGACATTCATGATATCCAAAGACACTGTGGCGTATCGCCAAAAAAGACGGACGATAAGACGTCCATTGATAGGCAACGGCTGCGATAAGAATGTGTACTTCAGTGGAAACAATATCAGCAGACCGCTGCATAGGAATCGCCTAAACAACAAATGCGTTTCCCCGGAAATTAAAGGATATCCGTGGACACGAATACTACCAGCGGATCAAACGGAACCCTTGAACACGATGTTCCCTAGTCAGTCCGAGCGCACACTACAAGAGTCAGTGTAGCTCCGACAAGTTTTCTTATTGTTTTGTGATCAGACTCTGATCAGTCGCAATGTGACTTGGACTTCGACAAGTTTTCAGTTTGTACTTGACCTTAGAACAGAAGAGTTCCTATCAGACAGGGACCAAGGACAGTTGAGCTCCAAGCAGAAGACACTTCGCCAAGATAGCGGTTGTTGTTGTAACATTTAAGAGGAAACGTCTGGCGACGTTATAAGTGGAATAATTGCACTTGCTAGTGCAAAAGTAACTGTCCAATAAAATATTTGTAGAAATCCGGGAACCCACACAATTTCTTGTCGCGTTGCCTGGCAAACACGCGACAATACGTTCTCAATCTCCATAGTTGTGTCAAACAATCTATTACCTCGGACCCTGATTAAATTAGTTTTCCGATTCAATATTCCAAAATTAGAATTATAACAGAAATATTACAGGACCATTACGAACGGTCTAATTCACGCCAAGTGAAAGGAGCACAGTGTTTTCTGGAATTGGCGAAAATTCTTTTAAATCATGAAATTAATTTGTATTCGAAAGGAGAGCAATGCGCTTTCAAAACAAGACGAAGCTTACAAAATTGCATTTTACTATCATTACTATCCTAATTTAACGCCTCCTGGATTTATAAACATAACGGTATCAGGCCGCCATGTTTGCATCTTCCGCGAGGATAAATAGAGTTTCTATGAAGAGCGGAACATTAGTGCTGACGTATGCAAGAGGAAAGGAAATATCTGTGCTGATATATGGTACACATGTCCTTATACATCACCATCATCAGCATAGCCATTAGTGTCGACCGCTCACAAACTATAATCGTTTGCAGATCCGTTCGGGCTTCATCTCTGGCTTGAAGTGGCAGTTCGCAGTTTCACAAGCCTTTCTGCGTTCCCTTTGCCATCGCTTTTAATCCAATTAATTTAATGATTGCAAGTTTTGTCCAGTATGGATTCTGTTTTTAACTACTCTTTTAACGTCTCTACCTTCAGAACCGGCATAAATTATGCACCAAATTTCAAATGTTATATAAATCACAAAGTTTTCGAGATATCGCGAAACGGATTGCATTGTTCGAAAGAACCGCTGAAAATTGTTCATGTTGACTGTCCGGCCGATAGTGGCGCTGCTGATACGTACACAGCTGGTGAACGCAAAATGGCAGCTCCCCGCAAGAAGGAGACAATGTCGTTCTGTGGAACTGTTATCAAGTGATTCAAGTGCAAAGACGTTACCGTCGGGAATACAGAGAACGGGCGCCTGGAAGATAGTCCATCAAGCGAGGGCTGGAACGGGATAGCCCCAAGTTCAATGCGTGTAGGGCCCATTGTTGTCATGAGGTGACTGGACCCTTAATCTTTCAAGAGCAGACCGCGAGCAGGACACATTATCTCGATATGATTGAATTATATTAGTCCCGCAGCTGGCACCACACCTACAACCAAACGTTTTCTTTCAACAAGATGGTGCCCAGTCATACAGGCCTCTTATTGTAAAAGAGTCTGAATTAAACTTCTCCAAACAGATTGATTGAGCGGGACGGACCATTCTCTTGGCCTCCTCACGACCCCGAAATATTTTCTTCTAAAAATATGTAAAGGACCAGGTATTCTGTCCAAAACTTGGTAAGAGTGGTTGAACTTCTAGCACGAATCAACAATGCAGTTGATTTTGTGACACCCCAGATGCTGTAAAACAGATGGCGTGAAATCGAGTACCGCCTGGGCATTCTGCGAGCTACAAATGGCGCTCACATTGAGACGTACTGAACTTGACGCGTCGTTCTTTCAAGTGAAGCAAAGCAACGCAATGCTCTGTATCGAGGGAACTCTGTGTTTTGTGTGTACTTGGACTGTGGTGAATAAACTGTGGCCACTTTGTACAATCGATCTGGCCGAAACCGTAAATGTCTTCCAACCAAATTTCTGTAGGATGTTTTGGTTCTCTTGTAATAGCTACTAGCCCAGCCCATAGCAACACCCTACATTTTATTCTCCTCAAAATTCTGAAAAATTAGGAACCGATGGTTAGGCAACAACCAAAATTTCACAACTCATCAGTTTTTCGTATCTAGGCTGAATACTTTCCTGGTCACTTGTTCCTATACCACTTGTAATTTATATTCTACTCTCCAAACCAAAGCCCAAGTTTCATCGCCATAAATGTAATGGAATTTTTCTGGAGGATACAAGTACTGCATCTTATTGTTAACAAAGAAACATATGAAATATTAGTTCTCATTTCTAAGGAATGCAATTTCACTGATAGGTAAAAGGGGAGTCTTAATTACATACTTCAAGCATAAGCATCGTGTTCTATAACTGTAAGCCATCAGAAAAGCTCATATGCTCATAACCGATTCGTTGGCGAGATGTGGCAACATTGCATAAAACAGCTATAAGAAAGCACTGCAATATATTTGTAAGCATCCGGCGAAAATCCACATTCATTTCAAGAAATACGATTCCAACAGCCGCTTGCAGTAAATGTTTTGGAGGGAGGTCTCCTACTACTACGTACTTGCAGTTTCTGTCTGAACAGTTACCGAAAATACTGGATGACGTACCAATGGCAAGACGGCAGGCAATGTGGGCACTGCATGATGGGGCTCTTGTCCTTTCTTCTTGCGAATTCATGCGATATTTATATAACCTCTAACCAGCTCGAGAGACAGTACGAAGCGGGCCAGCATCGTGACCTCCGCAATCACCCAACCTCACTCCTGCCCACTTCTACTTGTGGTTCCATCTGAAGAGCGTAGTCTACGCCCAATGCTGCAACATGCGAGGCGAGCTGTGGAATGCCGAGGCCACAATATGGAACATGACAGGCATCTTTCGACCGTCCAGGAATTATTGGCGCAACATGACTCACTTACGCAATCACGGTATTGGTGGACCGTTTCAACATGTTTTGTATACCGCTAGTAACTGGCAAGATGTCGTTCTGTTCACAGCTAACAAATTGTTCATCCACAATTACGTTATTTATCTGCTTCTATTTCCTCGTGCTTCCTGTTTTCACATCTCGCTAACGATGCAGTTGTGACCACACATTTACATATATGCAAAATTCCGGGACGGCCCTGAAAATCTCGAAGGTGACGAATGCAGCGGACGACCAATAGCCGTTCGAGCACCTGACATGATCGAAACAGATCGGGAATTGATTTTAGCTTATCGTCGAATGACTCTTCGGATGAGGGAAGATAAACTCGAAATTAGCAGAGAAACAATTCGTAAAAACTTAGTAGAAAATCTCGGAAAACAAAAGATCTGCTCTAGGTTTATTCGGCACTGTTTGACCGATCAACAGGAGCCGTCAGACTGCAAGCTTATCAAGAGCTTATTTAGTCTGTGGATGATGATTTCTCCTGGCTTGGCTCGGTTGTAACGGGTGATGAGGCCTGGTGTTTCCAGTTTGATCACAAAACAATAAGACAAAGCATGGAATGGCGCTCATCAAGATCTTCAAGACACAAAAATATTCGATTTTAAAAGTAAAAAAAAAAAAAATATTATGCTGGTCACATTCTTCGACAGTCAGGGAATTATCCACAAACAATTTGTTCCGCCAGGTCGGATGGTGAGTAAGGAATATTATGTGGAAGTATTATTTCATTTGGTTCAAAGGATTCGTCGAGTAAGACCTCAGTATTCAAGAAAGAGTAAGTTTGTTCCTATTGCATGACAGCGCGAACTCTCACACTGCACTATCGATACAGCAGTTATTGGCGAAACATGGGATTCCTGGACAACTTCACTCCCACACTCTCCCGATTTATCCCGATCTGACTATTTCTTATTCCCAAAAATCAAATCCACAATGAAAAGGAGAAGATTTGGAGACACGAAGGATATTAGAAAACATGTAACAAAGGATCTGTTGGCACTGCATGCAGACGAGTTCAGGAAGTGTTTGCAATAAACTTTCTGAGCGAGCACAAAACCGTGTGCCATCTCCAGGAGATTATTTTCAAGGATATGTTCGATTAATATAATTGACGAAGTGCTGAAACTTAAATGTCAAACCTCGTACGTTTCCAAGTTTGGTACTTCAGATGCTAGGGCACGTATCAGTTTTCTGGCGATGACAATTTTCAGTTTAATACAAGTTCTCCTTTGGTTAAGTCTTGTATACATTTGAAGCAACTGGAAGGGACCTAGGACAGTGATTCGCCCATTCTTCTTCTATATACGTATATGTCGGATAATGGGCGCTTAATCATAACGGACTTCTACTGAGTTTTTTTACCCCAATGATGACGCAATCATCTTTACATTCCAAGGACATATTTCTTATGTAATTTTCCTTTTGGACGAAATTATATTTTAAATACCTATTTCAAGCCACCAAGCAGGGTGCCAGTAATGTATGTGCTAGGACTGCACCTTTGCGGGGATGATATTGCTATTTTGATACAAATGACCTCTCAACATGCGCGTTGTATATTCAGTGTCGATACATATACCATTACACAATTCCCTAGTGACTAATAAGTCATGGATAAGTACAGCCTTATGTAGGTAAAATTACAGACACGAGAGAATGAGAGGCACTTGGGAGGAGATAAGTTGTGTTTCGTGTTCCCGCCAATTTGCCTTAGCGTAATCAGGCCCAAGTATCTATTCTGTAGGAAAATGGAGTGGGGGGCGTGAGAGCCAGTCTCAACTGGGTGCCGAAGAGAATAATCACAACACCCCCCCCTTTGTGATTTTATCGCCGGTCTTCCTTCAAGACTAGCATCTATCCCAAGTCCTTAAAAGATTATGGGGTGATTGTTTATCAAATTCAGTGACTTACGGTGTCACTGGAGAAGGAACCGAGTAAAACGGCAAGTATCTAGTTCTAAGTTATGCCCTTATCTCAGTTTCAAGAACTCTTCCCTTGGTAAAGTATACTTCATGTTGTTCACAGGACATAAATAACATCACATGCTGAAAGACAGCGAGAGCTTTCTTTGAATAAAATTTCCAAATAAATCCAAACATTTTGAAGAGTGCTTTAAGCAGGCCTAGGGTGAAATTAGTTAAGTGTGGAAAAAGAAGTAGCTACATATCATAGCTGGTTACAGACACTCGAATTCGGGTGGATTCAATTTTGACGTAGGTGTCTCCGGTAAAATAAGCATTGCTCTTATTATTGAAACTTTGAAAACATTCGTTTGCTCTGACTGGCTGAAACGCAATTATGTGCAAACCAAATCGCTTGCTCGCTATGAAGCAGATCATTCTCGACACGTTTACCAACTACACGTGTATGAGGGTAGAGTAAAATCATTCGTCAGGCTGGAGCAAAACATGTAAATTGCTATCGGTCAAGTGACTTGTGGGAGGCAGGATGTAAAGTAAGGACACACTGCCCGCTCGAACTCAAGTCAAACTTTATGCGAACACACGTGTTAGAACAGGACACATTATAATGTTACTATTAGTAATGCCGCGGCATAAAAACATGTTTCCGAGAACTGTTCAGAACACTCGGTACAAATATAATGATCCGTGGATCACACACAGAATCACCCGTAAAGGTTCCAAAGCAACTAGCGATGGCAGCGGGAAGGGAGTGAGTAAGCCTGCTTTCCGCATCTCAGCCCTGTACAGATCTGAACTGTGATGTTGACGAGCATCTGGCCGCTTTACCCCCCCGAGGAAAAGGACACAGACATTAATTAGATCGGAGGGCCTCAGAGATGGCCTGCATGTGATAGTGAAGAGTAACTTCGTGCCCCTGCTGGGAATCGAATTGCAATCACTCAACGAGTAGTCATTTTGCTTCCAGCTTACAAAATTTCCATTTTAACTAAGATCGGCGGCATGGAAATATATGACTGTGGACAAGTCCAAGTTTAGTAACGTCAGCACTAGGGCCGCGCCATAGCTCAAGCGGTAAGTCGCTGGCTCCCCATAGCGGCGGCCCGGGTTCGACCCCGGGTCTGGTCAAGTGGGATTTATGGTGGACGAAGTGGCGCTGGGCAGGTTTTCTCCGAGTACTTCGGTTTCCCCTGCCCATCTTCATTCCACCAATTGCTCCACAATCACCCTCACCTATCATCTGGGGCTGGTACAATAGGCCAGAAGTGGCCGCAGTATAAGGGACTTAGTCCCACCCCACTAGCAATAATAAAAAAAAGTCAGCACTAGATACGTGAGTGGTCAGCTCCTCTCTCCGGCCGCTGTATCCTCAGAAAAGAAAGTCTAGTACCGAATTGACTGAGTCAGCAGACGGGATATAACGGCGCCCTGAACGTCCAACCACCTCATCATCGGGATTCGAACCCGCGATTTTCCAGTTTGTAGCATAGTTCCTCAACGAACTACACTACCGCGTACCCTTTCATGTCATTATATTATTAAGCAAATCATAATTTTATAGCAACTTATGCATTCAGGCTTAAGTTTGCATGACACAGATCTAATTGATTTCTGGGGATGAAACGATGCATTTAGATTTTCTCAGAACAAATCCTTAAGGCCGCCTATTATGGCTATCTCGATGGCCTATTGTTATGCGATATAATAGCCATATAATAGCCCTTTCTACCGAAAGACATTGGTTACCGCATGTTCATCGCGTTATTACCTCTATTAATGCAGTCTACATGCGACCAATACACGAGAATAGCTACGTATTTCAAATTAACTTCACGCGGCATTCAAGAATCTGTGAATCGTTGAGGGACCTGCGACAGATAAAGCAGCGTCTGGACTAAGCTCCTGTACTCATTTCCATTAACGTCACGGTTTCGACATCATTTAAACATTGGAGGCAGTGTAATGGCACATAATGGCCTCCTTAGCTGATACATAACCTCTACATAGCTTCAGACCAAATTAATAAAGTTTAAGGACAACGAGGTTAACAGTCGAACTGCAGTTTAGGTGAGACAATCGTAAGGGCATGGGACGATTGAGGACGCTGAAGGAACCGGGTATGAGACGATATAGCTTTGGTCTTGTTGCGTTAAAGAAGTTTAATAGAGCAACTGCAACAAATACGAAATTGTATCAGAATGGCAAAGTGTGAAGTTTGACCCAGATCGAGAAAAGCGAATCGATGTTATTGTTAATAATACTGCCAGTATTAGAAGCAGGGGAATATATGGGATTAAATGTTTCTTATGTGCCCTTTATCCACTGAACCTTACCGTCAATGAAAACTATGAAAGAAATAGTATTAGTCAAATGGTTCCTTTAAACCTTACCGTGAAGAAGACTTTCCTCGAGGAGCTAGGCTTTTGAACTTACCTGAAACAAAGAAAGCACCACATAAACTCGAGTCCCGCAGTTAAAATATTGTTCAATAAAATGGCTTATCTCATAATCTCAGTAAGTTACTACTACAGAAGAAATGTGGAGAAGCGCGCCGAAATAAGTATACTTATTATGTCACTGCACTCTTTGTTAGGCACCATAGCTCGTTTGCGTTGTCTTCCATTTATTGCAGATACATTATTTATTTTCTGATTAAATAGAATTAAATTAGGAACAGCACAGTTTGACGAGTCTAAGCAAACATTCTGCTGAATAAGAGTAACTGCAATGTGCCGTCCTACCTCTGATACACCAAAAAAGGCATGGCTCTAAATACGTGACCTATAAATAAACACAAATCTCTTTTGTGTTTTTGAGTGCTGTCTCTTACTGACACAAGCGAATCATCTGTTTCTGTGTATGAAGAAATATTATTATGCTCTTGGCAAGCATATCAGTTACAATTTCATTAAAAACAGATCCAATATTTATATGTATGTAGCGCAGACCTAATTCATGTGGGAGAATAGGCTTTGGCAACATCCTAATGGTTTCGAAAACCCGATGGTGATTAACCAGTAAACTTGGAAAGGCCATTGCCGGGGGGCGAATATTTAGGAAATTAACGTGTACGGTCCCTTTTGTTTAACAATTTCGAAAGCCGTCAGAATAAAAAAAAAAATTGGATATGAAATGCGTGTCACGTGTGCCTCTATCAATTTTCTCCCTACCCCCCTCCCCCGAAATGTCTAGAAACAACATTCCGAAACCCGGAAAATGGGAGGCTATTAGACCCAACCATACCAGAAGTAGAAACCCGACACAGAGATAAAGAACGTCATTCCTGATCTTTAACGGCTCTTCTGTGCATTCTTCTATGCAAATTATGTATGTTTGGCTAATAAATGTACGCAATGAAACTCACTAGTATCACCAGCGTTTTGGTGCTCCTCTCAGTTCCCTTGGTGTTTCTTAATAGCACAGGGCTATTATAAAGCGAAATCAATAACGTACTGATCAACAATCTTGAATGTACGTTAGCACTGTAAGTCAAAACGCTTCATATGACGTCTGCTTTTAGCAGAAACTGGATGAAATGCACTTATTTTTAACAAACACCTAATTAATCAAGCAAGCATGTCAGTCTTTAATTACCCTCCAGTAAACTTTAATTACGCCGGTCAGGGTAGCCGAGCGGTCTAAGGTATGTACTGTCTTCGCTCGCTCGGAAGCCGGGATCGAGGGTTCGAATCCCACTCAGGGCATTGATGTTTGTGTGCGTTTTTCTGTGTTTGTGTACAGGTAGAAGCCTTGCGACGAGCTTATCACCCGCCCAACGAGTTCTACCGAACGTGTAAGACCTAGAAAAACCGAAGTGAACGGAGAACTTCATGGAGTTAGGCCTAGGCCCACTGGGGCCTTTTGAATGAAAACTGGAACTGCTACAGTGAATATATTTATATATAATTGTCTTTTATTAGTGCATAAATATCGTTAGTACCAGAGTAATTAAAAATTATAAGTCAGTCTCTTAACAACTACGTACAGACAGACAAGCTATAAACTCCTACACAAAGGACGCTCACACATCTTTCGTGAAACAATGAAAACACTTTTGGGAACTCAATACCCGCTACATGTAATATGCGTATATTCTCATTGAGTTACTCAAAATGCATACAAATAACAGACTCGACTTTAAAATAAGAAACATCTTAAGATCTAAATATTTATGACGATGGCACATTGGTACAAATATTATGTTTTTGGACAATGTCCATCATCTTGTATTTATCTAAAAACCGTCCTTTTTACTTTTCAAAACATAGCGTTCCGGAGACTGGATTCTGTCTCCGTCTTCAGGTAAAACCTACACAGTTGGGCCCAACAGATAGAGATAGTCCCTATCTCCGGTCTGTTCTATATCCTGGCTTGTAAGAGAATGAAAAATTTCACATATTCAAAGAAGGACGCGAATTGGCCTAAGGAAAAACAAACAATAACAGTCAAGAGTTAGAAGTAAAGACGATCCTGCATAATTATAACGTTATAACAAAAGCTCATTATTCTTCATAACCCTGAGCTACCTCCCACGCTCATAATTTTCAACGCCCAAGCGAAAGCTTTCCAAGAGTTTCCACACCAAACCTCTGTATAAATATACAGCTTCCCTCAACTTATTTGAGTAGTCCATCGTAATCCCCAGGTCTCCGGAAACTTACGGTACTAAGTTTGCTGTACAAACAGCGATCCTGCTAGTCATACTGGTCCCGCTTAGTTTCAAACAACATCTCGATCGTCCTCAAGAAGTGCAATTATGTTTTTCCCTCGAAGTTTCAAAACATTACAAACGAACCGCAAAGTTGCTTCACATGACATGAATTTTAGTTTCGGTGAAGCAGTCGGGGTGATATTCGTCCTTGAACTGAACAGCAACAAACCCTTCATGAATACTGACCAATTTCCCTGGCTTAATACGCACAGTTTCTGCAGATTTCTCTCTGCCGTGGGCTGCTTATACATATATTGTACAACTGTAATGGCACCTCGAGTTACAAATATATTTAAAAAAAAAGAACAAACTCCGTTGTTTGTAGTCCGCAAGCGAACTATACCGACCGAGCGACCGCCGCTTGTCGGCGGATAGAAGGTATTGCGTGGTCAGCGCAACGGATGCCTACGCCCGTTAATCTCGGTTTCCTCGACCGGAGCCGCTATTTCCTTGAAACAGCTCCTCAATTATCCTCACGAAGCTGAGTGGACCCAGTTCCAGACCCACTACTTCTCAGAAAATCTGGTAGCGCCGGGAACCGAACCCGGATCTCTGGGTCTGTAGCCAGGAACTCTGACCATTAGACCACAGAGGCGAACTTACGAATATAACAGGTTTCTAAAACCCCTTTTGTATCTGAAAGAATGACTGCGGAGTCATCGCTCGGGTTCGCATCTGACTCAGTCGGTTATAAGAGAGCATGTTCGTAAATTCTGAAATGTTCTCAGGTACGAGATTCCTAGTGCAGGTAGTGGATTAATTCATCTGAAACAAATTCGTTATGACCGGTAATGTGTATGTAGGTAGATCAGGAAATATAGAAGCAGAAATTATTCGTTGCGGTCTTCCATGCTCAGCTCCACAACCACCTTATACATGGTCGCACACTGGACCCCCCTGTTCAGGATTTGTTGATATGAATGAGGGAATTTACAAAACACGGCAGCGGTCCACTGGAATCTTCATTACGGCTTCAGCCACATTTTCCCCATTAAAAGCTCGTCTTCCAGTAATAGTGGCGTCTGAGAAGAGGAGGTAGTGGAAAGGGTAATGAAAGAAGGAAACCGGGGAAGACAGCGAAGGCAGCAGGAAGACAAGGAACCGAAATACTGTGGCATAATTACAAAAATTACACTGGATGTAAGTCTGCCATAAGGAAGATCTTCAGTTGCAGAGATGAGAGATGGGGTGTGGGGGTGGGGGGAAGAAAGAAATTAGAATACTTGTACATAAAATTGCAAATTAATTTTTAATTTATCTCTCATAGTTTTTCTGTCTTCCTTCAGCGTTCTCAAGCGACTCATTTAATAACGTTTAAAAGCGAATTTATACCGACATTAGGAACTGGAAAATATACTACTGAAACTAAACATTTGGCTGGAAGCACATTCTTGCTTCCTGAATAAGAAGAGGACACATCTTCATATTCCAGAAGAAATTTGATTTAAATTTGCTACTTCAACTCATAGGTATATACAAATAAAATGCATCCCTGTAACAGGTCGTGAAGGCCCATAGGGTTGTGAAATGTTGAGGATCCCACATTTTCTAGACAATCGGCTCGCAGATGGCGGTAAGTATGTCAGCCTTACTCGCAAGCCGCTGGAAGGATTAGGTCAAATGAAATAATCCACCGCATTGGAATTCAAACCCGCGACCTTCCGGCATGTAGCATAGTCCCTCAACCAACTACGCTACCGCATGCATGAATATTTTTGTTGCTTAAACAGTGTTTCACTTTAGTAAAGTATCCTAGTATTTACAGGCGTGCTTACCTCAATCTAGGTATACCGAATGAAATCTTTTATAAAACTGTATCTGTCACGTATGGACTTGTAAGGCTCCTGTCCTCCCTGATTTAGTCGTCCATAGCGTAACATGGGATAGTGTGAAAATCCTTCAGCAACACTTCCCCTCTTGGGAGCAACTATACTTGCTGCACTGTCATGTCCTCTAAGCAATTCCGTAATTTTTTGGAAAGTACTTTAAGTGAAGAAAATGACTTCTCTAGCCGTGCTCGAAGTTGTCACATGGAACAAGATTTCTGAACACTGTTGATCTGTCGTGTACAGTGCATCATTTTATACGTAACCAACAATCTTCGAGATCATTTTGCTCCAAAACTATGGTCGTGTGAAAGGGATATCTTATATATTAACTCTCCCTTTTCTGCAAATATTTTACCGTGGTGTTTTTTCTTCTAGTTTCCTTCAGAAGTTATAACATACTGTTTATACAATAATTTACTCTTCGTTACGAGATGAAATGTATTTATAGGAACTGCCAAATGATTCGAGACCAAACTCAACTCCTTCCCTTGTGGAAAATCACTTATTTCCCACATTAACATGTAGTGCACATGAGAGAACCTAAACGGTGCAAATCAATCGACAGTTCTTTTTCAAAAGTCTTTTCTCGCATACCTGAGGCCATATCAGGTAATTATGCGGCCCAACCGGGGTTTTGCCTCTCTTTCCTTCCTTTTTAACCACCATTTTCTCCCCCACATTGCAGGCGGCGAATTTCTCATCTCAAGAAATCTCTGTAACCACTTGCATTTTATTACATCCATATTTTACCATCCATGGCAGGCCTCCCCTGGCCCACACACTGCATCCTTGCCCAAGACCATCATTTCGCCCATTCACCCTCTTGCACGCCTGCCCCTCCCCCATCCATCGTCAGGACCAATGGCCCGGCGCTTCTATCGTCACTGCCTAATCCACCGACTTCGTAACAAACATCCTACCATTGAAATAGAACTACATATCACGAAGCGCAAATCCCCTCGCTTTATGTAGTAAATAGCTTTACCGCCTGTAAATTGTATGTTTGAGGACCACCATCTCTATCTTCTTATTGTTCTCAGTGCAATTATCAAATCGTGCGGGCCATCAGTTGCAAATGCAAACTCATGTGAAAGTGTTGTTAAGCTGTCTTGACCTCGGAACTGCCTTAATTGCTTAACTGTTGAAGAAAGTATCCACTAAGGAACGCGTTAACAACAGTCAGTCACAGTGCAAAAGTGCGTGATGCTGCATTTTGGAGACAGCCATTTTGCTAGGAATTCTATGCTAGAAAGCATTTCTCAGTCAAAGATTGAGGATGAAGTTGCGGTTCGGTTCGAATCGTCTCGTCTCGGCTAGGCTCGGCTGGATCCGACACGACCCGACACGACCCGACATGACCCGACATGACCGGAACGTCATAAAATGGCAGTCACAGTCATAAAATACAACCACCGTCTTCAGACTGATCCGGATACAGACTTTACTGCTGAAGGAAATATGGACCGAAAACAGATACTAGGTAAACACATTCACAATGACGCTACGATATAATTCGTTTATTCTGCTCGTAATAAAAGCTAGATGAAGTTACCCGGAGTTTATTAGGGGCAAGTATTTGTAATTTGTGTGCACCAAGGATATAGTACTAGGCCCCACTCATAATAATTTCGCAGTAAAGAACGTAATATTTTCTGTTATGTTCTAATGAAGAATTATATGTGAATTACTGGAGAAAATGTCTGCTGGATAGAGAAGGGAAAGGAAGAGAGGGGGAAAATTTACGCTGTGAACGCGATGTGAATAAGACAAAAGGAAAACAGCTACGTACTGAGAAGTGCATGCAGTATCACAGTTTGCCCTTTCTCCTTTAAGCTTTCTTTCTTTACCAACGGAACAGCTATATTAAGGATGAACCAAATAGGGGGGTTTCCCTATACATTTAATGCATACTGTAACAAATTTTATCTGAATGCAATAGTATTTAAATCGATTTTAGGCGCATTTCCAAACCTAGGGATCGCCTATTATGTTCACTGCTTTCGTCTGGCTGCTTGTGCGTAGGATGAAGCACTCGAGAGGCGATCATTTTCATGAAATTTAATATTGGGAAGTTTTACTGAAATATGCCGACATACTTAAGTTTGATTAATACAAAGACTTTTCACGGAGGCCTGTATGCTTTACCAAGCATATCTCGATAAACATTTAAAGGAGCAAAAAATGTTTCGATCAAAATTTACAGAAAATAACGAAGCTCATATTTTACTTCCCGTGAAAGTACTCCGTCATTTCTGATTTTCGAGATAATCGAACAGAAGAGATGTGTTGCGTACACTATGAACTTGCGTATTCAACGGTGAAAAACGACCTACCAAACAAAATCGAGATCTCTCTTTCACTCTAACAAACAGAAGGTGCTTCTTCCTTTCATTAGAATTGAAGTCTGCATGTTTATAAATATTACATAATTAAAATATAATTGATCCTTCCTTCGAAGGTTTCTATTCTCGAAAACAATACGCAACCTTATAGGAACAGAAATACATCAGCTGTTTCAGCAAAAGATCGCAATGAAGAAAAAACAAAAGCAGAACAAAGCTGATTGGGTTCCGCCTGTGCTGGAAGGTTGTGTTTTGTATTCCTTCAAAGTAGCGTTAATTTGCCAGACTAAACACTTGATATCTCATTGAATACATACACACATTATTTTGTTCCAGTGTCTGTATCGAAAGTGAATTTTGGAGGCCGAAACTATCGTTAAGATCTGAGGTTGTCACGGCGGTGACTCTAAAGAATGCCGTTTTCTGGGATGTGGCGCCGTGTAGATCGTGTGTGAACCGACGTTTCGGAGGAACGTATCACCTGAAGACTGTAGCCACCTGCTCACGCTGGTTCATTGCCAGCGAATTTCTTATACCCTTAAGATGGTGGCGATATGTTCCTCCGAACCGTCAGTTAACACAATAGATACACGGCGCCACATACAAGAAGACGGCATTCTTCATATTCACCGCCGTACAAACCTCAAATCTTATAATTACAAACGTGTCCTCACGTTATCATGGTGGTGCATCCCATCGCGATGCTTCTATTTAGCTCACGTTTGTAAAAGCAATACTTCATGTGCGCAGTGGCGAGAATTGAAGGTTTAAATAGGAACGTAAGATTCTTATCTATATATGGCGGCTGGAGAAAAGAAAGATGTGCATATGTTCTTGTTGTGGCTTGCGGGGATATGAAACAGATCAAGTACGAGTACTGGGCAAATTTTCTGAGGAACACATTGCCTCAATCTTAAATATCCCCAGTGAGGTAGATTACGTACCAGACTACACGGTGTTATAGCCCAGAAAACCGGAATATCGCAGTGGAACTTCATACTCTCACCGAAGTGAATACACGATAAACTTAAAGCCAGTAACAAATGTACGTGAAGATTCCTGTAGGCCCACATTGAGATGAACTAGAGAGGCTGAGCCGAAAGACATGTGAACACTGGTGGTCAATGATACAGTGCGATCATCTTACGTATTCCCGCAAATCGCTGAGCGCTCAGACGGGAGCAGCAGGCATTACTCACGCATAGCCGGGCCGCGAAGATTCAGACAAACATCGGAATCAGCATATTCACACTCAGGAATGCTACAAACAAAACGTGACCAGATTAGTGAAGATGCCGTAAATGCTATTTGTTTTGTGGGGAGATTGTTCAAGCCTAGCACCGATTTCGGAACCACAGAAAAAGTGAACTAACGGAAAGCCTGAATTTTTACCGAAGAGAACTGGATAAAACCGATGTTTGCTGTTACATTCTCCTACAAAATCCGTTAGATAATTTTACAAGAGACGGGGATTTTAAATTTCGAATTTCTAATAGAATCCGTATCCAAAATACGTGCAACGAGCGAATGAAAATGGGTACCAGGAATTGGTGGAATGCGTTCATAACTACCGAAAACATTCTAAGCCTCGAGCTGTGGCTGCGTATGTTTTGTTTGTAACGTGTCGGATAAAGGCCTGTCATTGAACTAGGGTTCCGAAACACTGCGGCACGAATGGGTGGGAAGCGCTGCCCGACCAGACGACTTGCAGGAAGCTCTATGGAGGCGATACTGTAGCATGGAATTATTAATTTACTGGGTGATGAGTAACAGTAAGACCTAGAACTGACGTTGCAAAGAGGATTTTGTGGTAATTATGTGCATTAAATTGCCTGACCGGCAAAAACAGGATAACGTAGTCTCATTACCACCAAAGGAGAAACAATTAACCATGGCTTTAAACTGAAAGCAGTATGCGATCAGTTTCATAGACGGGGTACACATTCTTGTTTGCGGCAAACACAAACTTGACTGATATATTGGGTTTTTGGACTTTATCCATCTATCCTAGTTCCACGCTTGTACGTGTTTGCAACAATTTGTTATGAATATTTTTCTTATTAGCTCTCATGGACTTAGCCTGGTCCCAGGTGTTTATAATCTTCATGTTTCGTGACATCGGTTTGTCCAGTGATTGAGGCTACCTCTTTCTAACGGACCCAACAGAATAGGTGTTTTCCTTCACCTGAGGACGGAAACAGATCCAGTTTCCGAAACGTCGTGTTTTATTAGTTATCTTAAAAACCAGGACGATGGATAAAGTCCAAAAACCCAATATATCAGTGTGTTGTACACCATCGTCAGAATCCTATAGTAACTACTTACAAACTTGTCCGATAACGTGTATATTTAAAAAGAATTGGTTATTTGAGATTTTTCAACGAGTTTCTTTATTTATGACACTCTCCTGAGGCAATTGATCTCTCCTGCTTATGAATTTAAACTCCAATTGTAATTATCTGCACAGGAGAAGAGCGAAAAGGTAGTTATTATTGACTACATTCCATGCATTTATTTTTATATCACTGGAAAGAATGAAAAACTTCCTTTGTTTTTAATATGCAAAACACCGGATATTTTGAGATCTGAACAAGTAGGGGAGACACGGACGTAGGGAAGATAACTAGACATCCGATCACTGAAGTTTCTCATTTTAGATCATCTTAAAAAGTATTATCAACAAATAAATCATCTTCGGTAAGGGTACAGAGCTGGTTTCCCACTTTACATTTTGAGGAGGGGTACATTATGGAAATACACGTATTAGTACAAAAATATTAAAATTCGCGTCTGATGAATGTTGAAGATATTTACAACAGAGTAACTAATTAAATAGCGTACACTCAAGTACTGGGGTAGCGAGTTCTAATACAGTTCATGGCACGGTTTTATGCCCTCGTTTCCCTGAGTTATTCTCTTGCTTAGGAAGACTGGGCTCTTTCTATGTCTCATGAATCCTGATGATCCATAAAGGGTATGCTGTTTGGTGGGTAATTTTCAATCGAATCAGACTGCACTAACTGAGGTATCTCAATTCTCTATGATGAAAATTGCACCTGAAGTGAGAGTTGCCGCGAGAGAAGAATTACGAGTTGCAACCCCGTCTCCCAAGCCGAAACACTGAACAGAACAGAATTTACGGCAATGTAAGATTGCGCGTGTTAGTCTATGTAACAAAACTTACACTTCCTAATTACTTATCTCGAACACTTCCGCGAACTGATGCCTTACGTTACGCTACTGCTTACCTTTTACATTTATACATTCACGTAGGCCTACCCTTTTCTACATACGTTAGGTAAAAAAAAGGTAAAGCTATCCCTGTAAGAGGCCGTGGAGGCTCATAGAGTTGTGAGACGTCGAGGCTCCCACATTTTCTAGACAATCGGCTCTCAGACGGCGGTTAGATTGTCAGCCCAATGCGCCTGCCGCTCTTTACCCCCCAGAAAGATCCCTGGAACTCATTTCTGTTAGAGGCTGAGTCGACCCCAGGGCCATATTGCGGCTGGAAGGATTAGGTAAATTGAAAAAAATCCAATGACCGCATTGGGACTCGAATTCGCGACCTTCCGGCTTGTAGTATAGTGCCTCAACCAACTACATTACAGCGTTCCCACTTTTTCAGACCGTAACTGCACAACTGTGAAGAAGAACTGCGTTAAAACGAACAAGTTTTGGCACTCACCAGTTCCACTGTAATGCACCATAAGGTGGAATATAGGAGGAAGAAGTATAACAGTAAGAATGAGAATAAACAGAGAGAGGGGATGTAAAATGTAAAATCGGCAACAACAAGGAACAAAAAAGTAGGGAAGGAAATGAGGCAATAAAAGGAGAGAAAGGAAGAAATTAAAACAAACCGACGACGAATGGAGGAGGAAAAGAAATGAAGCAAGGATTAATAGATCCTTATGTTTCGGTGTCAGGGGGTTATTAAGAATATCAATTAAAGCTATAAGAAGAAATTTCATAGATACGCTTCAATTTCCTCCTGAAGGGAAACAATGGCCGTTGCACTGGCGTTGCTGACATGAATATATTCATCCGCACGGCGTGCAAGTTGATGCCAACACAGCTTCAGCTGGCTGCAATTGTGCTGTCAGGCAGCGCCCTTCTTGTTCCTATAGAGCGTATATGGAGTGACAGTGAATGATGAACCGTTCTTTGTAGATCACTGAACAAGGTCGAAAAGTTCGGTGAACCTGATGCATAAAAAGCGTTGTAAGGGCGCTACAGGCATCCAACGTCCGAGGACCATTAGATGCTGCGACCCAAATATATTTCTTGTTGTTTGGTGAAGATGTTTTAAGTTCAGTGATCAACAGAATCGGTTGCCCGGGGGTGAGACAGTTCTCTTCGAAGGTTTCATGCATTAGCATCCAGCATGATTTGTTTTAGAAAAGAGGTAACTGCAACCGTTTTTCTCAAATAATCAAGTGACGTTGAGTAAAATAAAGGATTAACTTTGTGTGTTCACAGACGTGAGTAGCCAAAGCTTAGTCGACCTTAAACCTACCTACCAATCAATTAATCAATCAAATAAGGGAAGGTCGCACTATCCCTTAAATTAAATATTGTGGCGTGCCGCCAGAAAGTCGGAATGGTTGAGGAGATCAGGGTTGATTTCCTAGGCGACGAGCAACGTTCCCGCTACAACACCACAATCGGGACGCATCCATTGCTATACAACGGCTAACAACCTAACAGTGGAGTTCCCACAGTTACAACATACGTTTTACTTCAGTGTAAATGGATTCCCACGTTCGTTGCATAACAGCAGGCGGAAACCAAAGCCTCCTACACAGTGCGCTCTATTCGGTCCGAAAGGACGTTATAAGAGTCCAGCATCGACGAGACCATTTAGTTCTTAGTGTAGCTCCGACTAAAGTAGAAGCAAGCTCGTATCCAACAAAAGGGATCAAGACACTTCACCGAGATTGGCAGTGTAAGAAGTAATTGTAGCAGTGAAGTTGCGAATGACTGTGCTTGGAAGTGTAAAATAGCTCGTCTAATAAACGTTTTATCCAAATCCGAGACCCGCGTGAATTTACTTGTCGCGTTATATAGGCAGCTCGCGACAATATTTCTCAGATGATCTCATAATCGCACTAGTACTCCTGTCTAACAGACTCAGTGTGACCCCTTTATAATCTATCACACTCCCAGCAGACATAGATATAACAGCGAGATATCTAGAGCGTAGCACTTAAAGGGGATAATGGTCAATTTTATTAGCCATCGCATATATGACCTTAAAATTCAGAGCTGATTCTTCTATTAATTAAGCAACTTAAAACAGAGAAGTTTAATGTAGCTGTAAAACTCTGTATATATTCGGCATGCACCTCCTCGAATTCCAGCCTGGTTATCGGATATTCTGATTAATATTCTGTTGGTATTTCCCGGCTCTCCTAAGAGTACCCTGAAATGGATCACCTCACGCTTACATAGCCTTGTTTACTCATGAATCATTATCATCATTCCATCCCATTCGACGCTATATCCTCTAAGCGTTAATAACGCTGTATCTCACCGCAGAAATTCGGCTTAAACGGAACGCACGCTGCGTCTGTTAACTCTGACCTCGCATTCCATAACTGTAATGTGAAATAAATGTTAGAATCGCCTAAAGTTCTTTATTTCGTTTCCTTGTAGGACTAGAGTACAGTGTAGTACAAGTATAGTACTGTCACGTGTAAGGGGGTACGCATGACGAAAATAACGGGTTCTAGTTCGGATGATTGGATTTATTATCACTTCATTTACAAACTTTCTTAATTACAATTAATACAGCGCTACCGCTGATTTACACAATATACAGCTTACGATTACACACGTACTAGGATTCTCAGTTTCCACTAGTCGTCTCCTAGCAACGTATCTCAACACAGAAACTATGAATTACACACTACAAATATTTTACATAAAGTCCTCTCTTCATAACCGCAATTTTGCAACTAACTCCTTAACTACACTGTATTGCACTGCACTCATCTAAACTACAAGTCTTCGTTATAAAGGCTTCACATAGACATCACAGAAAACACAAGTCACGTTATTCCTAGCCAGTGAGTTCATTGGCGCGCTGACTGTTGCCTATAACGAGCTATAACATTCGTTTACTGAGAGACATCTTCCATTGTTCCACCTTGGAAAGTGTTTACCGAGCTGTTGCCCAGTAAAGCTTTGAGCAAATCAGTCACACTATCGTATAGAATTGTCTAGTATAGTAGATGTAGTATAGTACAGTGTAGTGTCAATTACTGAGTCTTACGTGCAACAGCTCGTCCCACAAAACTTGTTAACTTTTAAATTTTTAAAGTCCACTATATGTTTCGGTATTATTGCCCTCACCAGGCATTAATTTTTTTTTGTGAAGAAAATGCTGTCTTCTCTTGTTAACACATATGCAGGTCCCTTCGGTGCGCTTGTGTGTTGGAATTGGCGCATTGTGTTCTTCTTTACTGTGTGTTTTGCTGCAGCAATTACGTACTAACAACGGAAGACAGCAGTTTCCACATCAAAAAAAAAATTACACCTGACGATGGCCATATTTGTCGAAACATGTAGTAAACTTTTAAATTTTTAAGTTAAAAAGTTTTGTGGGACGTGGTGTTGCACGCAAGACTGTGAATAACAGAAACTAAGTGGAGCAAGAGGATGCTAGAGTATAGTACTATTAATCCAGTCCAGTTCTGTGCTGCACTGCACTGCACTGTACAGTACAGTACAGACATTGTTCCATCGACTGCAGACGTCGATGGACACTTACTGCTCGTTCTTAGGTTATTTCATGACTCTGATTGGAAGTATCTCATGAGACGGAAGAACTTCATCAATTATAATTGGGTAAGGATGGTTGTGGCAAATCTAAAGCAATGCCAGCATTTGTCTGCAGAGATTTCGGAAATCACAATGAACTACTTTTAGGCGAGCGGATATTTCGATCGAGGCTCAAAAATATTACCCTCGGAATACACTTCCAGAGAGTTGTCACTTAACAAAATTGTTCACTAACATCCATGTTTATCAGCACACACAGATCCACACGCACGCATGAATTCATTAATGCACGCATAGAGAGAAATGTGAAGGGTTAAACGGATATGCTGATGTAGAATTAAAGATACCACCAGATTCATACCATTTCAAATTTGACTCGTACAATATACGAGTATAGACCTACTGCCGGTCACAGAAGTCGAGCTGTCTAAGGCGCATACTGTCTTTTCTCGCTCGGAAGCCGGGATCGTGGGTTCGATACAGGGTATGGATGTTTGGTATATGTGTCTATTCTGTGTTTGTGTTGTCCTGTGTTTAGGAAGAGGCCTCTTCTGTAAAATGAACAAACAAAAAAAAATGAACGTCGACACCGTAAGGTATAAGAGGATCGGTTAAGTAAGTAAGTAAGTAAATACAGATCTATTCCGTGCACTGTTTTTTTTCTGTTCGATCGGATGCTTAACCCTTTAAAGACTGAATTTCTTCCAAACTAAATATATAAATGCAGTCCGTACCTCACAGGAAACACATTACGTCTCCGCTACAAAGCCCAACCGGTTAATGCTGTTTGGGGAAACAGTCGCTGTTTATTGTGAGAACCATATGAAACACACAAATACACTGCGTGGGCAGAATGCAGAATTCTAGTATGTTAAAGCAGGTGGTACATATAGTAACCATTAGGCTTTAAAAGGTTAATACATTGACCGTGTTCATAATTTGCTTGTCGATTCGTTTGCTAGCACTGTGTTGACTAAACCGAGTTGAAAGGAAATTAACCATTTACCTGGTTCCGTCATATGAAAATCAATTACCACATCGAAGATTAAAATAAAAACAAGTTCTGATAGAATGCGAATCAACAGCTTCATTATGCCTAATTTCATATTGTTACTAGAGATAAGTAAATAGTTTATCAATCATATTAATTCGCACAGGCACTCAGACCTGAGTCACACGTTTATTAGTTCTGCCCTATTCAGCTGTTTTATGGCGAGAAAGAAATCTTTAACGTTCTCCAGCCTCTATCTCTGTGACCAAATGGCAGCTTAATATGAAATTTAACTAAAGGACACTCAGTGCATCTCTACGGTGCAGGGGTTTCTTGAAAAGTTGAATGTCATTAAACGGGTCAAGACTACCTTCGCTTTTATACAGCCGGATGATGTAATAATAATAATAATAATAATAATAATAATAATAATAATAATAATAATAATAATAATAATAATAATAATAATAATAATAATAATAATAATAATAATAATAATAATAATAATAATAATAATAATAATAATAATAATAATAATAATAATAATAATAATAATAATAATAATAATAATAATAATAATAATAATAATAATAATAATAATAATAATAATAATAATAATAATAATAATAATAATAATAATAATAATAATAATAATAATAATAATAATAATAATAATAATAATAATAATAATAATAATAATAATAATAATAATAATAATAATAATAATAATAATAATAATAATAATAATAATAATAATAATAATAATAATAATAATAATAATAATAATAATAATAATAATAATAATAATAATAATAATAATAATAATAATAATAATAATAATAATAATAATAATAATAATAATAATAATAATAATAATAATAATAATAATAATAATAATAATAATAATAATAATAATAATAATAATCTGTGGCCTCTGTTTTAGTTTCCTAATCATATCGGCAGTCGATAAAACTCCTTAGGTGGGGGGATCAGCCTGCCGCTAACTACACAGAACAACATAAACACAGAGTTAACGTAAATACGCATCCATGCTTCGAGTGGGATTCGAATCAACAATCCCAGTGTTCGAGCTGGCGAAGACAGTTCATGACTTAGAGAGCGCGGCCACTGGGATCGGTGGATAATCTATTATTATGCACAAAGGAACGTCACTTGACCGAATCATGTGCCAACTCAATCTTTAACTCTAAGACCCATTTTAATAGCATCCTCTACTGTAATTCTTGGGTTTCCAAGTGGTCCCTTACTTTCAAGCATCCTATTCAAATTGTGTGCAAAACTCTAATCTGCTCATGCGCAGTGCATGTTTTACTCCTTTCGTCCTTCTGAACTTAATTGCCCTAACAATATTACACAAAAATGATGAATTATGAAGCTCCAAAGTACGTAATTTTATTGATCCTCCCGTTATTTCTAATTTATTGATCTCAAATATTCTACTCAGCGCGCTGGTAGAAAACAGGATCTACGTTCTTGCCTACAGTGATAGCGATCAATTTTCACTCACATATTCACCGTCAAACATGTAAACAAGCAAAAGTAGCTTCATTCAAATGTCTTGTATTCTAGGGTGTATGTCAATACTAATTTGTCCGTCGATCAGACCGAAACATGTAGTAAAAAAAAAAATACGTGGTGCGTTCCGTATATAATGCCTCCTATTTTTTTTTTTTGGTGTTAATATGTAACGTCTGAGCTGGATGTTGGTGGTGTTGTAGTAAAGGTTGAACCTTCCCGCCAATGTACTGTTAATTTGGTTGTCGTGCGACAGATAGCGAAAGCAGAGCAGTCTACCAAAATGGCGTCTGACATAGAAGTGCGTATAAAACACAGATGTGTTATTGAATTTCTCACTGCCGAACAAATTGTACCCACCGATATCCATCGATACTTGCTAAAGGTGTATGGAGACAATACAGTGGATGTCAGCACAATGGGGCGGTGGGTAGTGCGTTTCAACAGTGGCGAAAGTGAAGTGCACGACAAGCCACGCCCTGGGCGTCCCTGCTCAGCTGCCACTCCTCACANCTAAGCTGAAAGCCCGTATTTCCCGAGTCAGGCCAGTGAAGCAGACAACCTTTCGCTTGCAACACGATAACGCTAGACCCCTATACCAGTTTGGCTGGACTGCCCTACCACATCCACCTTATAGCCCCGGTTTAGCACCTTCAGACTTCCATCTCTTTGAGCCTATGAAAGACGGACTACGTGGGCAACATTTTCCAGACAACGATGCTGTCATTGCAGCTGTAAGAAAGTGGCTAGCCTCTGCTGGCGCAGACTTTTACGGGCGCAGCTTACAGGCTCTTGTTCATCGCTGGCAAAACTGCATAACGAATGGTGGTGATTATGTGGAAAAATAACTGTAAGTAGCTGAAATCTTGCCCTATTTAACTGCGTTATTATGATTTCTGTATCTGTTGTAGTTTTCTTTAAAAAAAATAGAAGGCATTATATACGGAACGCCCTTAGTATCTTAATAACCTAACTGACTTTATTGACATTCGAGCCTATTAGTTATCTATTGGAAGTGTAGAATGGTTATGATCGACGGACACATTTACATAGAGGTACAATTAATCTCTACTTTCGGGTATTTTAATCTCTGGGTTCGGGGCAGCACGAAGGAAGGGGAAATGTTCGGAATGGAATAACAGAAAGCATTTGCCGCGGTGAGAACAATACTGTTTAACATGAAAGAAGAAGGCTCATCAATATCATTTGATAATAATTTCTGATTTATCCTCTTGCACTTACACATCTATCAAATTGCAGCCTCCTCTGTTTGATTTTTTTTTCCTTGGCACTACAGCCCAAGTGGGCCTAGGCATACCTCCATGAACTTCTCCGTTCACTTCGGTTTTTCTACACGTTCGGTAGGACTCCTTGGCGGGTGATTAGCTCGTCGCAAGGGCTCTACCTGTATATAAACACAGAAAAACGCACACGCACAAACTAAACATCCATGCCCTGAGTGGGATTCGAACCCACGATCCCGGTTTCCAAGCGAGTGAAGACAGTACATGCCTTAGACCGCTCGGTTACCGTGACCGGCCCTCTGTTTGATTACTCAGCAATATTACTGATCTGCAAAAATGACTTCATGCATTATAGCTTCCATTCACGAGTTATACGTTTTCTCTTTGCTACATATTTGTGATTATTTGTGTAATGATTGCAATTCATGTTCTTTCCCGGCTGCACTTACTCACTCATGGAGCTGAGCCCTTCGAGAGAAGCCGCCAGTTGTGCAGCTACTCAACTTCCCAGCATTTTATGGAACCCAAAGGTTCATTATCGGATTCACAAGAGCCCTCAACTGGTCCCTGTCCTCAGCCAGATCAATTCAATCCATACCATCCCATCCTATCTCTCTAAGATCCATTTTAATATTGTCCACCCACCTACGCCTTGGTCTACCCAGTGGTTCTTTCCTTATGGCTTCCTTACCAATATTCTATGTGCATTCCTTTTCTCCCCCATTCGTTCTACATGCCCTGCCCATCTTATCATCCTTGACTTGACCATTCTAATTATACTTGGAGAAGAGTACAAGTTATGAAGCTCCTCCTTATGCACTTTCTCCACTTTCCTGTCACTTCATCTTTCTTCGGTCTAAATATTCTCCTAAACACCCTGTTCTCAAATACCTTCAGTCTATAATCCTCCCTTAATGTCAGAGACCAAGGTTCACACCCATACTTAACCATGGGCAAGGTTACATTTTTGTATATTCTAATTTTTATGCTTATGCTGCACAGCAATATAAAAAATAGAAACAAGCCCTTTAACTCATATGCGCCTAGATGAATTGAAATAACAAATGATTGAAGGAGGAATTATTTATGATATTGCTATCTAAGGTCTTCATTTCACCTAGTATTTAGGTGCTCTTAGTCCCCTGTGTGGAAATGTCAGGCGAGATTCGTGACAGGTGATGGCGGTACATACACGAGTACTTGCCAGCAACGCGTCTCCTGTCATAGTTTCCAGGCATCCATGAAACCATTTTTTCTTGTTATTCACTGACGGCAGGGAGACAGCCTTTCTTTATTGTCAGGTAGCTTGTGGAAATTCTTCAATCTCGATATATCATTTCTTTGCGTTTCTATCTTTGATTTCCAAGAAAACTCTGGGTCAAAAAGCCACAGTGCGCATGCAAACGAGGACTTCACGCAAAGCAGCACGTCATTTGTATGGCCAACTGAGGTGTATGAGACGGGGGCGATGTGTAGGGGCATGGGGAGATACACAGCAGAACAAATTCATCCATTTTTGTTCGAAATACAGAAGGAAAGGGAGTGGCCAATGAACAGAATAGATCTTACAGCAATGAAAGTTGAAGCGACTCAGCATCAGTATCAAGCAAAGCTTTTTTTTTAAACTTCTTGATCAACTGAATTAGTCTCTCTCAATAAATACTCTATAATGAGTTAATCAGGCATGTACTGTCACGTGTCCGGGGTTCGTGACGAATAATAGCGGGTTCTGGGTTGGATGATTTGATTTATTGACACTTCTGTTACAATTACAACCAATTATAACAGCTCACAATCAATGGCTGCCCAATACTTGATCCATTCCTTACTGAGCTACGAGTGTCTTCCCTTTTGCGTGACTGAGTTGGTTCTGGTTTATGAGTCGTCACTTCTTCAGCTTCCGTAGTCCGCTGATTAACATTCCACAGCTGAACACTGAACTCTCTTATGACTGGGCTACGACTGAATCGTTATTCCCTCTACGTCTCCTTATAAAAACTACCGGTATCCATCGAAACTGTCAGTTGTCTCTCTGTTGTCACAGAAACGTGCTTACCGAACCGTTGCGTAGCAAGGACCTATTCCGCGTCGGTTCGTTGCTGCGAGAACGTGTGTTTGGCGAGCTGTTGGCTAGAAATAGTTTTCCGCTCTGGCTCCATTATTCGGGCTTTCAGGCGTCATGTCACAATATTCATATCTCAATTTTTAACGTTTAAAATTAAACAGTAATCTGTCTAGAACATACTGATTTTACGATTATCCGCCCCGTCACCATATATGGAACAACTTACTAATGGAATGCATTGTACAGTCCGTTGCGCTATCTAATCTTCTTTGGACAACGCCATTTTCAGCACATGTTTATCCAGTCTGAGCAATGTATGAACAGCTAACACACTGATGATTCCTGATTCAAAATGTTTTTTTTTTTTTAATACCGACTGGGACCAGATTAAAATGAGTTCTGGGAATTATGGCATTCATTTCCTAATCAGTAGTGCCTTGTTTTGCTGAATATTAGCAGCACGGTTCAGCTTCCACTCTGCTTAATGAATCAAGAGTTCCCATAAACCGGAAAGCTGATAAAAAAACAAAACCAGAATGGGGAAAACATATAGACCCCACCATTATAATATTTGCTACTTCGACAAAATACAAAGACTAAGTAAAAATCCAGTCAGTCTGTAGCAAGTCGAGTTATTCTGAAGCGTTTTCATCAAATACTTTCCCATTCATCGACAAGAAAATTTGAAGCACTGCCACAAATGTCTACTTGTTCGGTAATTTTCCGGTTATTTATCGATGCTTTATAACAAGAGTAGTTATGAAGTGAACATCAAGAAGAAGTAGCCACGTAATCTCTCTGTTGACAGATTAGGATTCCAGCTTTGCAATCACGAGGTCCTAGTTTCGAAATTCTTCACGCCTGGAGACTACGCATTCTGACTATGGATTTTCGTGATTTCCATTAGTATTTCGAAATAAATGCTGGAACAGAACTAAAATAAGCCATCACAACTTCCTTCCATTTCTCTTTCAGTTTATCATTCATGTCCTCACACAATTAGACGCAGAGATTCTAAAACAAAGGAAGAACAAAGCGTAGCTACGTAAGCAAGATGACTGCATACCGGAACATGCATTCTTCGTACACTTATTGAACGGCGCCTTGTTGCCAATGGTGAATTGGGCAGAGACGTGCAAAGAAGCTGCAAACGTCTACTTACAGGCACTACTGGAAGTAATGGGGGACACATGAATAATTTCATTCGCTTGAACAGTTCTTCAAGAGGAGTTCGTACCACGGGTCACACCAGTGTGCAGCGGGAGTGTGAACGACATGCAGGCAAGTCCCATGATGTACGTATTTAGGGAAAATATCCAGGTTCTCCTGGATGATTTTTGAACGCCATAGTATCATCAGTCAGAACAATCCCAGACAATCCCAAAGCGCAAGTCTCTGAAAATGAACTTACGCTTTGTTACGGAACAGAAGAGGGTGTGGAAAGAAATAAAAAATTAAGGGAGTTGAAAGGGAAAAATTATAGTGTAATAAAGAAGAGAGAAGGGATGAAAGAAAGAGAAAAGACTGAATAAAACAAGAAAAGGAAGAAAGTAGAAGAAAGAAAAGACGAACACATTTTACGTATCACTTTTAGTAAAGGATGTTAATTCTTCCTACACTACGAAAGGGAACATCATGAGCCTCCGGCGAATGTTTCGTTTCACGCCTGAAATATTCCCGGCCGATTCCCGTGTATCAGCCTATAGACGCCGATAAGCTCGCGAGGACGTCGTGACGCATAGCTATTGCATTATGGATCTAAAGAGCCGTGGTAGACGAGATGATGTGATGACTCCTTTTATTCTTCCAGATGAATGGGGATTCAACCTGGTCCCATGTCGAGAATTTTAAAAAAGGAATCGAATCTCTCGTCCTTCTTCGTTCTAAAACGTGTCCACGGCAGGAAAAGTTCGTGAGACGGAGGAAATTACGTAATTCAGGGGTGGTAAAAACAAATTAGGTGTCACAGAAAATCGTTCAAGAAAACTTATCGTGCATTCTGAATGCTGATTAGACGAGCAGGGGAAGGGAGGCTTCGGAACATCAACGCATATTTCTCAAGTTACAGCGTGCCCTCTTCACTGTCCAGGTGCACCAGTTTCCCTCACGCAGTTTATAACAGTGAGAGTCACACATGATAAGATAGACGAATTTCTTTATACTGGTGGGGTCAAATGCGACAGACGTGAATAAGTCAGCGTTTCTAATCGCGATACCATATTCGTAGTAGAGAACTGGTAACTTTGAAATCTGTCAATGAAAATTTGATAACGTATATAATATTGTTGGCCGGTCACGGTAGCCGAGCGGTCCAAGGCATGCACTGTCTTCGCTCGCTTGGAAACCGGGATCGTGGGTTCGAATCCCACTCAGGGCGTGGATGTTTAGTTTGTGTGTGTGCGTTTTTCTGTGTTTGTCTACAGGTAGAGGCCTTGCGACGAGCTGATCACCCGCCTAAGGAGTCCTACCGAATGTGTAAGATCTAGAAAAACCGAAGTGAACGGATAAGTTCTTGGAGGTAGGCCTAGGCCCACTGGGGCTGTAGTGCCAAGGGGAAAAAATATAATATTGTTATACTACTACAGTGAACTGCTTTATAATTTTTTAACATAACTGTCTGAATATCATTAAGTGAACGCAGTGCAGAAAACAAGATTCAACCAATGATCGTAAACAGAAGTGCAATGGTTAACAACAAGGTATGATGCGCGGAGGGGGGGGGGGCTGCTCTATTTTAAATCAGGATCCTGGGAGATACTGTTGTGTCATTTTGGTCTTTATCGCTCCCCCTTTGTACTTCCTTCCAAAATCAAATTAACAGTCCTCATCTATCTTTGCATTCGCTGTTACGTAACCTAGAAGAAGTGAAAGCAAATAAAGCAATAAAGATAATATGGAAATAGCATGCGTAATGAGAAGAAGGCCCTTGCAAGCCTGACACAGTGGAAGCCCTGCCTCTCATCTTCTGTTGAACCAGCTCTCCCCAACAGTCTTTTAAACTACGGTGTTGTCGACCTGAATAAAGTAAAGCTCCAGATTCAGTCTTAGTGGAGTTGGAAGCTCTGTAAAGGACGGCGGATATACAGAATCTGGTCTTCCATCAAGTATACCGCATTGGTTCCCATTTGCGTTCTGGGCAACGGCAACGCTGTAACGCGTTGAACATGACTGCTGCTTTGCGTGTATGCAGTGGAGAGCATGGAGTGGTGATACAACTTCTGCGGTCACCGGGAGTGAAAATGAGAGAAATTCACATAGAAAAATAAGGGTTCAGTGCAGAAACGGATGGAACGATTCAGAAGATGGTGTACGGTGCGTGTGTGGAGATTAAGAAGCAGATCGAACTGCAACAGCTGGGACAACAGAATAACCAGAGCTGTTGAAATGAGCATTAGCCACAGATACACACCGGGCAAGAGAACGCCTGAAGTTCCAATTAAAATAATTTTCTTCTTACGGAATCAGTAACCTTGTGGGTCATTGCATCACTGAATCAGGAGCATTACGCACAAGGATTATTATATAATTTCCGGTATAATATTTTTCTATTAAATGTTACCATACGGTCATATTTATTTATTTACACTCATGACAATATGAATGCTACTAAAACTGCGAGTCCACCAACACAACATGATAATATTCTACCAAAGAATATCACAATTTAGAAATATATATCAGCCGAGTTTATTGTACGATGCATGAGGCGGGACATAATAACGAGAGTGGTCTAGCAACAATGCTTAAAATCTCCACTGGTCCGTGTCGGGGTTGGGGATCGACAGCATTTTAGACACAATAATGTTCTTACTTCTGACGAGTGATAACCATCCGTTTGTGTTTTGGTATTTTGGATTATATTTCACGATTATTATCCGGTTAATGTGATTAGTGAAAGGAACTTACAGGAATATAAATGGATGCGGGAAACAATTCCTAAGTAGTCGATCAATCAAAGTTCGGAATGAAATTCAAACATTACAATACATTGCATTTAGTTCTCATGAAATATTGATGGGAAGAAATATATCACTTGTATAAGTTACTTCTTCGGGCATAAGAACTTCTGAACAAAGCCAAACTATTACATAAAACATTCTAAAGGTCCACAGGGCTTCTCTGAAAGTTGCGACATCGTGTTGGATATGCGGACAATGGAGGATACAGTTGGCATCGCAAGACGTGTTTATGACGAAGTGGAAATAAAATGGAAGAAGGTTTCCTCATGAGTGCTCTGCTAGCGAGGCACGTGTCTCCTTAATCTGCAGTTACGTCACAGTTGGTGGAACAGCATCGAGCCGCCATAAGCCCCTTCTCCTACACACACAGGTGCGCTCCCAGTACAACTAACGAGACGAATTTATTCGTCTAGCAGTCTACAGGGAGAACAGCCAGTCTGGAGGTCTAATGCCTTCCACTTCCTTTCACTTCGCGAAAGAAAAACAAGGGCAGAAAAACGATGAGAAACCTCTTGCAGCGGGGCCACCGGCGGGAAGATGTGACGTCATTTAAGTTCTATTGAAATGTGCTGAGGTGTGTTCCCAGTACGCAAGATGAGGCGCTGTCTGTACGGATGGATTCTCTGCGTGCCAAATTCCCTAGCATCCTTCATCCTGATTATTAAGTCAAGAATGGCAACAGAAATGTGGAAGGTAGGAAGAGGAAAATATATTATGAAAGGGAGGAAATAAGAACAAAACATAGAAGGAAATAACAGAACGATGGAATGAATGGAATAAAACGGCGAAGGAAGAAAGGGAGAAAGCAATAAAACAAAAACTGATGGAAGGTGAGATTTAGGATTCACAAGGCGACGATTGTGAAAAGTACTGTCTTGCGGTAGCGTAGTGGTTAAGGCACTATGCTACAAGTCGGATGGTCGCGGGTTCAAATACCGATGAGGTCAATGGGGTTCACTCAGCCTCTAACAGAAACGAGTACCAGGAATTAAATAAATAATTTTCCTGGGGAGTAAAGCGCGGCCGGCGCGTAAGGCTGACAACCTTACCGCCATCTTTGAGCCGATTGTCTAGATAATGTGGGAAACTCAACGTATCACAACCCTATGGGCCTTCATGGCCTGTTACAGGGATAGCTTTACTTTTACTTTACTGTCTTCTGTCATGACGTCGCGTAGTCGTGTGAAAGTTAAACGATATTTCATATAGGTGTACTGCTTCCTTCTTCAGGATCGGATAATACGCCAGAGAAACAAACAGAACTCTGCCTTGCTGGTTGCTTGTTCGGCCTAGGTTTACTGATAAGTTAGCTTTATGAAAATTTAATGTGAAAACCAGCCACTGAGGTGCCAAAATGGTACATAACGAGATGGTAACGGGATCATGACATTCATAATAAAGACAAAATAAGTAAGCTATTTCTTTATTCAAGGAAATTTTATCTGAAGAACGAGGCCGGGCGAAGGACGGACGCTTTCGCTATGTAAAACAAGGAATGGGAGACTGAAAGTAATCGCCCTTCAAAAGGCTAAAGAAAATCGGGGAAAGAGCGACCGTATGATTGACGTGCACAACTGGTACCGGAGGCGGTGGACAGAGAGCGTAGAATCACTTCGCAACAGGAAGAAATAAGTGTGGACTACAGACGTTTCCCCGTGTAAGATTTGAGGTTATCACGGCGGTGACTATTAAGAATGCCGTCTTCTGGGATGTGGCACAGTGTAGGTACTCTGTTCTGTGTCTACAGACACCTGCTCACGCTGCTTCATCGCTCGCGGATTTCTTATACCCTGAAGATGAAGGCGATACGTTCCTCCGAAATGTGCGTTAACACAATATCTACACGGCGCCACATCCCGGAAGACGGCTATCTACGTACCACTGATCTGCCAGATTAGATCTCCAGCTGAAAGAGCGTGCAATATTAGACGATCCTGGGCGAGGCTACGGGGAAATTCTACATTTGGGGGCTTGAATTTGCGAATGTGCCAGCCGAGGATTACGGTCGTTGGAAATGTCTTACAGGTTGAAATACTTGCCCGCCTTGTACACGTTCTGCTTGTCTACTCTCCACGTACACATTTCTTGTACTCTTACACCTCTCCGGTATTGCTATCACTTTCCTTTATCCTCAGTTTTCAGACCCTCGTTTTCTCTTACTAGAACCCTGTACTGCTTCTGTAAATGATCGCGGTATTGTTCTTTCGCCCTTATATCTATTCGCTATAGTTACGGACTGGTACCTCCTGGTTACGCCTGCGTGCCACGCATCAAGCTCCAGTGCGGAAAGAATGCAGAGCTGTTGTGACATCTTCAGTTGAGCATCACACAGCTCTACGTACGGTCAATAAATCAGGCGGTCGGAGTATGCAACACGGTACAGCTAGGAACATCGCCCTAGCAGCACACTGCAAGAAAGTAAAACATACAAACTGCAACGCGGCTCCATACACATGATTGTCGGCCATTGCTCTTTCGAGGCGGACAATGCTGAGAATTAAAACGAGGGATCAGCAGATCCCGGCGGACCTGCAGGGCTTATATTGGTTTGATTTGGCGCGGGAGAAACTCATTCTAAACGTGAAATGCGTGACGTGAATTTCTTGCATTAGAAAAATACGCAGCCCGAAACAAAAGAACACAGACGTGTATGTACAGTTGTGTGAGGATCCTTTACATCAGTGTTTTGCATTCCAGCCGTGATCAGTTCGAATTACGGTCCGAACCTCGGCAATCAAAACCAGGGTTTTGATGCCTTTTCTCAGTCACTCCGAGACAAACGCCATGATGAGATACCTCGATTGGGTCACGCTCGCTTCCTTCCGAATCTTTTCCAGTTCGTCAGCCATCAATCACCCTATCATTATATGCTATTCTACCTAGCGAGAGAGCCGTATAAAAATGCATTTAAAAAACAGACCAGTGGTTGGTTTTTATTTGGGAACAAATGGATGTTATAACATGGAAGAACATCCTCAAACCCGAGCCGGAAAATCTCTTACTGTTATGTGACTTACAGGCGAGTTTACTCAAGCGGTTAGTCGCTGGGTTCCCACCGCGGCAGCCCGGGTTCGATCCTGGGTCTGGTCAAGTGGGATTTGTGGTGGACAAAGTGGCGCTGGGGCGAGTTTTCTCCGAGTACTTCGGTTTCCCCTGCCAATCTTCATTCCACCAAATTCTCCATCACCATACTCACCCGGCGCAGGCTACAATAGGCCAATCAGTGGCCGTCGAGTGGACCTCTCACTAAGAGAATTAAAAAAAAAATAATTTTACAGGCGGGTTTTCGATTGGATGACTGGATTTATTGACACCTTATACATTCAGCTCGGGACTACAAGCAATACAGTGTTATCGCTGATCTACATACTTTACAGTTTGCTGTTACACACAATAGTTTCCATGGATAACGCAGAAAACACAGTCCTATTGTTGCGTGGTGCAGACCGCACAAAAAACTGAAGTCACGTGATAGCTATCTCGCCAGTTCATTGGCGCCGTGATTTTTGCCTAGCAACTAGCTATAAAGATTCTTCTTATTATTGCGTGCGCGTTACAAAGGTGCTTATCGAGCCATTGCCTGGCAATGCGTTGACATGTCACAATATGTAATAGCTGGAAATTAAAAAAAAATCCTTTATGATAGAGCGTCGCTAGATTCAGACTACGCTGATGAGACAACGTGCCCACAAACATTTAGAACTACAGGCACACCACCAAAGCGGAAATTACTTCTCTCTCGCTCTGACATTCCTGGAGGTGTAGTCCTTCAGAGGACCAGAGAGAGAAGCAAAATTGTTATAATGTAGTAAGGTAACGTTGCCCCGAGCCGGTCACGGTAGCCGAGCGGTCTAAGGCATGCACTGTCTTCGCTCGCTCGGAAGCCGGGATCGTGGGTTCGAATGCCACTCAGGGCATGGATGTTTGTGTGCGTTTTTCTGTGTTTGTGTACAGGTAGTTGCCCTGCGACGAGCTCATCACCCGCCCAAGGAGTCCTACCGAATGTCTAAGATCTAGTAAACCGAAGTGAAACGGAGAGTTTCATGGAGGCAGGCCTAGGCCCAAATGAGGGCTGTAGCGCCAAAGGAAAAAAAAAGTTGTCCCTATGATTAATCAGTCAGGCACTATACCACGAATACGTATGTTAGGAGTGGAAGTAAAGCTCCACTTTTCTTGGCTTCAGCACAAGATGGAGGTGAGCGGTCAGCTTCACGCCGCTGCTGCTTTCTCTCCCCGGGGAAGAACCCCCGGTACCATTGGATAGGAGGCTGGATGGGCCGCAGATTCATAGAACTGTTTTCTTGATAATCATCTAAATATCCGGTTCAAAACCTGGCTCTAACTCTCAGCTACCTTTTCATTCCGTCTAGGTTACGTAGCAACTCCGGATTTGTAACAGAGATTTTGATGGGATTAATATACAATTTGGAGAGTAGCTGCTTCTGTATTCAATACGCAGTCGCAGCCAGCCCACATGGGATTCCCCTCGTCACTGTGATGTCACCAGTCTGAATGTGCAGACCCAAAATAGAAGATAAAACTGACGATACGAAGTATATGTTCTGCGTGGAACTAGAACGTGTATTCGATTAATTCCGTAAGTACCACAGAGAAATGTTTCTATACGATTTCAATGACAATGTAGGAGAAAAAAAATACTTTCAAAACCAGCAACTTGGAATAAGAGTTTCTATGAAATTAATAATGATAACAGGGTAGAAACTTTTTCCATACTCCGAAACTTAACTGTCCCTGTTACAAGTTCCCACATCGCAATATTCATAAATTCGCTTGGACATATCCTGACTGAAAGACACACAACCAGTCTCACGACATTTTGACAAATAGGAGATGACATTCAAATGTACTTGATGTCCGACCTTTCATAAGAGCTGACTGTGATACTGAACACTATTTGGTAGCTGCAAAAGTTAGGGAGAGGCTGGCAGTAAATAAAAGAGTAACGCAGTAGATTGATGCGGAGAAATTCAATCCCAAGAATGCAGGCGGGGTGGAAGGTAAGAACAGTATCAGGTTGAAATCTTGAACAGGTTCAGAGTTTTGGAAAACTTAGTTGATGGTGCGGACTTTGGAAACTATTCGAGAGAATACGAAACTTCCAGCCAAAGAGAGCTCTAGGTTATTATCAACTGAAGCAGCAACGCCATGGTTCGACGAAGGCTGTTGGAAACTATTTTATTAAAGTAAACAAGCTAAATTCCAATGGTTATAGGATCCAAGTCAAATAAATGGTTATGCGTAAGAATGACGCTAGCAGAAATATTAAGAAAAATAGAGGGAATATCTCAAAGACAAAATTAATTACCTTGTCAGAGACAGCAAGACAAAGAACATCGGGGGCTTATATAGAGGTGTAAGTGTATTTAAGAGGGGTTACAAGCCAACAGTAACTTAGTAAAGGATGAGAATGGTGATCTGTTTGTAGATTCCCAAAACATTTTGAATAGGTGGAAAAAACTACGACTCTCAGTTATTGAATGTACATAGGGTCAGTGATGTTAGGCAGATGGAAACACATGCAGCCGAGCCGTTAGTACCCAAGCCTTATACTGCCACTAAAAGTTGAAAAAACTGAAAAAGTTGAGAAATTTAAAATTATCAGATGCTGATCAAACTGTGGAAGAACTGTTAAAGGTAAGAGGTGAAACAATGATTTCTTCTCATTAATTCTGTCTGGATGAAGAAAGAACTGTCATAGACGTGGAAGGATCCTATTACTGTATCAGTTTATAAGACGGGTAATAAAACTAAAGACAGTAATTATCGAAGAACATTCATGATGTCAACTTCATACAAAATTTTACACAATATTTCTCTCTGAAGGTTAACTCCATTTGTAAGCGAAGTTATTAGGAATCATCAGAATGGGTTCCAATGTAATACATTAACAAAGGTACGGATATATTTTCATTCATCACACATTGGGAAAAAGAATTAGATACTCATAAATATCAAGAAGCCGGTCACGGTAGCCGAGCGGTCTAAGGCATGTACTGTCTTCGCTCGCTTGGAAAACGGGATCGTGGGTTCGAATCCCACTCAGGGCATGGATGTTTAGTTTGTGTGTGTGTGTTTTCGTGTGTTTGTGTACAGGTAGAGGCCTTGCGACGAGCTGATCAACCGCCCAAGGAGTCCTACCGAATGTGTAAGATCTAGAAAAACCGAAGTGAACGGAGAAGTTCATGGAGGGAGGCCTAGGCCCACTGGGGCTGCCAAGGAAATAAAATCAAGAAAGCCTATGATTCAGTCACTGTACAATATTTTCACCGAGTCTGGCATACTCATGGAACAAGTCAGGTTAATTAAAATGTGTTAAAATAATATTTGTAGTAATGTACATATGGATAAATATTTGTCTGACGTGTTTTCTCTCCAAATGGTATGAAACAAGACGATCAAGCGCAAATGCTTCTCTACTTTCCTTTGGAATTTCATTAGCAATGTCCAGACAAATCAGGAGTGAAGGTGAATGGGAAATAAAACCAGCTTTGTACGAATAACATAGAGAAAAACAAAGAGACTTTAACATATTTTAGTAACGTGAATGTTCCAGAAGTATCATGGAGACAGGCAATGTCTCGTCTCCAGAAAGCAGGGCAAAAACATGACATAAACATAGGTAATAATCCTCTGGAAATGTGGCGAAGTTCAAATGCAAGTGCAGATCACATGCATTCGGTTCAGGGTCCTGTTGTCTTCTCGTTTGCAGTCTAAGTCAGAAATCTTGGAATAAATAAAATTGCAATTATGTTTATAGTTTTGTATAGATGCGAAAATTTGTCTCTCACATTAAGAAAAGAACAAAGAGAAGAGCTGCTGAGGAAAATACCTGAACCTAACTTGGATGCAAAAATATAGAGGCAGGAGGAAACTGCATAATGAGGTGCTTCGTAACTTGTATTAGTTGTCAGATATTATTAGAATGATGAAGTCAAGGAAAGCATGTATGGGGCATGGGACAGACGACGGTGCATACAGACTTTTCTTAAGAATGTCTGAGGGGAGAGGATACTACGAAGACCCAGGCCTACATGGTGATAATATTAAAATCGCTCTTTATTACGTAAATACAGTGGGTGTTTGGACTGGATTAATATATTTCAGGCAGGGACAAATGAGGAGGTCTTTGGAACAAGTAATTAAGATCCGGATTTTAGAAAATGCTGAAAATTTCATGAGTGGCGGAGCACTTTTGGCTTCCTAATGACTAGACTCATTAAAATAATTGAGACAGCTAGTAACTTAAGTCAATATAAAATTTTGAAATCGCTTGACCTCCCCGTAAAAAAAAAAGTTCTTACGTTTGTTTCAGAAGGAGAAATATTACTGTATAAATCTCTGAAAATTTGTATGGAGAACCGAACATAATGTAGAGGAAGTCAGAATGGGAGAAAATTGTAGATCTGGATGGAGTACAAATGTTCTGTAAGCCGTCGTGTCTTTCGTCGCCTGCTTGCTGACGTAAAATTACTGGGTTGAAGTAACTTCCGATATGCATAATCGCTCTACTGTTTCAATTACTCTTGATCGTTTCCACAATTAATTACGTTCAATTCGCAAGGTAACATCTCTACCTAATCCCATTATGGCTGTAAATCAATTGAAAAGGGGGAATCATCACCCAACCAGCACTCAAACCAAGAACAGACATCATTCCATTTACAGGGTCACATTTTGACACACAAAGCGGTTCAGTATGAAGGAAATTTACCGAAACGTCTCAACATGTCATCACAATTATTTCCGCCGTCTTGTACAGAAGGCAACGTTTCACAGTCCGCACTGCTGAACTGAAGCTGTTAGCCCATCAAGGGCCGAACCGTAGGGCAGGGCATGGGCCTCGTCCATGTGTTCGAATACTGATTGGGGCTCGTCTGTACGTCCGATCTATCAAGCGTTGGGGTAATTCACTCCAAGATGTCTGAAGTACTGTCTGAAAAAGCATTCATAGTTCCGGAATTCAGTAAGAGCGCTCGGCAATGGGTCAGCTGATCTGCTCTGGCAGGAGCACAGTAATGACACTGAGGTAGGGTATGCCAGAGAAGGAAATTATTAAATGCAGACAGAATTACGGCCAGAAACCTCAAGGTATTAGCTAACTTCTGAGACCACATGACACGGACAGGCGGCTAATACGAAATTGGATGAAGGTGTCGAATCAATAGAAATTATTCTATGCTATACCAGCAGCGAATTCCTATAACTCCTGATTAACTCTAAACTCTTAAAGGAAAACCTTGAATCATACAATTAGTGTCGAACTCCTCAAGCTAATTTTGAAGAAGCTCAGATCGAAGGTCATGTCATTAGTTCTGACCATATTCAAAACCTCGTACATTCAGCTCCAATAGACCCGACGTCCCGTCAGAGAGGGCGCCACACATGGACAGGACAGTAACTTTCAGCAAGAAGAAACATCTGGTCATGAGTCCCAGCCGGGGCTTGACACCAAGACAGACTGACTGACCGTCAGTCGCAATGTGACTCTGACTGTGACTGACGGATCCAACATGACGATCCACTTCGAAGTGTAACCCTACAAGATTGGAAATAATAGAGGATTATGGAAACATGGAAAAATATAAGGCAAATGAAGGTAACAGCAACTTGTCCCTGTTCTTAAGTAAGCACCACACCGTTAAGACGTATTTGTAAAAACATGAGAGTCATGAACAATGAGCAAATTTCTGGAATAAATTTGTGTCTAAAAAGATATTTAAGATATGGTGCACGCTATGTTATATAAAGAGACTGAGAAAACCATGTTCCTGAGTTCGGAGAGATTCGAACCTGGAACATCAGAATGCAAAGCAGTAGTACCTTTCGATACAGAAAAGTATGTTACAAATTAATCTGCGAAAAAGCAGTGTGATGTAGTCACTGAGCATATAGGTTATATACAGTATTCGTATTTCCAACCTTTTTTTTTAAAGTAGGCAGAGCAACATAGGCCTTGTATAACGAGAGGTGCGCCAGGATGTATAAGGGCTGCCTGTACTTGAAGACGTGTAGGGCAGAGCAAGACGGGCTGTTGGAGTACAGGTCAATACACTGAAAAATGTGAGATATGGAACTACACTAAGGAGTAATTCAGACTCCAGGAGTCGAGAGCAGGAAAAGCAGGGAGTCCACTGCTGTGCCCTTCAGAACGCCAACTCCTCTTGTAGCTGCAAGATACACATCTGAATAAGTACTTGGAAATTCTAGCACAGTTGGCCTTCTACAACTTCCTTAATTGTATGTACCTCAATAAGTTTCGTATCTTCCACTTGAAGAATATTTCCCCAGCATGAATCATGTTCTAAAGCCGGGATAGTGCAGTCGGTATGGCGAATGGCTGCGGGCTGGACGACGGATGGGTCGGAGTTCGAGTCCTCGTGAGGTCAAGAATTTTCTTTTTTCTACGTCGTCCAGACTGGCTGTGGGACCCACCCACCTTCCTATCCAATGGGTAACGGGGGCTCCTTTCCCGGGGGTAAAGCGGATGGGGGCGTGAAGCTGACCACTCACCTCCAGCTAGTGACGAGGTCAAGAAAACGTGGATCTATACATCCCATCCCCCATACGTCTTCATGGCGTAGTGTTTAATTAGTTAAGCACAGGGACAACTTTGCCTATGAATTATATCACGCCAGGAGTCTTTAAAAACGTCGACCAGTAAATATGGCTGAACCTCGATAGATTTGTAGGAGCCATCCTGGCGTTACGATGTCGTCCTTGCAGGTGCTGATGGTTTATGTATAACATTAAAATAACTCGCACCTCGTTTGGTCCATTTCATCGTTCAAAAAGTGATGAAGTTTCTACGATTTCGCACTTTAAATTAATATTTTGGGCAGGGGGATTTCGTCGGCGAGGTCATCCAGCAGGAATTATTTGTTAATGTGAAGGATTGTGTGCGACTTGCGGAAGCGCTTCAGTCTAAAAGGCCAGGATACGAATATTTTAAATGAAAACTGCCACCAAACTGCATGCCAAATCCCAATATTTCTTCACATTAAAATACGTCTTCTTGGGCAAGTACATGAAATGCCATATTAAGAATATCGCCATTTTCCGGAAAGTAGACCTAAATACAACTGTACAATAGCATGCATTGAATTCATCCCGTGATACTGCTATCCCACAATTTAGCGTTTTCACAATTTTGCTGTTGTTGACAACTTGGCGAGTCCGACATTTTTCTTTGTATAAATTTTCGCAGATTTACATTACAGCTCGCAGAAATAACTTACTTACTTCGTCCGTTCTTCTTATTCCTTACGACGTCGATGTTATTTTCCTTTATCACTTTTTAGACGGTAGGACTCCTTGGACGAGTGATCAGCTCGTCGCAGAGTCTATACCTACACATAGGACAACACAAACACAGAAGAAACACATACACATAAAACAGCCATACCTTGTGTGGGATTCGAACACACGATCCCAGCTCCAGAGTTAGTGAAGACACTACATGCCTCAGTCAGCTCGGCTACCGTGATCGGCTCGCAGAAATAAACAAACGTAAAATTCTGCGCTGAATAAATCAACCATGTGTACTCTCAATGAAGCTGACAGTCTGGGGTGCAATACTGTATGTAACCTTTCATTTAGTTAAATGCACAATCAAATCAGAAAGCGATTACTAAATGTCGCCAATGTTGCCGGAGTCTTTACTTCACAGCTTGACTTCATGAGGCCATCTGTTTCTGAGAAAATGTCCGTATTACAAGGATTTCGATATTCGTTTCAGAGAGACAGACAATGAAATTAGCAAAATAATTTTTATTGTGATTCATATTCGGGATAAATTCACACAGAAGGAAGCGCAGAAAGATGAGTTCTTTTGAGCAACTCGTACAATAAAGCGCACAGATTTTTAGCCTGTTTATAATAGTATGGGGCACAATTAAAGGAAAGAGTAGTGTTTGTAATCACAAAGTTAAAAAGAGACTACGAAGTTAACTGCCAGGATTCGTTCTGCAAACTTAACACAAGGGATTCGAGTTTAGCCACGAAGAATGGAATATTTTATTAATTCCTCAAAGTCTCTGGGGAAAAGTATCAAACAACCCAGCAGCATTAAACATACATACTGATAAAATTCCCTTGTGTCTATACAATGAAATTGAAGGGCGCTTCTGGATTTATTATCCTGTTTACTAGAAATCGCAGCTAGAAGACAAATTGTAAATTCAGCTCAAACTAGCTACATGAATAAGTATGTAGGAAGGGAACCATGACTCCACCTATGAACCTTCATAAAATTGACCTCATCATGAAGGTAACTCTACTTCTAGGTCAGTCTCAGGTCCCTTAACGACCCCACAAATAGATTTCCAATCACAGATCTATATTTAAGAGTTACGTTTCAGTCAAGTCCAGTATAGTGCTGCTGGTCTTCGCCAGCACAGTCATTTTTGGTTTTGGGCCATATTTTTGTTCTTTCCACAATTTTACGTGCTTTGAAACGGAACCTCCTTACTACTTACTTACTACTCCTCCTGAACTGGTAGTGGCTCGAGTGGCCACTCGCTCCAGCAACTCTCTCTCTACTCACTCACACTCCTAAGTGACACTGACGGATAGTTGGGTATAATTGCATTGAGCAGGTTTTATACTACCCTTCTTCACTCGACCAAACGTCGCCTGTTTCTTACTTTGGAGGCCCAGGGTTCAGAGTTTTACCCAAAGGCCGATTACCCTGGCTGCGTTTCGTGACTGTTTACAATACCTACAGATTAATTCAAGGGAAAGAGGTTATTCTACACATGCCACGACACTTTCCTTCCGTATCTTATCAACTCTGCATTTCACAAACCGTCCTACCATTCGATTCTCTACAACGCAGGCTTCTCAGGCATTCCCCCTCTGTAATTATATTTGTGTATCCTGAATTTTCCAATTAGTTTAATCGAAAGAGCATTCGATACATGTCCTAGGTAGTGGGGTACGCCGATCGAAGGACTCCTCTCGAGCAAACTGGGCGTTGAAGGACTCGTAGTCCTGGCCGGCTGGCACTGCATGATGGGACAATGACAAGGGTAGTGGGGTTACGAACTGATATGGTTGTCCCTGTGCTTAATTTAGCGCTGCGCCGTGAAGACGTACGTGGCAGTGGGGTTACAGCTCCGCGCATTCTAAATGTCAGCGAGTCACTACTGAGTAGGCTAAAAAGCTAGTCACGAAGTGGAGGCGAAGAGGGTCTCTCAGGAATGGCCGTGCCATAGCTCAGGCGATTAGTCACCGGCTTCCCACCGCGGTGGCCAGGGTTCGAGGGTCGTATGGAGTTTGTGGTGGAAAAGTGTCACTGGGGTAAGTTCTCTCCGAGTACTTCGGTTTTCTCTGTCAATTCCCATTCCACTGACTGCTCCACACTCATCATCGTCTATCATCCGGGGCTGGTACAATGTGCCAGTTAGTGACCAACGTACCAAGTGGACTCAGTCTCAACCCACCTGAAGAACTTAAAAAAAAAAAACCCTCTCAGGAATCATCCAGCCTTTGTTACATCTATCAAAGGAAGTTGCAAGGTTCTAATGCTGCAAGTAAAGTCATCTTGTTCTCAGTCCTTTCTTCACTCGCGTCACTCTAATTCCGCTGTGGACACAACTAGAGTTGCTGCGCGATCAGTTGACACCTGCCTCCTTCCACGCCCCAAAGGAGGGCAGTATATACAGCAACCCTTGATGGGATTATAACCGACGATCTGTTTTGGCATGGACTAAATTCGTCATCTTGGATTTCGAAGCGAATTTGATATGTTTATTACAGATACACGGATTAATTAATACGCTTTGACTGTACCGCGTGTCGATATCATCAATGTATCGGCATTCAAGTAACCGTGTATTCGCTCTGACCCTCACAGAGATATAGTGCAGACTGTCATCAATATAAGGGACTTGACTCGCAACAGCCTGTGAACATTCCGCCCCACACGGTAGGGGTACACTGGGAATTGGGGCAGAATTCATAATTTTCCAGCAGTTTAATTTTTATTCGCCAAGTTCGAAAACTGCTACAACAATACTTTATTTTCCAGAATTTAAATGTGAAATGTGTTTAACTACAAGAGACAGTTCAACTCGGTCACATACATCAGTCCAAATTTCTTTGCATTCCACCACCGTTGAAGCATAATGTCTCGGTCACTAAATAAAGACGGCGGAGACGCTTAGAATGTGTACCCCGCAGAGGAAAATTGGAAGTATCGAACTGAAAACCTGACGTGAAGAGCCACCTGTAGAGGCCTAAGATACACATACTCGTAAGAGAATAATATTAAAGTCCAGCCTGGAGAAATAAAACAAAACAAAATAATGGCAATATTATATTTAAGCATCCTGTTGCACTCTATACGATAAATGATATAATGATACAAACTCCGTCCCAAGTGCAAACAATATATTATGTGTCCTTGATCTTGCTCCTTCACACTACATGTTTCGGCCTCAGACGGCCATCATCAGGTGTATAATACTCACGTTGCTGTCACACTGCAACCAGCCCAAAATTTAACATTTAAAAACACTTTCCTTGTTATTATCAACATCTACTTCGTTGATATCTGTCTGGTTTGTAGATTATTTTACACACGTTAATTTGACACGTAGTAAAGAATAGCAGCGGCACGCACATAAGAAGGCTACACAGGATAACACCTATACAGTGTGGAAACAAGAACTAGCCGCTGCAGCACTTTAGACATAGGGCGAGTANGTGAAGGAGCAAGATCAAGGACATATAATATATTGTTTGCACTTGGGACGGAGTTTGTATCATTATATCATTTAAAATAATGGCCTGTAGTCCGAAAGCGAACTATACCGACCGAGCGACCGCCGCTTGTCGGCGAAGTTAGTGCCAACTTTTGCGGATAGAGTGTGTCGCTTGGTCAGGGCAACGGATCCCCACGGCCGGTAATCTCGGTTTTATATACCAGAGCACCGATTATGTGAGCAATGAAGAAGTGTTATTTAGCGTCAGTGAGCAGAGGAATATCCTACACGAAATAAGAAAACGGAAGGCTAATTGGATTGGTCATATCTTACGCAGTAACTGCCTTATGAAAGACGTTATTGAAGGAAAGATAGAGGGGCGGATAGAAGTGACCAGAAGACGAGAAAAAAGACGTAAGAAGATGCTGGATGACCTTGGGGACAGAAGAGGATATTTTCATTTGAAGGAGAAAGCTCTAGATCGCATTAAGTGGAGGAACTGTTTTGGAAGAGACTGCGGACCTGACGTCTGACTGATTACTGATGAATGAATGAATACCAGGGCAGCTATTTCATTAAAATAGCACCTCAATTATCTTCACGAAGCTGAGAGGACCCCGCTCCAGACCCATTACTTTTCAGAAAATCTGGTAGCGCCGGAAATCGAACCCGGGACCTCTGTATCTGTAGGCAGGAACTCTGACCACTGAAGCACAGAGGTGGCAGAGACTGGAGAAATAAGATGGAAAAAATTATCTACATTGAAATCGCATAAGGTACGGTTCAATGGCGGATTTCGTGAAAATAGTAGCAAAGATTCTTCGTCAGCAAGTGCAGAAAATATATTTGTTATCCCAGTTCTTACCCATAAACTCGTTAAATGGGCCGTACAACGGAGTTATATAGGCAGATCGGTATAGAGCCACTTAAAAGGCACGGTCTGTCTGGTGGCAAAGCAAATTTGTGTCTTAATCTGTCGCTCAGTCACGTCCGGTAGGAACCGGAAGAAACTTGGAAAAGATACAGTTTAAAGTTTCGACGAACCCGAAAGGCACAGTCAATTTAACAAAGAAGAAAGAAATGGATCGTGCTGGAAATACGCGATGCAAATCAACAACCGCGAGAATCTGTAGAATTAAATAATCACACTTAAATAAATTCACTTTTCTTTAAAGTGAGCTCCACAGAAATAAGTTGGAGCGAAACTACAACCCACGCCAACAAACTGACACCTTCTTGTATGAAAATGGTACTCAAGAGCGCCTAGGCGAAAATTTTCTGAACACAGACCTCAAAGCAAATTGTCTCAAGTCGTATGGGGCGTGACTTGCAATCGAGAAGTTAACTGACTGTTCCAAAGCGTCCTCGTGGTTTTCTATAGTGTCTGAAGGCAAATGCCAGAGATAGACCAATTTATTTCAGTTTCATGGAATGTTATCCTCCTCATGCATTATTTTATTCTAAATAATGTTTGCTACTGATGTAACTTTGTTGAACAACCTATTAATCTAACGGGTACTAGGGGCTCTTTTTATGAGGTAAAGTGGCAGGAGCGAAATGCTGACTATTCAACTCCATCTAATGCCGAGGTTAAGAATGGTGGAACTATACCTCCACTCTCCTATATGCATTCATGGGACAATGTTTAATTATATATAATTAAGTACGCGGATAGCTTTACCATTTTTACCTTTACCAATCAACGGAGAAAAATTATGAACCTTGTTCTTGCACAAATCATATATTACGCAACATATGTTCCTTCCATGAAAATTTTCAGGAATAACATGTATATCAGGACGCCTTCATAACCTTGCAGCCTAAGATTTCGTGGTTACTTTCAGTCACTTCAGACAAATGTTTTCAGGAATGCCTTAATATACGCAACATACGCAAATCAGACCCCAGTATTCTTGTCACAAACGACAACAATGGTAAAAGGACTTTGACCATGACAGGGAAGCAAGAAATGAGAGTCTTCAGCGCTGATCGAGAAGCAGTTGAATCGAACTACAATGAAAACAGTATCGACTATGATAGCTACAGTGAGGGCAGGCCTGCAACAGAAGAACTGCAACCAGAAGGAGAACTCACGCAAGATGAGGCCTCCAACAGAACTGCTACCAGAAGGAGAATTCACGCAAGATGAGGCCTGCAACAGAAGAACTGCTACCAGAAGGAGAATTCACGCAAGATGAGGCCTGCAAAAGAAGAACTGGTACCAGGAGAATTCACGCAAGATGAGTTCAGCATTTAGGAAGGGTCGAGATGTTTCTTCTGCAAAGGTCTCCTTATGAATACAACCCGAATGAGAGAGAGGGGGGGGGCAGGGACGTCTTCGGACGCAGTGAAGAGAGTGAAGTTAAATCCTATTCAGTTTGATCTCACAAGTGAGACAATTTTAACACAATTCTTGCGTATGAACAATTTTAAAACGAATTTCAAAGTTTATATCTGCAGAAGGAACTGTTTTGTGAATTATTTTTAAGACTTTGTCAGAATCTGGGCTAAACAGCGTCAGATGGTAGGATAAATAATGAATTATGAACTGCAAAAGATACTGCAGGAAGCGGTGGTGGCCTACTCGAGGTACCATCAAGGAATTTGACAGCAGAGCCTAAGGAAGCTCACGACAAACACCTGTCGGGACATTTTGTACCACAACCGAAGTTCGAACTGCACGCCTTCCGAACAGAAGTAAGGAGTTACCGCTACTCCAGTCTGCTCGGTACGAGAATTACACGTATATGATGCGCAATATCAGTGCGGGTAATGATACTTGTGATGAATTACAGCAGGCACTTACAAGAAGAATATTACTTCTACAATATAAACAATTAAAGTTTCAATAGTAACTTTAAAAATTAGAGTCAATATAAATACTAAGTCTTCACTGCACGTAAGGAGAAAGTAGAAGTGACGCTGTAATTACAAAGACGAGTAATGAGACACCAACTGCCGACATCTGGAGCAACTTTGTTTCGACTCTTACAAATCTACATATTTGCCTACGGCGCAGAGTCTCCAGAGAAGGTAAATGAATAATTAATTGTCCAGCCTCATTTCTATTTTTTTCTGGTTACATTTTGAAGATACAGTTTTACACGCACAGTGAGCAATAACTACATACATGCAAATTTAAGATTTTAGATCTAATTTGATGGCGTGCAATTAAATGACGACTGCTTTAATTAAACAGCACAATTAATTAAAAATACTGTGACGTCATAGAGACAGAGAGACTGGTGTTGAGGCCCAGTCAGTCCTCCTTCCATATTATGTCCTCTGGAGAGAGGGTGTCCCGTGTATTATAATGCCCGCAGGAACTGGGCCCCTTTCCGTTCCGCGGCTCTTCATTCAAAATATTCAGACCGGCCCACCTCACCAGATGGGCTCCCTCGTGCGCCATCCGAGGGTCGCGCTCTCTAGGGGTTACAGGTTCCCCCGAGTGGTCTAGTGGTCAGAGTTCCTAGCTACAGATATCCTGAGGTCCCGGGTTCGATTCCCGGCTCTACCAGATTTTCTGAGAAGTAGTGTGTGTCTGGAACGGTGTTCACTCAGCATCGTGAGGATAACTGAGGAGCGACTTGAATGGAAAAGTAGAGGCTTCGGGCTAGAAAACCGAGATTAACGACCCTGGGGATTCGTTGCGCAGACCACGCGACATCCCCTATCCGCTAAAAAAGTTTGGACTCGCCTCGCCGACAAGAGGCGGTCGCTCGGTCGGTATAGTTCGTTTGCGGACTCAAGCCACGGAGTTTCTTTGTGAGTTCATAGAGTCCATCTGTGATAACATTCTACCCATGCTTGTTCCATCATTATAATTGTCACAATCACATTTTTCTACAAAGAATCAATGTCACGACTAGTAAATTGAAAATAGAGATATATAAACAAGTGTTGTTCATCAGTCAGACTAAAATCAAATTCGGTGTCTCTCACAAATAAATCTGAAATGGCATTTTTATTTATATAAACCATGCAGTTAGTTTTCTCATATCTTTCATTCAACAATACAGAAACCTGAAACACCTATGACTTTACATATTTTACATAAACGCAAAACCTAATCACGAACACTACAAATATATTGTGACGTGCGGCCTGAAAGCTGCAACATGCCCATCTGCTGGGCGGGGCTTCGCGGAGCGCGTTCCCGTGGTAACACGGAATGCGCCGTTACTCTGGGTTTTGATGGAACTATTGAAGACGTATCCTGGGTAACGACTTCTAAACAGACTGTTACCACGGATATTAAAGACAGAACTCTTCAAGGAGGTGATTCCTATCCCAGCAGCCTAGCAGGAATAAGAGGAGGTCAGTTGAGGAGCAGTCAGTTCAGAAGGGAAGTCAGAAGAAGAAGAAGAAGAAGAAGAAGAAGAGAGTCAGCAATGAATCCGCGTGCTTTCGAGATGGATTCGTTATCCATAAGGAGCTGAGTGTGTGAACTGTTAAAATACAGTGTAATTGTGATAGTGACGTCAAATAAATCCAGTCTTCACATCTAGAATGCCAAGATTGTCAGTCACGTTGCCCCGGATACTCAGACAATATGAAGCCTACAAAATGCATATTATTGTACGTGGTGTATTCCGTACGTGGCATTAAAAGTGTTAATCCACATTTTTCAACATATTCCCAGCATTATTAGAAGCGGGATAAGAATAAACAGGCAGAGGGCATTCTGAAATTCAAAGAAGCATTAAGAATTTCATATATTTTCATAAATACTGGTTCAGGCATTCGAATATATAGACACACAGACAGGATGGAAATCACATAAGCCTGCTTTAGGAAAGTAGGCTAATAATGGATTTCTATTAATAATATATTTCTGATTTACCAGTATTCCGAACCATGCAAGTCACATTTTGATTTAATGAGGAATTAATTTCCTATATGCTGCAGAACAGGAAATATTTATGGCTGATTATAACTGGCTTCACCGCGGTGGCCCGGGTTCGATCCCGGGTCTGGTCAAGTGGGATTTGTGGTGGACAAAGCGGCGCTGGGGCAGGTTTTCTCCGCGTACTTCGGTTTCCCCTGCCAATCTTCATTCACCAATTGCTTCACAATCACCCTCACCTATCATCTGGGGCTGGTACAATAGGCCAAAGTGGCCGCAGTACAAGGGACTTAGTCCCACCCCACTAGCATTAAAAAAAATAAAAAACTGGCTTCTTGAATTCTCGATAACGAACAGGAAAACAGTTCATCGTATAAACAGTTACTAAAAGTGATGATATTAATCTCATTAAGATCCATATATTTCCTATGAAATGTTTCTCCTGGTATTGAAAATTTGACTAAATGCAAAACAAAAAATTTCTGACTGCGTAAGTATGAAATATACAGTGGAATTAGACTTGTAGTCCTCATGTGACAGTCCTACGTCGAGACAACTGCGCCATGCGAAGTAACAAAAGATGTATTAATTTGCAGTACCTCTTTACATAGTAAAGTGCTGTTATGTTTTCAACATCGTGGCTTTTCAACTGCACATTTATGCAATACAAGAATTATTTTTGTGAAGAATATGTCTCGCACATCGCCGCAGGCATAACACCGGTGTCAGGTACACTGCAGTATGTTCCTGTCGCTTAAACTGCCAACGGCACTATGAAAACCAAATTCATCGTGTACAAGGTTAGCGAACTGAACAACGTATCATAAATATACATGGCTAGTTCAAATATGTTTCTAGAGCCTATTTTCTATCTAACAGTCGTTATGTAAAACATACTGTGGCGTATTTACCCCATTTAAGAACGGTTGAGCAACAGAAACAGCCGTTTCTAAGTAATACAGACACCAACAATGGAGCAACGAGGTTATGAAACCCGCTTCTAGGCAACGGATCGGTAAAACACACTTCCGCGCAGGCGAAATGACGTCACAATCCAAGATTACTTAGCTATCACTGATTTATTTTCTGTGTGGTCTGCGCTACGCAACAGTAGAACTGTGTTTTCTGCGTTGTTCGTGCCGCGGCCATATAACCCGAGTCCCCTTGCAGCTAAGAAGAGTCCAGAAGTGTTTTTAGTCGAGTTCCGAGGTTCCAGGGTGATTCAACAAGAAATGGCAAGAAGACTTCATAGTGATTTGAATTGATAGTATCTGTGTTGAGATCCGTTGTCAGGAGACCACTAGTGAAGACGGAGAATCCTAGTGTGTGTGCAGAGGTGAACTGGAAAATGTGTTGAATAGCGATAGCCTTATGATTCAGTATTGTAATTCAGAAGGACTGCAGCCGAAGGGCCAATAAATCCTATCATCCGAACCAGAATCCGTTATTTTCGTCACGCGTACCCCCTACACGGATCGCCGCTGTGATCTAGTGGTCAGAGTTCCTGGCTACAGATCCAGAGGTTCCGGATTCGATTCTCGGCGTTACCAGATTTTCTGAGAAGTAGCGGCTCTGGAACGGGGTCCACTCAGACTAGTGAGGATAATTGAGGAGCTACTTGAATGGAAAAGTAGCGGCTCCGGTCTAGAAAGCCGAATTTACAGGCAGTGGGGATTCGTTGCGCTGACCACGCGACACCCTCTATTCGCAATAGTTGGCACTAACTTCGCTCGGTCGGTATAGTTCGCTTGTGGACTAGAGGTCACAGAGTCGGGTTTTTTTTGTTACCTCCTACACGTGATAATATCATGTCGCATGAAAATAATGTGCATATTGTAATAATTACTGATTTAAAAACATGTAAATTACCCTCGAAGAACATCTAGTTTGTTCCCTCGTCTTGATGAGATGCTGTTGTGAAAATGCATATAAATTGTGGATAAGCTTAAGACTGGAAGAGAAATGTATCATAATTTTATATAGACCAGCACAATTTTACGAATTTGACAGAAATATTGGAAAACCTTCAATGGATAACGAACAGCAATGAGCACAGCCGTTTAGGAGAGCAGTACAACATTTGACTTCGAATCTGGATCAACACATTTTCAAGTTGGTTGGGAATCGGCTATCCCAAACAGACGTTCAACTCATTTCCTTAGTCCGTCAAGATCCCCTGTTCTTTCCAACTGTCCCTTCCTGAAGATCTCCTCCGCCAAGCCAGAACGTCTGCAATTGATGAAGGGTCATCAGAAAACATACAGGCCAACTTACAAGGTACTCCCATAGGGAGTTTGGGCATTTTGTTGTCAGTCAAAAAAAAAAATTCACTGAAGGTTCACTGCAACAGCGTTGATCTTCTAAAACAAAAATAACAGCACCTAAATTTCACGCTCGTACAATCGGCTGAATTCCTTCGGAATTCTTGCACTGTTTACGACGTAGCTTCAGAAGCGGTCATCTTAATCACCACCATTCGGTCGTTATAGAAGTAGAGGCGGTTTATTCATCTCCTTCGACGTTATTTTCTGGGGGTGTATTAAGGTTACCCGGGCACACTTGTCGGTTCCCAAGATTTCAAGCCTTCGTAACAACTTGCAAGCTTAGGTAGGCCGCACACCGTCATGACTCAGACCGGTGTGCGGCGGTTTTCATAATCTCATTCGTTTCAACTGTGATCCTTTCTTTGAGTCATGTCACAGACATCGTGTCTTGACTGTTACATGTCTTTGGCGCAAACCGGTATGCGGCCTACCTAAACGAACGGTACCATGGCTTCCTGAAGGTAGATTTAAAAGCAGGCATGAAATTTGTTTGCAAAATCCTTTTGACCTATATGAATCTTAATGAGACAAATCAGAATAAAATTTTCCAATTTACAGGTTGGAATAAAATGTCTGAAGGCGTCTACCTACTACCGCATATTAATGTTCCTCTGAATGCCTTTATGTCGGGTATACGGTATAGTAGTTGGTTGAGATACTATGGTACAAGGTTGTAGGTCGCGGGTTCGAGTCCAGATGATCTGGATATTTTTCCATTGATCTAATCCTTCCAGTCGCACTATGACTCTGGGTTCGACTCAGCCTCCAACAGAAATGAGCACCAGGAATCTTCCTGGGGGGTAAAGGGTGGCCAGCGCGTAAGGCTGACAACCTGCGAGCCGATTGTCTAGAAGTAGTGGGATCCTCAAACCCTCACAACCCTATGGGCCTTCACGGCCTGTTATAGGGAAAACTTTACCCTTTTTTTTTTGTCTGAATATTTGTATGTACCTCTGGATGTAAATTGTATATCTCCGAAGGACTGTATCCCACATCCTGTTGTACTCGTACATTATACACTCACAAATGTGACTATATACCTCCAGGCATATGTTAAATATAATTTGATGTGTTTATATATATATTTTGATAGAACAAGCCCATGCTCACTTAGAGATCTAGAAGAAACGACCGTAAATAAATTCATTAAAGCCACTTTCTGCGGTTTAGTTTACGACACTACAATTAGATTTTTACAGCGTCGAAAGGTAGGATGCTAGCTGAGAGACGAATTGGGAATGAAGGACGTATCTTCTGGGATATAACGCCGTGTAGTCTATTGAAAGTAAACCGTCGTTTGGGAGGAATACGTCGTTTTCATCCTGAGGTCCATAGAATGAGCCAAGAGATAAACCAGCATGGAGCAGTTAGCTCTGCTTGCTACCTGCTAGGGTTTCATAACCATCGATATGAGAACTCAAATCCTATAAACTGGAAATTATTTGGAATGAAGTGGTCGTGGCCTAATAGAGGTGCTGTCCCAGCATTAGTATGAAATAACTGGGGAAAGTCATGAAAATAAAAACTCATTTAAGACAGTCGACACTGAAACCCAGCTACTTAAGACGATTAGTCTGGAACTTTACTATTACTCCCCCTCACTCCCTTAGCAGTTAAGGAATCGTGTTAACTTTCAAAAGTGAAAGCGCTGTCAATGTGACGAGTTGAAGTTTATTTCATGAACTTTTTAACCAAGTGGTAATATAACTAGTTACAGTGAACTAAATTTTTAAATTTTAAATTTTAACCTTTATCATTTGTATTTTTAAACTTATATTTTATAAGAAGAACTTGACACATATTATTTGAGCGTGGACCTGAACAGGGTACAGGATCAAAAATAAGTGGAAAAACGAAATGTGATTGCGTGTGATTGTGCAACTGTGTTCGTACACCTGAGGATGACCTCTTGAGGTCGAAACATGTACTGTGACAGTAAATAAAAAAACCTGTTGTGTGGTCGGTAAAATTAAATCTAATATTCGTGTTAACTTCCCTTTGATACGAGGCAAATACTTAATTGAAAATTATTACGAAGATTTTAAGGACTGGAGTACTTTCAGAGGAATGTTGCGTTCTAGAATCACACTCTGAATCGATACAAATTTACATACCAGAGAAAATATCTCAACATTTTCTCAAATTAAATGCTTCGTTATGTGAAGTATGAGACACAAGTGAACGCAGGACAAGCAGTGGTGCCGAATGACGTTTCCACAGTTACGCCCAAACTTTCTCTCCAAAACAGCGCCCAAGGACTCAGAACACACGAGAACAGGACGAAGAATTCAGGAAATATGTCCTTATCGTTCTAGATCCGTAACTGAAGACTCAATGTCATTACTGAGTATATTCATACCTGCCATTCCACTGTATATAATACTGAGTACATTAATACAGTGCAATATTCATGATGCTTCTAAAAGCTATCCAAAAAAATGTACGGCAGACACGTATTATGAGAGATGCAATACGAACTGACAATGGCTGAATAAGCCCGAATGCGAATAAGTCATGAATACTATATATGTATACGTATGATGGTGTAGTCACTTTGATAATAAATCCTATCGGTTGCTTTCTGTTTACGGCCATAATCTTCCATGCATTTATTTTATTACTTTTCCAGTCAGCTATACTATATCCACGTGAAGCATTGTTTTACATTAAAATTTATCGTCCTCTTTTAGAAAACTAAGTGTATTAACATGTACGTCGCAGATCAAAACTGTATGGGATGTATCAGTAAAATTGTGTAACTGTTTCACTGAACGTTACCAATCACCAACAGGACTCCCGTTTTGGATATGGTTCTTATCTTAATATCGGTGGCTAGTTGCAATACCGAGCTGATAAACTGATGTCTAAGATGTGGGAACGAAGAAATTGGCCAGCTTGAACTAGAACGTAACTAATTAATCACCAAATTCATTAAACCGTTCAAGATATTATCTGCATTGGTTACTATGATTATAAGAATCCAACAGCAGTTATTATCTTGAGCCAGATGAATCCAGTCTATACTCTACTGCCCTATTCTTTTAAGATCCATTTTATTATTATCTTCCCTTATACGAACAGGACTATTTTCTTTTTACTGCTAGTGGGGTGGGACTAAGTCCCTTGTACTGCGGCCACTTCTGGCCTCTTGTACCAGCCCCAGATGATAGGTGAGGGTGATTGTGGAGCAATTGGTGGAATGAAGATTGGCAGGGGAAACCGAAGTACTCGGAGAAAATCTGCCCCAGCGTCACTTTGTCCACCACAAATCCCACTTAAACAGACCCCGGGATCGAACCCGGGCCGCCGAGATGGGAAGCCAGCGACTAAACGATTTAGCTATGGCGCGGCTCTTTTCGCATAAGACTAGCAATAATTTTCTAAAGTAGCCACACATTTCTCGTTTACACATAACAGTTTTTTTGTGACATTACGCGGGTGTCGAAGAGCAGAATCGCTAAAACAATCCACTCTGGGCCTAAGGATGTGTTAATCGCTTCTTAATGAGATTCATTCATTTTTGGTACACCGCAATTATTATTCGAATAGGACGCGCCTTAACTATGAATTAAAATCTTCTTTGAGGAGTTCTGCAGTCGATTACTTTATAGAAATTTCAAGTATACCTCTACATAATTAACACCCCTTTCTAGAATTCTTGAGTTTATAATGCGTACTAAATGGCAAATCTTAGCTGGACACTTGCAAAATTCGACTACTGACGATTTCCATCTCGTATTTCAGGCCTGAAAAGAAAATATAGAGTACTGTTTAGGAATTCTCTTTGGAATTTGTTCATTGTCTGGATAAAAATACATAAAAAGCGCGCACTGGATATATTAGCTTCTTATTAAGTCTAGCGGTAGAAAGAGCTTTACATAAAGGAACCCGTTTCAATCCAAAGGTGGAAAGTAAATCTAACTTCTTTCCATTGTACGGTATAGTGACTGGCTACGGGCTGGACGACCGAGGGGTCGGAGTTCGAGCCTCGGTGCGTGTGAGAATTGTTACTTCTACAAGTAGTTCAGACCGGCTCTGGGGTCTACCCAACGTCCTATCCAATGGGTACCGCGGCTCTTTCCCGGTGGTAAAACTGACTACTCACCTCGAACTAGTGCCGAGGTCAAGAAAGTTTGGATCTATAGTATAGATTCTATACAGCCAGTCCCACAGACGCATTCATGGCGCAGAGCTTAATTAGTTAAGCACAAGGACAACTTTACATTTTTTACCTTTACCTTTGTTCGTAGTAATGACTGTGCCAAACATGGGGTGGGTATAGAAGCAAAAATACTTTTCCCGTTGCATTCTGAGATAACCAATTAGGCGATCTGGTGGAAGACATGTATACTAAGAGTACTGCTGCACTGTCTGGAAGAAACTAATGTAATGATGCAAATCGAATTTTGTGGCAGACTCTGGATGCTACCAGTTACCCGTGTTCTGACAGCCGATTTGTAACAGTGCCCTTTCCGAGGAAGATGCGAGCAACATGCAACGGAACTCCCCTAACAATTAAGTTCATCCCACCACAGGGGCTTCGTGCAGGATGACTCGGGGGAATGACTACACTGCTCTGAGCTACCCCGACTGCTCGTGGTCATTAGCACACTCTCTTCTCCTCACAGCCGCTACAAGGAAGTAATCCACCAACAATGCTTACGGCCAGCCTCATATCATCCAGTTCCCTCTTCTCGGAACATTCTGCTCTGGACTATCAACTTACACTGAAATTCCCAGCAATAAGGAAATGAACATATATTTTCTACGAAGATCATTAGCTCAGCAGGAATAGTGGATGGGGTTCACTCGCAATGGCAGTGAGAATGGAACAAAGCAGGAAGGCCGCTTGTTTCTCTCGTCACAATATTTTCAGATTGACGGAAAAATCGGGCGTGTCCGTCATGTACGCATGGGAACGGTCCAGACAAAACTGTCTGGCTAATAACAGAGTAGATTAGTGGGCGACTGAGCTAACGCAGTAGTGAATTACTGAGTAAACGGATCAATGGTAGCGTTAATTAAATGGACAATTGGGGGTGTAAAGAAATTTGTGGGTAGCTTAGTGAATAAACGGAAGAGTGTAAATGGAAGTTTCGGTGTTGTCGGATGGATGGTTGAATAAATAAGTGAAAACATCAGAGGAGTTACGTGTGGATGAATAGAATAAGTAAATTTGTGAGTGTACATGTGAGAGTGTTGATGTTTGACACTGAAAAGTGCATCAGTAGTTATTTTTATAAAGGTAAGGTAAAATTGTCCCTGTGCTTAACTAATTAAGCCCTACGTCACGTAAACCTATGGGGGAGTGGATATATAGATGCACATTTCTTTGACCTCGGCACTGGCTGGAGGTGAGTGGTCAGCTTCACGCCCCAGCCGCTTTATCCCCTGGGAAAGAGCCCCCGTACCCATTGTATAGGAGGTTGGGTGGATCCCAGAGCCGGTCTGGACGATTGGAGAATTAAAAATTATTGACCCTACCGGGACTCGAACTCCGACTCCTCGGTCGTCCAGCCCACAGCCAGTCGCTATACTGACTACCCTATCCGGGCTCCTTTTATTCTTTTATACATGTAATTTAAGTCCGACACAATTTATAAGGTTGTGTAAGCCAGTGTTGCTCTACCGGCGGGCCGCGGCCTCGTACCGGGCCCTCGTCTTATCGAAAAAAGAATTTACCGGGCCTCAGTCTGACAAAGGTTGAGAGCAACTGAATTCGGTTACAATTTGGAAAAATGTATAGTGTCCTACTTAGAGTAATTTCTTCGAGAACTTGTGGGAATGGCGGATAAAATATTAAACGTCGCTAATTTATATGACACGAATAAAGGGAATGGAATATGACGTGGAGAAACGGACATGCGAAGTAATAAACACTGCATAAGTACCGGCTCCGGTCTAGAAAACCGAAACTAACGGCCGTGGGGATTCGTTGCTCTGACCACGCGACACACTCCATGCGTTAAAGTTGGCACTAACTTCGCCGATACGCGGCGGTAGCTCGATCGGTAGAATTCGCTTGCGGACTAAAGCCACGGAATTTCTTACACTTGTGACAGCATGCTGGATTACGCTATGCATTTGCGTGACTATAGGACAGATCCTACCCAAAAACTCGTTTGTCATATTAAATGCTGCAGCAGATCTTCAAACAAATGATTAAGCTATTTATTTTTTACGTAAACGACATATTTCTAACCCATCTCATATTGATTAGTTTATTTAACCTAAAATATTTCCCGAAGAGTATAACGTATCCTGATCCTGTTGAAAACTGGAATCCAGAGCTCAAGTCCCTTTTGGAACATGGAGGAGTTTGTGTTTTTCAAACCGTGCTGTGTTGTCATGAACTGGCAGACAAATGGGTCGATTCCTGGGAAAATGTTAAGAATAATTAATTAATTCAGAAGTCACCGTACTACCGCTTCATCCTTCTAGGATCAATTACCTTTTATAGCAATTTACTGACGTCTATCCCGGCCGATGAAAGTAGTGTGCAGGGACTCGTCTGAAGGTAGATAGAAATGCCGGTGCCTTCACTTCTATTACATCTACATTGATTACCTCTTCAAGACATGTGTCACAGCTGTACAGGTTGTACACAGTCAAACAGTAGAACAACTGTGACATTAATTGGAACAGATGTGCAAGAAAGCGGCCGTTTTCTCGCATACAGAATAATTCTCCATGTGTCTTCAGGAAGTGAGGAAACTCACGAAACATCCAAAACACACAGCCTTCCCCCCAGACACTACTGAGATGAGACACGTCCCGAATAAAAAGCACCAGGACCGACAGTCTCACTTCAGCGATGCTCGGCTCTCTCCTTCTTCAGGGAGAAATGTCCCTTACAAATTTGGGTTTCGTGGTAGCCTTTGGATGAGAAGCCAAGTGGGTCCTCTAGGTCCTCCAAGGTCCTCTATCTGAGCCAATTTTCTATACAATGTCTTGATGTCCTTAAGATCTGCAAATCTTACATTTGCCCATCCGTCGCGCTGAGAGACCAGGCGTCACAGTCATATTAAGGAGCGGCGTTTGTTCCGTCTGGTTTCATCAACTGAAACAGACACCGCGCTTATTTCCCAGTGGTACTGCCCTGTGGTCGGTGCAGTCAGATGAGAGGACATGATACATACGCAAACACCGCACGGTATTTCTCAGACATGGAGACGCCTTCAGCTGACGCTCCTGCGTAATGACGGCTGGGACGGAATCCGATTGTTAGACTACAGCAGAATTCACGCCGGTGCATGGGATTTAAAATATCTCTTCGCCATAACTGCTGTTATTAAATTGTCTCACCAATTTCTGCTGGTCCTAGTATCTATCTATGGCCCTACAGCCCTCGTGGACCTTTGCCGCATTTTCAATTTCTTAATTTATACACAGTCGATAGGAGCCCTTAGATTGGGGATCAGCCCGTCGCAAGGCCGCTACCTACAAACATAACAACACAAACACAGAATAAACGCAAACAGATATCCATGCCTCGAGTGGTATTCGTAACCCACAACCCCAGCGTTCGAGCGAGAGAAGCAGTTCATGCCTTAGACCGCGCGGTCACTGTGATCGGAATTACTACTACACTACTACTACTACTACTACTACTACTACTACTACTACTACTACTACTACTACTACTACTACTATTACTATTACTACTATTACTACTACTACTACCACCACCAACACCACTACTACTACTACTGATAATAATAATATAGTAATAACCATTCCTTTATTGGAATTCTTGCCAGAAAGAAAGTTTACTGCAGGCAGCAACTTAAAATACTCGTACATAATATGTATTCATTCATTCATCAGTTGACAGGTCCACAGTCTATTCCAAAACAGTTCTTCCACTTAATGCAATCTCAAAATTTATCCTTCAATTAAAATATCCTCTTCTGTCCCCAAGGTCATCCAACATCTTCTTTCGTCTTCTTCCTCGTCTTCTGAGCACTTCTATTCGCTCCTCCGGTTTGTTTCGTCTCCAGAGGAAACATCTCGCATACATGGAATCTCTGTTTTTTGAAAGAGACTATCCAGAAAAAGCGATAATGTGGTGGTATAATATGTATATTCAGTTCATTTAATAAAGTGCCCGAAAAGAGCTAATAGCGAGAGCCTCGACGTCTCACAACCCATGGGCCTCCACAGCCTATTACAGGGACAGCTTTATCTTACATTTACAATATAATATAATATACGTGTAATGATTAAAAAAAGGCAGAAATATTTTTACGAAACAAGAACCATACGCAGTTGATGAAAGCACAAAGAAAAATAATAAAAGCGTAAGGATAACTAGCAGCATAAATAGAATAATCTTTTCCCAGCAATCAAGAAGGCCTACACGCCTATATACTTCAAGCAGTTCCTTTACAGCAGCAGATAGCGCGAATGAGCAAGAATCCACCACAGTTTCAGATAAATGCGTCAATCGGTGTGATAAGAATACCAATAATTCAATTACGAGACAAACGACTGCTCCTCAGGGACTGTAATAATACGTGAACGATGCGGGACAGGAAAGATTCCATTAAACATACGCCAGTTTGGTTTTTATTCTTTCACCATACGGAAACAAATACAGCCTCACATTCAGTTTTATTATCTCGTAAATTTCGGACAGTCATTCAGTCGGATCATGATTCCAGAAAACCGTAACTCTTATATGAGAACGTTAAAAGAAGCTGTCAAGCTGGTGACCCACGCTCTGAATCTACTCCTTCATTGCAGTTAAATACTTAGTTATTATGTAAATAGACGTCAATTTCCAGCCTATTCTCGTAGGGAATTTAAACTGAAGGAAAATACTGAAGTATATTTTGTACCCAATGTCTTTATTTTCTCTTCCGATTTCTTACATAACAGACATATATTTCGTAAAATCGTCGCCATTTATATCAATGGAGTGAAAGTTATTCTGATAAGCAGAGCAACTAGATGTCATTCATCAAAGCAGCAGATATATATAAAATGATTTATAGTGTGACGTGTAGCGCTATGGAGGACACCCCCCCCCTCCCGCCAGCGGTGACATGCCGAGCGGAGCCGAAGTGAGCCGAGTCCAAGCACACTGGTCGCTATGCAAAGCGAGTAAACAGCGGTTGCTAAGCAAAGCTTAGTCTTTATATTCCCAATGGAACAGCACCTACAGAACTGTTCTTCAGATGCTTTTGTAAGGCACAAAATATAAGATATTTAATCAGTATCTTCACAACTGTGCAATATATGGCAAGCTAAGAATATTCAACAGAATAATAGAAACTGCTCAAAAATATGATCCCACTCGAAGAAGTTTCTCCTGCATCAGACAGTTTACCGTTTAAGACAGGTACATCAATTACATCGCACAAGATATACAATTCATTTACGTCTTATGTACTCGTAGCCCTGGCCCAAATCACAAAAAAAAAAAACGCTGTATGTGAAATTTTATGTTCCTATCGTGGTGACTACGTAGTTTATCCCCTGAAATGCGACGCCGTGTAGTCTGGCAGAAGTTCACAGAAGTTTCGGAGGTACATATTATCCCAATTTTCAGGTTGAAAGAGTAAGTCTACCTTCCGCTTGATGCTTCCTTGCTCGACTCACTCTCCGATCCTGATGATGGAGGTAGTACGTCCCTCCGACATATCGGTAAATTTCTAGTGGACTACAAGGAGTCACGTTCCAGAATATAATATTTTTCATGCTGCATATTAACGGTGCACTGTCATTCAGCAGTAAATAATTCATGTTCGTTTGTCCATGTTTCTTGCTTGTCGGCGTTTATCTGCTTTCTTTCATTCGCCCTCGAACTGAAAATTTATGCAGCCGTAATGCCTTCCCTTTGCACTGCAGAAATAAAATGCAACAATGAAATTAACGTTTTCGAGAACCTATTCTTCTTCTTCTGCCTCAATACTCGTACATTTAGCTCTGTGGCCTGTGCTTATTCAGAAGTAATATGTTCGAATACCTGTTACCACATAATATTTCAGGAACACAAATTAAGTCTCATGACAGCCAGTCGGCGCTACCGACGGTTACAATAAAAGAAGAGGAATAAATGGAGCCTTGCCACAGTCAAGTAAATTCAGAACGTGGAGTAGGCATGACACCGAGTGGAGCTCAACGAGGAAGCATATTTATTCATCTATGGCTCTACAGCCCTTTGTTGGACTCTGGCCTCTTCTTCGGTTAAAAAAATCAGGAGTTAGTGTCCGCAATATAAAGGTATTTGGATTAAATAACACAAAATATTTATTTAATACAACGGGATCTATAACTCTCATCAACATATAGATTCAACTATAAGCATTTAAGTCCTCTGCGCTTGGAGCTTTGACAAGCAGTTTCTTGAGGCTCCGGGCAAACTGTGAGTTGCTGCGACGCTGCCTGATATCTACACGTAGACTTTCCTCGACGTAACACACATTTCATGCTGTAATATCCTCAGAGACAAAAATTTTAATTCAAGGGGCTGCTCTGGATTTGAAACGCGAAGTTTTTTCATCCTAATTTCCCCCCCATTTTAGTAGCCTATCAGCTTTGCACGGGAATTGTATACTTGCTATTGTAGCATTCTCACTGAAAAATACGCACCTGTTAACTCCTCCCTTTCTACAAGCTCATTAAGGAACGATATGGTTCATTGCTTAAGAAAGGCCTGTTTCAATTCCATTAATTAAGAGAGAAGACCGGTGTCATTAAGTAAACTGCATAACACATTTATCCCTCCTTTAAATAAAAATTGAGGTGTAGCTTTCCTAACTTAATTATCAAATTAATTAAATCTTGTGCGTCTCTCACAAATACGTATACGTTTAAGCTTCCGTATGACATTAGTGGAACAGATTACAAAAAAGTCTAATATATTATGCAAATGAACAATTTACCTGGAAGGATCTCAGCTCCATAATACTGCGGGGTGGGTAACAGTATTGCTCTATCGGCACGTGCTTGGTTAGAAACCCGGCCTAGGGATATGAACACTTTCCTACAGCCCCTCTGGCAAATTCAGGGACAGCCTACTTATATAGGGTGCAAATAAATATATTGTGACATGTTGACCCCTACCTCCCCAGCTGCACGTAGCGGTAACGTAGCGCTCGCGTAATAGGCGAGTAATCACCCCGCATCCTGGTAGCTATGCAACGCGCAACGCGCGGTGACGTCACGAGCGGAGCCTAAGTGAGCCGAGCGGAGCCGACGTTAGCCGAGTCCCCGCGACCTTGAAGCTATGCAAAGCGAATCAACAGCGGTGACGTCACCGAGGGATATCGCGGTTGCTAGGCACCAGTCAACAACTCCGGACAGCTTGGCTAGCAACACGGACCAGACGACAATTGTCCGATTAAGGCTACATAAGGAGCAGCGAAGGCTATTCACAGTCAGTTGTACTGTGACAGTCGCCGAGTGTGTTATCAACAGTTCTCAAGGCAGCATCTTGCGAGCAGAGTTGGAATCTAGCCAGCGGCGTGTTACGAGTGAAAGTGTGTAATTCAGGGAGACTTGTATAGCTCCCGCGTTATTAGTACGTGAAGACAAGTGAAGATTGTGTTAAGAGATTTTGTTGTAGGGTTTGTAAAGTGTGGAAACCCGTAATATTGTGATAATTAATTGTAGCCGTTGTTTGTAGATTGTTAAATAAACCAATTAACCATCTCTACGGCGTCTTCAGTAACGAAACACGTTACAATATGTTACACCGCTCTGTGGTAGATACATAGGTTCAATCTGATCATATTTTGCTAATACACCCATGTCCGGAAACGCTTTGTTTATGCGCTAGGGCCTCTGAAATGTGAAGGAGAACGCCCTTACCTCTTACCTGAGCGGCTTACTGATGACATTCACTAACACTTCTCCAAGAGACCTTACCCGAGCTGCTGGAAGTGGTGCCTTTGGAAGTCCGTCGTGAAATGTGGTTCCAGGATGCTGGAGCCCCGGCACACTGTACTAATGTAGTCCGTGAGTATTTGGATGAAACCTTTGGCAACAGATGGATTGGACATGGAGATCCAATAACCTGGTCCCCACGCTCCTCTGACTTGACTCCACTGCATTTCTTTCTCTGGGGGTACATGCATAGCCTGGTGCACGAGACTCTAGTGGAGACACAGCATGATTTTGTGGCAAGAATTGCAGTAGCAGTTGGAACCATCCGGAAAATGCCGGGGATCTTTCAATGAGTCCAGCATAACATAGCCAGGAGGTGCAGAACATGCAATGAAGTCGGTGGCCTCCAAAAACAACGATAATATCCCCTAACACTTATGCACCCTCTAAAAAACTTTGTGACCCTTAATGTCAAAAGGAAGCGTTTCCGGACTTGGTTGTATTAACAAATTATCAGATTGAACCGTTCTATCTACCACAGAGCGTTGTAACGTATTTATTTACACTCTGTATATCATTTCTTGCTCAAAATTCAGTATCAACTTCCAGTTTCATTTGAAGACTACGAACTGTATACTTCAACACCATGGTCGAGGTACCAAGATTCAATCAAATGCTGGCGAACTTATGTTACGTATAAGGGCAGTTAAAGCATTCGGAATTCAAAATTCTACGCACTTCGTATCTTTACTTATATAACAGGATAATGATTTTCTTAGCCTACCTTCTTTATGTTGAAAAATTAAAACAGGCTTATGAGATCAACATGCTGTCTGTGTGCCCTTGTGTCTGAATAACATCTCCCCCATAAATTACTGAATACCGGAAAAATTATTTATGAAACTTGGTATGTATATCGTGGCACCTGAGCCCATATCAACGGTGCAATCCTTAAATACCTCGCACCAGCGAATATGTTCCTCCTAGCGTTGCTAGGCAACGGCTCTGTAAACACGTTCTGCGGCATCGAATACAAGCAACAACAGAAGAACCGTTGGACGTGTCATTTTCTATAAGGTCAGTGTCTTATCAAAGGAGATTCTGTGGGTCTGTCTTTGAATTCCCGTACAGTTACGTAATATCTCCGTGCAGACGTTCCCGCTGCAACGAAGAATTATTGCAGGCGTCGTTTTCTATGCGGTCTGTCATATCAAAGGAAAGCAGGCGACAAGTTCTTGCTGAGAACTTTTTTTTAGTTATGAATGCAAACCGCAACGTCTGCTGCCATCACTGGTTTACTTCGCTGTCTATAGGTTAGTACTATGATCTCATTTAACGTAAAGATTACCCAAACTGTCACACTAATTTTTTATATAGTAACGTATCCCAACTTCCTGGCCTCGCCATAGCTCAAGCGGTTAGTCGCTGGCTTTCCTCCGCGGCCAATCTTCATTCCACCAAATTCTTCATCACAATAAAAACCCGGGGCAGGCTACAACAGGCCAATCAGTGGCCGCCGTGCCGAGTGGATCCAGTTGGACTCCACCCCCTCACTAAGCGAATTAAAAAATAAAAATAAAAAATCACAACTTCTTTCGATATTTACCGTACGTCTCCATGTTTCTGAATAATTCGGGAAGATGCATAGGAAGAGATTATCTTTCGTTTTAGGTTAATATCCAAGTGCATGAGAATAATCGCAGACACTTCTGAGACCAGCCGGACTAAGGGCCGAGAATCCAACCCGAAACGTTCCCAATACAAAGGAGTGCAGCCACTGCTTGGTAAAGACTCGATAAAAATGTATCCGCAGCAACGGACGCGCGCGCAGCAACAGAAGACAGTGTTTGGTATGTTTTCCATGCGGTCCGTGCCCAGGTTATATAAAGAGGACACCAGCCGGCTAGTAGTCAATTAACAGTTGAAGAGGGATGGCCTCTGTTTGTGGCGACGTGTAGACCTTGTGTGAACCGACATTTCGGATGAACATATTGCCTCCATCTTCAAGAAATGGAGAAGATATGTTCCTCCGAAACGTCGGTTTACACAAGATCTACGCGGCGCCACATCCCAGAAACGGCTTTCTTCATAGTCATCGCCGTGAAAATCTCAAATCTTACATAGATAATAGTTTCAGTCTGTCATGAGTTACTCGTAGTTGTGAGATGGTAACCAGATGGCAATGACGTGAGCACGGAAGCAGGGGAGTACTCACTCTTGGAAGCCGTTACCAGCCAGTTCCTGGTGAAACAGAAGCCTTAATGTTTCGGGTAGTGAAATGTAAAGTGTGAAGCTTCGTGAAACTATTATAGTTAACAAGTTATAATTGTTTAATAAGACCAATTAACAATGAAAATCTCGTGTCTAGCCACTAGTACGTGACAATGCCATTAGCTTACCCATTTCAAGTCCTCTGCTGGATTGAGAACACGATACTCATGGAAGTCAGTTCATTATCAATGCTGTAAACCCTGCCACATTAAGGAGTGAAACAGACACAATGAAATCNTATTATCAATGCTGGACAGAGTCCTGTAAACCCTGCCACATTAAGGAGTGAAACAGACACAATGAAATCGGAACCAGATTGTGCTCTCCATCCAGCCAATGGGAGCTCACTTCCTCTGACACTCTGAAAACTAGGAAACTCACGTTCCAGACCAAACTCGTGCTGAATGCCTCAGATTTTAAATCAAAATCGAACGAAATGTGGATTTTCAGTCTTGTGAGATATGTGAGCATGTATTTTCGTTCGCCGTTATCAACATTTCAGAGAAACTCCATGCCCCTGAAGACCAAAGCAACAGATTCCTCTTAAAGTTGGCAATCATCGATGCAATAATACAAATAATCTAAAAAGCTGTAATCCTAATTTTTAATGCCGTGAAATCCTCAAATTTGATCAAATGAAGTGAACAAACAAAACAAAAAACAAAGTCCATGGCTCTAGTCCGCAAACGAACTACACCGACCGAGCGGCCTCCCCTTGTCAGCGAAGTTAGTGCCTACTTTAGCGGATAGAGGGTGTCGTGTGGTCAGCGTAACGAATTTCCACGGCCGTTAATTTCGGTTTTCTAGACCGGAGTCGCTATTTCCTTGAAATAGCTCCTGAATTATCCTCACGAGGCTGAGTGGACCTCATTCCAGACCCACTACTTTTAAGAAAATCTGGAAGCGTCCGGATTCGAAGCCGTGACCTTTGGATCTGTAGCCAAGAACTCTGACAACTAGACTATAGAGGCGGTCGATCAAACGAAGTGTACCTTATGAAAACATATGGACTTAAAACGCTTCGTCTGCTGTTTAACATCAACAGGAATTTTAGTTTTTATTTACAAAGAATCCTTTCCTCAACTAGCGCTTCTGTTCTGCTGTGTTTACTGAAACTCTGATATTCATTTTACCAATTTTATAGTATGCTCCAGTACAAAATAACTAGAAACTGGAATCGAACCGAGGGATTCTCGTCGCTGGCAGACTTCCTTGCGTCACACTTTGAAGTTAAGCAACCAATAACAACCCACAAAGTTCTGGCGTCACCTTCAGTAATTAGATTATCACGAAGGGAGAAGTTGGGGGTAGATTCGGAAGTTCACACAAACTAAGAATATGTGTGGCTCAGAGCTTCCCTCTTGTGAGAAGTTCCGAAAACAGTAAAAGTAATCACATTTACTATTCTGTTTATTTATCACTGACAGGCTGAGAAGACACTTCACATTTATCACCAGAAATAGGGCAAGCGTTGCCGAAATTTCAAAGCCACATACTTAGGATGTGTGCATGAAAACCAACGGCCTGGAATCGTTTTGCAGCTTGTTTCAAAGAAGGAACAAATATTATTAAGGTCTAGCTAGTCGATATATTTTCACTGTTAGTAGCGTACGTTGGTGCAGTAAGGCCGTTCCTGGAAACAAAATTTTCATTATGGTAGCCTTAGAAATGAAGCATAATGTTTGGATACCTTACGGCTCTTTCAGATTCTTCAACTTCGCTTCATGAAACGCAGAAGCTATGTCCGCCATTTTAATGTATTATTCAGGATTTCCGGGGAAAGATGGTAGCGTAGCTGGTTAAGGCACTATGCTACAAGACGGAAGGTCGCGCGTTCAAGTCCCGATGAGGTCATTGGATTTTCATCAATTGACTTAATCCTTTCAGCCGCACTATCGCCCTGGGGTCGACTCAGCCTCTAACAGAAATGAGTACCAGGAAGTAATTAAATAATTTTCCTGGGACCCTCAACGTCTCACAACCCTATGGGCCTTCACGGCCTGTTACAGGGATAGCTTTACTTACTTTTACTCAGGATTTCCTTTGAACAGAATGAGGATTACAATGGAACATCAGGGTCAGTGAAGCCTGTCTCCGCGGGAAATAAACCGGCAACGTACGAATTACGAAAAGGCAGTGAAATAGCTGAGGCGGTTAGTCACTGGATTCGAGCCCAGGCCAGTTCATGTGGGTTTTGTGGTGGACGAAGTGGCCCTAGGGCAGATTTTCTCCGAGTACCTCGGTTTCCCTTGCCAATTATCATTCCACCGACTACTCTACATTCATCATCATCTATCATTCTTGGCTGGTACAATAGGCTAATTAGTGGCCAACGTACTAAGTGGACTCAGTCTCACCCCACCCCAAGAAACTAAAGAAATAAAAGCTGCCGATTACGAATATGAATCCGTAACACTCGGTAACAGTTCACAGAAGAGCCTTCACAAACCTGTGGTAACTATAAAAGCATCCGCGCAACGTGTCTTTCCACATCTGCGCATGTGATGACATTTAAGTTTGTGTTCTGTAATTTGTGATGCCTAGATCTGAAATATATGTGGGATCTGTCAAGAAATCAGGGCAGGTGTAGGCCTATCGCGTACACTCGCGTACTCTTGTACTAACTTCAAGGTTCCTTCCCTTCCCAGAAACCCAACCTTCAAAAAACACGCTGCTCCCACCACAGTGGCCCAAGCCCTTCCCAATATGACGAAGTGGAAACTCAGGATTTCCATATCACCTGATTTTCAATCAGCCATCCAGGGACGTTACTCCATTACTCCTGCAAACAGCTTCCTAGACGCGTTACTGGGATTCACAAAAATAAGGAATCTACTTTTGGAACTGTTCGCTTAGTGGGGGGTGGAGTCCAACTGGGTCCACTCAGCACGGCGGCCACTGATTGGCCTACTGTAGCCTGCCCCGGGTGCTTATGATGATGGATAATCTGGTGGAATGAAGATTGGCAGGGGAAACCGAAGTACTCGGAGAAAACCCGCCCCAGCGCCACGTTGTACACCACAAATCCCACTTGACACCCGGGCTCGAACACGGGCCGCCGCGGTGGGAAGCCAGCGGCTAACAGCTTGAGCTACGGCGCGGCCCCTACTTTTGGAATTAACACGCAGCTCACATTAATTTAATTAATATACTTAAAATTATTTCAAGTCAGATTTCGTAGGGAAAAGGCTCTTTAAACTGCTGCAAGGATTGTGCCCAATACTCATTCACTGAATCAGTAATACAGACCTACTCATTGCCTTACCCATTGACAAAAGGGATCTATTTAGAAAACATCCATGTAGCATTACCCTCACTTTGCAAACCTGGTTCCCATTTTAAGCTTAGGTAGAGATAAATTGAAAGCTTAAACCAACACCAAAATCACATCTAGGTGCTCTGAAGTACTGATCAGTTTAACAGTCTCTTTCCTTCATATCAGAGTACGCTTCCGAGAATTACTATATGCACTGACGCAACCTGGCATTTGAATCACTGTTTCTCTACAGCTCAATCATAATAATTTTTTAACGAATCTCGGTAAATAGTAGCATTTGTTTTTGATATACTGAATGGTAACAAATTGTAAATTCGTACATTAAAAACAAACACATTAATCAGAGTAAAGCTACGAATTTCCATTAAAATACAGGTAACAGGAAAAATGTTTCGTCCAGATTCGTAACCATTAAGCATTTGTGTGTGTCGTGGATTGGACTTTCACTCTAATATCATTAAAACAACATTTTTTAAGTCACTCAAGATTTTTATTAGTTTAATTTTTGGTTTGGTTGGACGTGTGTATGCAACCCCTCACCATAAAATTCCAATGTATTACGAAATGCTAAAACGGGACCCAAACTTGCACTCAGAGAAAGATCTAAGAAATAGAAAAGGTTCATGAGATTTGGAGCTTCGAACACCCGAAGTCTCCAAACGGCAGACTAAAATCTACTGCAGGGAAATACAGCGTTAGGATACGAACTGCATACACTTGGCTCAGAGCTGGGTGTAACGGCAGATTAAAAGCGGCAAGGTATACTCAGATACTGTAGAAGTTGGGAATACCTCAATCGACTGGGCATCAACTTCTGAAGAAACGTCCTACACCAGACAGTTGTCGCATATGCTGTATGTTTCATAATGCTAAGTGAACTGCTTTAGCGATGCTGTATCGCCGGCAGAGTTTAAGTAGGGTAAGCTAAAGCTATCCCTGTAGCGGGCCGTGAGACGTTGAGGCTCCCACATTTTCTCTAGAGAATCGGCTCATAGATGGCGGCAAGGTTTGCAGCCCTATGCGCCGGCCGCCCTTTACCCCCAAGAATATTCCTGGAACTCATTTCTGTTAGAGGCTGAGTCGACACCAGGACCACAGTGCGGCCGGAAGGATTAGGTGAATTGAAAAAATCCAATGACCTCATTGGGACTTGAACCCGCGACCTTCCGGCTCGTAGTATAGTGCCCCAACACAGTTTAAATGGAGTACACATTGCCTCTTCATAAGCAAATAGGTCTGACTAATTTCATGGAGCTGAGCCCTCCTTGAGAAGCCGTCAGTCACGCAGCTAGTCAAGAACTTCCCAGCATTTTACGGAACCCGAAGGGTCATCACCGTGTTCATAAGAGCCCTCCACAGGTCCCCTACCCACTCATACCGAACACATTTCAGTACCATATTCACAGAAACCTGCAACTGCGACCAATCCAGATCAGCTTATTCGAGGTCACATCCTGGAGTCCTTGGATTCCAAGCCTTATGACAGTTGCTCGCTGTAAGGATTCGAACAGATCGGATTCTCTTTGTGACATATCCTGTGTTGGACATATTTTCGGGACGGATGAAGGTTTGCAAAGGCCGCACCATAGCTCAAGCGGTTAGTCGCTGGGTTCCCACCACGGCGGCCCGGATTCGATCCCGGGTCTGGTCAAGTGGGATTTGTGCTAGACAAAGTGGCGCTGGGGCAGTTTTTCTCCGAGTACTTCGGTTTCCCCTGCCAATCTTCATTCCACCAATTGCTCCACAATCACCCTCACTTATCATCTGGGGCTAGTACAATAGGCCCGAAATTGCCGCAGTACAAGGGACTTAGTCCCACCCCACCAGCAATAAAAAAAAAGGGTTTGCAAGCTCACTCATAACCCCCCCCCACACACACACACACACACGCTGAAACACAATTCCAGTTTGGCTAATTTAATGCATTCGCAGGTACTATTACAACATGAAATTGGGGCCCTTTTTTTCTCTGAAACCCGAGGACATTCTCTGCCGAGATGACTAGGACACGGCATTGCAACAGAGGAACGTTCCATGTATATAAATTTCAGGGTGTAATGAGAACGTCTTGCATATTCGAATAAACGCAGTACACGTTACAAGACAGCACTACCATGTAGTGGGTGTTCCTTTCCATGATCTGCCACTAAGGCCTATTCATATTCTACGTTTAAATTATTACTCAATTTAATAGAAAAGGTCGGTAATCCTAGCACATTTTGTAGGAGAAGCCTGGTAATAACAAGTTTGAATGGGTGCTTCTGTTTACATGGGTCCCGAGATTCAACTCTTCCAAGTTAGCATAATCAGCTTGCCTCCATAAACCTATGTTAGAGTATACAACATATGATCATAAACGGCGGAGTTGCGGGCAAGCGATGTTCTAGGGGTACATAAATGGAAGGCCTATATCAGATGGTGGAGGTTCCAGACAGGACTTCACAACTAGGTGAATGCTTGTGTTCCTACGGTTGAATAAGCGGAAGTTTCTTTGTTGGTTATTTAACGACGCTGTTTGTATCGTGACAATGAGTGCTGATTGGAATCTGATAAGACAGCTCAGGAAGCATACAAGTGACATATTATACTGCCTGACAATCTGCTTGATTAAATGTAACTTTCACACATACTCGTATGTAAGGTTAGTTAGTTCGTTCCCTACCATAAAAAGCTGTCTGCTTTTTAACTACGTAACTTGGCTCGGAAGAATTTTTTAGTAATCGTTCGGGTATAACATCCTGGAGAAACTGAACCCTTATTGAAGACTAGAATCCGACAGTAACCCTTACTGAGGGAAGATACCGGTAACAGTGGCAGCGCGGTCTAACGTATGAACTGTCTTCACTCGCTCCAACACTGAGGTCGTGGGTTCGTATCCAACTCGAGGCATGGGTATCTGTGTGCGTTTATTGTGAGTTTGTTCTGTTCTGTGTGTATGCAGTGACCTTGAGACGAGACTGAACTCCCGTCAAAGGGGTCCCACCGACTGTGTATAGGATTACGAAACTTAAGAAGCGGCCTGGGCCCAACAAAGGGCCGAAGCCACTGATGAATTAATGAATAAGGGAAAAGGTTAAAAGAAAATAAATCTTATATAATAGTTTAAACTGCTTCTTTTGACTTCCAAGTCAAGAGCAGTTTTGTTTTGTGCATTCCTTATCATGTCCCATAACCAGAGTTTAAATAATCAAAACGCCACCGGCAATATGACACTAGAGGCTTTCATGGAGATGAAGATGTACATTGTGAGAACACAAACACAATCTAAATCATAAAGGGAAACTCAGTGAAAACGAATATTTGTACAGTCCTATACTTAAGATGTATGTAAGCAACATGATTAGCGGCCTCCGTAGTCTAGGGGTAACGTTCCCACCTCATGACTCAAGGTACGGGGGTTCAAACCCGGCGGAGGTCGTGGAATTTTTAAGGGAGGAAAAATTCAGGGAACAAGTCCTCCAGGAGGGACTTCAAGCACGTAAAAGAACCTCATGTCTCTAGGAGACCTCTGAGCTAAATTTAGCAAAAAGTTTCCCGCCCAAAGTAGTTTCCAATGCCTCCGGTAGATGGGGAAGTATTAGGTACCACTGCCAGAGGAGGGGGGACCTCTATGACAGAAAGGGACTATTAGATACCACTGCCAGTAGAAGGTTGGAACCTCGCTCGCAGAAAGGGGCTAATAGCGAGCACCAGTACCGGTAGGGTATGAAGACAGTAGAAAATAAAAGGGGGGCGCACAATGGTCCAATAACTGGTCTAAGTGCATGGGAAAACCCACCCCCTCTATACTCAATACTCAAGCCACATGATTAAAGGTGTCATTCTTGATCTGAGGCATTAAGATGGACTGCATATGCAGACGATTGCTCGAGGAGACAATACTGAAAGATGGGTTCGAGCATTTGTAAATCGATTCGATGTAGCAGAGACAGAAAGTAACAACAGACTGCCGGCACTAATACCGTTCTGTAACGGAAATTCTTTCAAGGAAATAAGCTAAAGTTTACAATGCAGGATTTGAATTACAAAGTTGATATTTACTCAGCTGGTCAAGAGATTTCACAGGATTAAGGGACAAACTTCACAACAGCGTGCATAAGAGCTCGCATCAAAATCTATACTGAGACGTTTCAACCCTGTTTACATCTTAATGTTGTACTTATATGATACCCATTTTTATATTATCCTCAAAATGTATATCTACCGCAATCGAATACGAGAATCTCCAGCAGAGTTACTGCAAATTATACAGCTTCATTAATTACATGCGGTCCCTTAATTATGCATCACGCTTCGACCTTCTATCCATCATCAGGCTATTTTACATGTTTTTCTCTAAATTGCTTTTGGTTACATTGACCAATGCTTACAAGTTTGCTTCTGTACACATGATACCAGTTATTGCGTAAAGTGTAAACTGACTTGGGCTGAATTTGGTTCATTTACTGTTAATTTTTACGTTTCTT
>NW_019737116.1:79114-83169 GCF_002891405.2 Cryptotermes secundus
GTGTTCTACCTATTAATATAGTTGTTACACGCAGTGTAAAATACAGGGTTGCTGTTTCGATAACATATTTATTTTAACTTGGGATAGGGTAGTCGGTATAGCGACCGAGGGGTCGGAGTTCGAGTCCCGGTGGGGTTAAGATCTTTCACTTCTCCATGTTGTCCAGACCGGCTCTAGGGTCCACCCAACCCCGTATCCAATGGGTATCGGGAGCTCTTTCCCCGGGGGTAAAGCGACCGGGGCGTCAAGCTGACCACACCTCCAGCTAGTTCCAATGTCAAGAAAATGTTTGTCTATACACCCACTGCCCCATACGCCTTCATGGCGTAGTGCTTAATTAGTTAAGCATAGTGACACCTTTACCTGTAGGTAAAATAGATGTAATGCTGTTTAGACTACTTAAGGATATACCTCTCCTGTCAAGGGAATGTATTTCACAAGGAAACAATAACGCCAATATTCAGAGAGCTTCTTGATGAGTTTGTAGTAACTTCCTGTATACGGATCTTCATCATATGTTCGGAAAACTATACAATGGACCCCATACTGAGCCAGTTAAACACAAGCCACAACTAATTTCTCCTGCACATTTTAATAATATCTTGTATCAGCTTAATATCGTATAATTCTGCAATGAGCAATGTTCCAGAGGGAATCTCCTGTCTAAATTTCAGGGTACAATTTCTACCCTGAAGACGGTACCAATAAGTCTGTCCGAAATGTTAGTAACCGCCTACGAAACTAAACACGTCAATATTTATTACACAATTCCTCTCATTCCAACTACGTGTCTCGAAAAATTTCATGTTGATTTGATCAGTGTAAAATAAATAAATATCATGTTCTTTAAACATTGAACATTTTCGCCGAGTCCACGCCGCCATGACATGCGAATGCTGGAGTTTCGTTCTTCTATTTTAGGTTTTATGCTCTGGAAGTTGAATGTTAATGATTTCATATCAGTGTTTCCCGCGTTGTTTAGTGTTTGCAAGGGTGTAAAAACATTTAAATACTGATAAAAAATGGGAGACATGACTCGTCCGTCAAGCCCAGAAGCCCTTCCATGAAATTCTATTCAGCTAAATGTGATAAAGTGAATGTTTGTGCACAGAAACAGCAGTGGACACAACAACAAACAACCACAGACAAATTGGTTGATATCCTTTCAGTTGTGACAACATTTCAGTGGGCGTGTCTAATGTGTTTCACTATGACCCAAATCGCTTGTACTGTATTTCAATACTGCGACCGTGCATTCCCGTGTTGATCACTGGGCTGCAAGAGACGACAAGTCTCCCTCCCCCCTCAAACTATTGGCTCCATGGCAACGGCCATCATCTTTGTTACTGCTTAGCACAAAACATGGTAGAGCTCATGCTGAAGACAAGTACCTGCAGGTGACAATACGTACATTACCCTCTGACCTTATCCATAAACCTGAAGGCCAGAATGCTCAAAAGTAACTGTAGTAGTGGTTTTATAGGCATGTGAAACTTTGTCTCTCATTGTAAGCCTGCTGGCACACTAACAGAATGGAGTCCAATCAAGTTTGAATGAGTCTGAATCACCAAGATGCCACAGTCAGGTCCTCGCCTCCACTCCACCCAACTTACGCAATTGGACAAGGTGCAGACCTATGGGAATTCTATGCAAAACAAATGGGTGAGCTGCTGGAGCATCTCAGCGAGTCAGACAAGATTCGATAAGTGTGTCCGTAGCCTATACGGGAATCACAGATTAGGGCAGTTTGAGAACAGGGTGCTGCGAAAAACGTGAAGGTTCAAGAAACAAGAGATACAGGTTGATATTATTTCATAACTCGAAGCTTCCCAAATCAAGAATGATAAGATTGGAGAGGTATGTAACACGCATGGGAGTCTGAGGAAATGTATGCAATAGTGTAGTAACTGATCCTCAAGGGACGGTTCCACATTGTAAAACTAGGCATAGAAAAGAAATAATACTGACATGCGCAATGATTTAATTGGAAGAGAGGAAGTTAATAATATTGTGACATGTTGCGCAAAGGAGAACCCCCCCACCAGCAGTGACGCGGCGGGTGAGTCAGCGCTCCCCTCCCCCTCCCCCGCACGGTAACGTAACGGTCACGTAACAGGATGACGTGGCACTCATTACGCAACAAGCAAGCACTGCAGCTATATAAGTGAGCTGCAGAGCGGCTGCGAGTCAGTTATAAAGTGGCTACCGCAGAGTTCTACTGTAGCAGTCGGCGACTTCAGTTGTATGGAAGATATTTCCGAGTTATAAAGTAACAGTCGCCGAGTTGAAACATAGCAGCCTGCGAGTGTGCGATAACTAAGAAGTCAGCGAGCGGAAGACTTATTGTGTGCTTTCAAGGCTGTAGTACAGTTATACTCGGAGTGTGTATTTCAGGGAGACTTGTATAGCTCCCACGTTATTAATACTTGAAGACTCTTGAAGACAGTGTTAAGAGATTTTGTTGTAGGGTTTGTAAACTGTGGAAACCCGTAACGTTGTGATAATTAAGTGTAGCCGATAGTTGTAGATTGTTAAATAAACCAATTAACCATCTCTACGGCGTCTTCAGTAACGTAAACACGTTACAATATAATAAACAGGTTTTATTAAAAGTAGTTTCTTTATTCCCCCTTGAAGTTTAAAATTCCATCTGTACATAATTATAGAATCTTAACTACAACGTAAATATTACTTCCACAACAGTGGTACCGTATTTGGTACAATATGATTTCACTCACATTCACTTATGGTCCGACTTAATTAGAAATATATGCATTATACAATATTGCTTCGGATAAATATCTTTACATTCCCATGTTCTGTATTGGACTGTGTCGGCGTTCAGCGAGATTTCATGTGCACACAAGAGAAGGCATGAGAGGACGTGTACACAAAACGAGAAGCAGAGATCAGACTTTCCAGATGCGTGACTTGAACACTGCATAGCTCATTGGTCTTTGTGTCAACTGCAGATACAAACACTTTGTTGTAAAGGTAACTCCATTATAGACAACATGGCGTATTCATATATAATTATTTATTCCTGTTACCTTATTTAATTAAACGCTGTTCTCATCGTGAAATTTTAATGTTTCAAATAATGAAGATCGCAGTTTTGTATACATTTCTCTGATAAGCAGTTTTTATTAAAAATAATACCAAACAGTACTATCTTCAGGGATATAACAGTATGTAGTCCGTTCGAAGTTAACCGACGTTTCGGAGGAAAATAATGCCTCCATCTTCAAGGTCGAAGAATAAGCCGAGAAAGAACCCAATGTGAAAGCAGGTGGTAAGCAGATCTCTGCTAGTTTCTTTCTCGACTTATTCCACGAACCTGAAGATAGAGATGTTCATCTGAAACGTCGGTTGACTTTCAACAGGCTACATGGCGCTATATCCCATAAGACAGTATTCCTCACAACCACAGCCGTGAAAACCTCAAAATCCTATAAAAATAATACTGATTACATTCCACAAACAGGGGGCAAAATTAAACGCACCGCACAACTTCTTATACACGACGGATACGAAATTGAATCTGAAACCATTTTGTAATTTAGGGTACGAAACTGTAATGTCCTAGCGGCGCAGGGGGGAATGGAGGTATCCCTCCCGCTGCTGCCGCCGCTGTAATGCCGTGGTACAGGGGGGCGTGGAGTCAGCCCGTCTCTGTCACCACTGTAACTCCGCATGTAGGGGCCGTGGAGGTATCCTTCCTCGCCTCCACTAGTTATGTCGTAAACTGGTACTCCTGGTAACGTCGCGCCGTCGGGGGTGTGCAGGTACCCCTCCTTGCCTCCACTGGTTATGCTGTAAGGCGTTAACGCAACCATCCTAGCTTACCCTTAGCTAGGATTCTCCTATATCGGAGTTTCCTTCTGTCATACAAGCTGCCACCATCTATTTTCTGTTCTTTCAATTGTTGGTACTACTCCCTGGCATATAGTCTTAGCTCCTTCTTGACCACTCCGCATATGGTTTACAGGTAGCCACGTAATCCCTTAATATTACACTTTATCTTCGGATCTTGGGAGGGCGTTACTATCAAGGCT
>NW_019737116.1:83276-94634 GCF_002891405.2 Cryptotermes secundus
GGCGTCTGATCGCTGCGTAAGCAATCTCTTCCGATTCTCTAGTGCCCGAGTTAGGCAAACTTCTGGCGCTGTGAGGACACAGCCTTGCTGGGCAAGCAGATTCCTAACCTACTTGCCATTACTGATGTTTACAAGTTGCGGCAATAACTGTGCAACACTGTTCGCTAGGCGCGAACATTTTTGGGCCGTGGCTTCTTCTACTATCTCGAATTTTGGGGCATAACAGAAACATCGTTTCCTGCTGAGATATGAATAAATGGAAACCATTTAAGAATTCTGAATCAACCTGGTCGTTTATAATTAAAGCTTCTTTTCCTGAGGGGAAGACTAAACGTGTTTAAAATGCACAAATTAAAACCAAATGAACAAACAACAAAATGTCAGCACACNATTGAATTAAATATCTATTTTCTTGTTCTTTTTTTGGGGGGGGGGGGGAGTGACGTAAAAACAAAGAGTGTAACATACACCGCTTTGAAGTTCATCTTCCGAAACTAAAGAGATTACATTCATAGAGGAGGTTATGAACAGGCGTGTCTTTTGATATACAGGGCGTAACGGTAGTAACATTTTGAAGCAACGTTCAGCTGCAAATGCATTCATATATTTTTGGTAAAAAGAAAGGATACGTGTCTGCAAACACTTGGTCACAGGGGACTTGCGGTGCAATCCGAGTAGATTCCCTTGGAAAACTACACAGGTGGGATAATAGAATATTTCGACGACGGTGTGAGTTATAAATACCAGTATCATCTATTCCATAATTAATTTAATTCATTCACTTACTAATTTATTTAACAAAGTTGGCAAGTGCTGAGGTTATTACAGTGTCGAATATTAAGCAGCTTTGTGCTGTTTATGACGGCCTTTCACCCAAAGAAGCACTTCATTGTGGAGTAAGATGGGAAGAAAATAATGAACACTGAACAGCTGAGGATATGGAAGCAGGCTGCCGTCACGTGTTTCGAAGTACTAGCCCGAGAAAGTTTCGCAGAAATACTGAGGGAAACAGCGCAGCACCTCTGAATAAGTGGACCCCCAGTACAAGATTTGAACAGGGCACTTTCGAATGCCACTCAACAACCTGTTCTGTGTGCTGATAATGAACGACAGAGAAACTGCGATTACGGAGTTAGTACTCGTAACAACTGAAACAAAGCAGGTGAGGCTTGTTTCAAAGCAATAGTGAAACATTTGTCCGGATATACTGAGGAAAATAAAACGCGTCGTCCAGAGACACCGGACATGATAGCAGTTTACCAAGTTGGTAACAACTGAAACAAAGCAGGTGAGGCCTGTTTCAAAGCAGTAGTGAAATATTTGTCCGGATATACTGAGGAAAATAAAATGCCTCGTTCTGAGCAACCGGACATGATAGCAGCTATCATATGCCGGTCATTGTAACGATGATTACAAATGTCCAGCACTACATCGCGAAATTTGACTGGGCCGTCAATATTCCAAACTCTCTCTAGAGGTAATACTAAAACGCAGAAGTCTCAGTAATTCCCGACGAACGCTAAGTGCGATGGGAAATACTGAAATTGACAGAATTTGACAGAAACGTCCTCCTCCGTGTTATGTTGTATCTACTAAGTTGACGGTTATGGATCGGAACGATAATCCAGATTCGATCCCCGGCAATAAAAGGACTTCTTCACTTTTCGCCACAAAGTCCAGATCACATCAAGAGTAGAGCAAGCATACCATGGGATTAGCCCCACAGGCAAGGTGGCTGTTTCGTGAAGCTGACTAATCGTTTCCAACTAAGCACCAATTTTTGAAATGCCTGGAGGTTAATTTCAGCGCATATTACACGCCATTCTTGTGCGTTTTATTTTAACAAAGCAGTGAAGTTCAAACTGAGCTGCTAATAAGGTAATTTAAACGATATTCCCAACAAAAACAGGAAATATAACTCCACATAGTAAAGTCTTTTTGTTAGAGGAGTTAGCTACTAAATGCAATTCCCCGCGTTTAATGGTACCCGAAGTTCAATTACCGTGTTCACAAGAGCACATGACTAGATCCCACTCCGAGCCAATTATGGTCTACTCTCTGCCAAACTATGTCTCTAATACCAACCTTAATATCATCTTCTCACCGACGCCTTGACTTCCAAAAATCTTCCGATTTTCTGGCAAAAATGTTGTATGAGTATTCTACATACTACGCCTATAACACACTCTTTGATATTCTCTGGCACATTTATTTATCCACTTTCCATTTAAAGTGGGTATTGAATTTCAAACCCATAAAATGCAGGCAAAATTACACATCCGTGTTCTGTAATCCTTTACGTACAATGAAAACCGAGAGGCAAACATTCAAAACTGAATGAGAACATTTCCCTAAATAAACCTGCTCCTAATAACGTCGTGAATGCAATTTAGATTTGTCAGAGCCGTCCCCAAGTACCTGAATTGTGTTACATTCAGAAAGCATCCGCTAGATCTCTTCTTTTTAGCATCTAATAGACCTATGTTCTTTTTTATGGAATCTGTGTTTCTGTTCAGCAACAAATTGCATCAGCAGAAACAAAGAATTTGTTTGCTTCGACTTTCGCAATAACATATTATGGCATGAAGGGAACGATGGCGAATGAAACAAGACAACGGCAGTTACTAGGCAACGGCACGTATACTGCAACTTAGTAGCGGTGTTTTCTGTGCTTTCTGTGCCGAGATGTTATAAGAAGGACATTTAGTTTCTTTATCGTTAGTGGGGTGCGACTAATTCCCTTGTACTGCCGCCACTTCTGGCCTATCGTACCAGCCCCAGATGATAGGTGAGGGTGATTGTGGAGCAATTGGTGGAATGAAGATTGGCAGGGGAAACCGAAGTACTTGGAGAAAACCTGCCCCAGTGCTACTCTGTCCACCAGAAATCCCACTTGACCAGACCCGGAATCGAACCCGGGCCGCCGCGGTGTGAAGTCAACAACTAACCCCCTGAGCCATGGCGTGGCCAGCACAGTTAGTTAGTGAGAAACAGTTGAGTTGAGTCCAGTGGGTTTGTTGGTGAGTTAGTCAATCAGTTAATAAGTTAGAGAACTTCTGGGGTTCAGTCGTGAGCTGTTGTTGTGAGAAGCTGGTAGCTGCGGCCGGTGACAGTTCGGTAACACAGAGGAAGGGGAACGTCCACCGTTCTAAGCCGCTACCGAGCAACGGCTAGTGAAGACGTGACTGTGGACACTAGTGTGTTTCTGTGTGTGTATGATAGTGAAATGTAAAGTGTAGTCACACGCTGTATGAAAGAGTATCCGACTGTCAATCCAAAACCTGTTTATAATCACAATCATACTCGTGACAATGAAGATGAAAAGCAATGGCGTTAAAGCATCTCCATGTTCCACACGAATCTGTGTATGAATCGTATCAAACAGATGTTCACCTACAGGGACTTATTGCGGGTTTCAATAAAACACATTGCAATTAGTCCCAGCCTGTTTCACGGCTACAGCCACCTCAATGAGAATGTTTTAAAAATGCCTCCGTTCCTTTTATAATTGGACTACGAACTTCCTTTGGAGTCTACAAATAACTGACAGCGCTGCTCTATTGTATTATCATTTTATCATTTTCCTCCAGTATCTGTTAGATACTGGAGGAAAATTTACCCTCAGGTAAATTCGCCTGCACATGGATGTAACCAAGAAAGAAGAATGTTGGATAACAATGTGAATGCAGTTGATAAAACTGACATGACTAGGTAATTGCTAAAGTAAATACAGGGATTATAATTATGCTAAAATAAAAGAAAAAGAAGCACTGGTGGAAAGATGCAAAGAGATAGGAGGACAGACAGAGCAAGTGATAGAAGCCAGTAAAGAAAAATACTGGAAGGAAGGAATGAGTTCATATGGTTAATGCGTTTCTTTTGCAATGTTAGTGACATACATGTCAGAAACAGTTAAATCTGCAAATCCTACTCTCTGCTCAGCCAGTGGATCTCAAGCGACATCTCTCCGTTTACATTTCCTGAATTAATTAAAACAACTTACTTCATCCTGCAAACTGTCTGCACGCCACCCACAACTCATGGGGCACTAGCTACACACGTAACCCTCTCCGTACAGACCCATTAAAAAGGTAAACCTGTCCCTGTAACAGCCCGTGAAGGCCCACAGGATTATGAGACGTCGAGGCTCCCACATTTTCTAGACAATGCGCTCATAGGAGGCGGTGAGGTTATCAGCCTTACGCGCCGGTCGCCCTTTAACGCCCCCGAAGAGTCCTGGTACTCATTTCTGTTAGAGGCTCAGTCGACCTCAGGGCCATAATGCGGCTGTAAGGATGACGTCAATGAATAATCCAATGACCTCATCGAGATTCGAACCCACGACCTTCCGGCTTGTAGAATAGTGCCTCAACCAAGTTAGCTACCGCGTGCCCCGAAGCAAATCTTCTAGTTGAGACACGTCCCACCACGCAGAGGACAAGCGAACAGCGATGCAACATACCAACGAGAGCAGACTGCAAGGCAGAACGAATGGACGGCAACAACACAGATAATAACAGTTAGTTCTGCTTAGAGTACCTCAGAGCAGAAGGCACTCGCGAGTCTGCGTGTTCGTTTCCGTGTGGGGTGGTACACACATATATATAGGGAGATTAAAAATTAATGTATTTCAAAGGACGGTAAGAATGAACGGTTTTATGGATTTCAATGAAATTGTGTAGAACATTCCTAAGCATGTCGCTGAAAAGTGTTACTTAGTTTTATTTGTTTTACAGAAAAATATTAACCCATCCGAACGCTGAAGCATGAGTAGATATTTTACATTCACATTACCCGCCGTATGACCCCCCTCTGTGGTCTAGTGGTCAGAGTTCCTGGCTATAGATTCAGAGGCCCCGGGCTCGATTTCCGGCGCTACCAGATTTTCTGAGAAGTAGTGGGTCTGGAATTGGGTCCACTCAGCTTCGTGAGGATAACTGAGGAGCTATTTCAAGGAAATTGCGGCTCCGGTCGAGAGAACCGAGATTAACGGCCGTGGATATCCGTTGAGCTGACCACGCGACACCCTCTATCCGCAGAAGTTGGCACTAACTTCGTCGACAAGCGGTGGTAGCTCGGTCGATATAGTTCGTTTGCGGACTACGAGCCACGGAGTTTCTTTTACCCGCTGTATGGAACCGTCGGATGACGCTCAGAGGGGGATTTGTAGTATCCACCCATACGCCTCCTTCCTACACTTCAGATTTAAATCTGCTATATTACTATGTTTGCTGAGCACAGTGGCGGCGCGGTCTAAGGCATGAACTATCATCGCTTGCTCGAACTCTGGGATCGTTGGCTCGAATCCCATTCAAGGAATGGAAGTTTTTGTGAGTTTATTCTGTGTTTCGATTACTAGAGTTATTGCAATGAAGAACTGAAAATGCGTGGCCTCTGGTATCACAAGAGAAGGTTCTATCAGCCATCGACAGATGAACAAGGTGGGAAACATATGAAATTCATTAAAATTTGTACAATCATTCATATTTACCGTTTGTTTAAGAAAAGTAGTCATATTTTTTTTTATATCCGATATATACTGCCTGCCAACAAAATACGTTCAGTGTAATGTTTGTTCAGAAATTAATTATGTATGTAATCACAATATGTAGCTGAATGGGGCAAAAACAAATAAGATGACACATACATAGCGTTTGCGTGAGCAAAGTTTCACACGTGTACCTCTTTCAATGCGAAAGATTCGAGGCACAGCACAAAAAACTTCGATACAATGACAAGGATACTCTGTCTTGATATGCTTAAAGTCTTGTTTTTCTTCTGCTGGAAAAGAGGAAGTTGAAGTTTTCCTACAAGGCAGTGCACCCCTCCCCTTTCTTTTTGGTAACTCTTTTCGAGCTGCTCTAAATGAAAAGTTTCCAGACTGCTGGATGGAGACAGTTTGCTCTGTTTCATAGAGCTGAGAGTTTACGTCCTTTGGCTTTCCATTTCTGGAGTTAGGTATAAAAAGATTGCAGTTTGTGAAGCCACTGGACACGCAGACAGAGCCTAAATTTTGGAATACAGATTATGAAAGTTCGTGAAATCATAATGGTTTGACGAGTCTGTCATCTCAACATTCGCAGCACGCATGACGTAAATGTAAAATTTATATGACATAAATTATACGTACAAGGTGTGTTCCAAAAGTCATGAAATATATTTCTTTCCCGCGCTCCTACTGGTCGGAGCGCGCTGGAACCGGTTGGGTTGGGTGGGGGGAGGCCTTTAACTTCACAGAGCGCCCAAGGTCAGTCTGCTCGAGCATCGGAGGCGGCAGTATCGCTGATTTAGTGCACCTGTGTTTTGTGACCACGTCACGGCGCGCAATGGCGGATACTTTCGAACAACGTTGGGCGGTCAAGTTCTGCACAAAGCTCAACAAAAAGATGCCGAAACCCACGAACTGCTTAAGCAAGCCTACGGGGAGTCTGCTCTATCATATGTGCAAGTTATAAGGTGGGTAAAGAAGTTTAAGGGGGGCCAGGAAGGAGTGGAAGATGACCCCCGCTCTGGACGGCCATGAACAAGCCAAACCGATGAAAATGTGACTCGTGTGCGTGATTTGTTGAATACTGACCGTCGAATGACTGTCCGGTTGTTAGCCGATACTCTGAACATTCCAAAAGCCGTTGTGCATCGCATCGTTATGGACGAATTGAACATGCGAAAGGTGTGCGCCAAGCTGGTCCCCAAATTGTTGACGGACGAGCAAAAGGTCAATCGAGTGTTGATCGCGAGTGAATTGAAGGAACGTGTGGAAATTGAACCTCATTATTTAGACTGTGTTATTACCGGTGATGAAACGTGGACATTTGAGTACGACCCAGAAACGAAGCGCCAGTGTACTGAATGGCACACCTCGGCTTCCCCGAAACCGAAGAAGGCGAAGATGAGCAAATCCAAAGTGAAAACAACGCTCATCGTCTTTTTCGACGCCAAGGGTGTGGTCCACAAAAAGTTTTTACCCCAAGGACAGTCCGTCAACGCTCCCTACTACGTGAATGTTCTAGAAAGATTAAGAAAAAGGGTCATCCGCGTGCGAAAAGACATTGCCGCTAACTGGCGACTGCATCATGACAATGCGCCCAGCCACAAGTCTCTGCTCGTCCGTGAGTTCCTGGCGAAACACCACGTGGCAACGCTGTCGCAGCCACCCTACAGCCCCGACGTAGCTCCGGCCGACTTCTTTTTGTTCCCGAGGATCAAGACTGCACTCAAATGACGCCGTTTTGAAAGCATTCAGGCTATCCAAGCGGCCGTGACAACAGCTTTAAATGAGGTTCCCGTCGAGGCCTTTGAGGGGGCGTACCGGACAAGGGAGAGTCGGTGGAAAAAATGTGTAGATACTCATGGACAGTACTTTGAAGAATATTAACACTTTGTACCGATATCATCAATAAATTTGATATATATATATATAATGACTTTTGGGACACACACATTGTATTTCACTTTTTGGTTTAAGTAAGATATGTTTCATGGCTGCGTAAATACAAGACTTTGAAGCATCGAATACATTCTATGTAGAGCTCTCATACAGGTCTTAACCTACTCGTCAGACATTTTTCCGTTGGCAGGAATCGTCCATTCGCATGCTGATGGAGTTATTCCGCACTAGACCACGTATCATCATCATAGAACATTCAGAACATAACTTACTGTCCCTTATATTGCATAATATTGTCACTTGTCCGGGGTTCCGTGACTGATAACAACGGGTTCCGGATGGGATGATTCGATTTATTGGCACTTCTTTAAAATTGCAATTAATTATAACAGCTCACAATCAATGTCTGTCTAAGACTCGCTCCATTCCTTACTGGACTATGAGTGTCTTCTCTTCCACTGTGACTGGCTTGGTTCTGATTTACGAATCGGTCACTTCTTCAGCTTCCGTTGTCCGCTGTTAACACTCCACAGCTGAACACTCAACTACTCTTACGAATGAATCAATGATTTCACGAATGAACTCTCTTTTACAATTCGGGACGAACTGAAGAGAGATCACCATCTCGAATTGTTCGTGTGTTATTATCTGTTTCGTCTGTTGCTACGAAACGTACGTCCATCTCGTGGCAACGATTTGAGTTCTACAAGCGTGTTCGTTATTACGAAACGTGCTTTTAGCGAGCCGTTGTTTAGCAATTGACTATTCCGGCACAATAGGAACATGAGATATCACTTACTTTCATATTCGCAACATCGTAAACTAGAGCAGGAGAGGTTATTAACGAATAAGTTCGAAGACATCTTACATTTGTTGGCCTTGACCGTTCATTAACGTGAGGGCCATGTACTTATCGGTGCGTGTGTGGCGTATAGATTAATGTCCTTGAAATGTAATCACTTCTGGGTAAACCGTGGTTATTGCTGTGTATGAACCTGCATGCGCAAAGCAGGGATCTCCTGGAGCCTGATGAACCTGCAGGAGCAAAGCAGGGATCTCCTGGAGCCTGAAGCTGGAGGCGAGATGTTCCTCCGAGGCTCCAGTTGACTCCTAACGGTGTCACAACCCTGAAGACGGTATTCTTCGTAGTTACAGATTTGAGAATCTCATATCTAAATGCATATATGTAGGATACCCCTTCACTCAATTTTATTATTTAACTAAAACTGCGGTGCAGAATCTTCCCTTTAAAAGCTCATAGTCGTTCAATTTACCTAATAGCTCTCTGCGCTGAAGGAACTTGAAATTCTTTTATCGAGCTCAAAAGAGCCTACCCTTGCACTCTTCAATTCCATCCACGTAACACTTTTTCTCTAGGATTAATTTAGAATTATTCTTTCAACTACTGCTCAGTTTCTCAAGCGGTTGTTTCATTCGTGAGGTATTCGATCTGATATTATACGCACCACTTTCTCATCTTTTTTTTACTGGCGCTACAGCCCCAATTTGGGCCTAGGTCTACCTCCATGAACCTCTCCGTTCACTTCGGTTTACTAGATCTTAGACATACGGTATGACTCCTTGGGCGGGTGATCAGCTCGTCGCAAGGCTCTACCTGTACACAAACACAGAAAAACGCACGCAAACATCCATGCCCTGAGTGGGATTCGAACCCACGACCCCGGCTTCCGAGCGAGCGAAGACAGTGCATGCCTTAGACCGCTCGGCTACCGTGACCGGCACTTTCTGATCTATACCTTCGGATAATTACACGTTTCACTAAGAGAAGAGTAACAGTTACAAAGCTTATAATTATGTAAAGTTCTCCATTATCTCGTCACTTGGAATTACTTCCCCCGGCATTTTGTTCATTTGTAAAACAAAACGGGAAAAGACGAATATACTTATAATTGCAGTTTTAGAAATGTTAAGTACTGAAGAAACGAGATTGTATCATGAATGTAAATATTTCAGAAACATGAAAAATCCAATTTTGAATACATAGTTCCCGGCAGGTGTGGGTTTCCCTTAATGAGGTTTCACAGCAACCCTTGAGTATGAAGCATTGAAGCCGGAAAGAAAAGAAGAAAAAACTATTGCATTAGAGTGAGCATGTAAACAAACAGCAACTAGCTAGTGTGATGGCTGACTCGCGCTGGCGCCGTGGCATTATTCAGCAGAGCTGTTTGCACTGGAGATGAATGTGGTATGGACGCAGCTGCGCCAACCCTATATCGGTCTGTTCAACCCCTATCCATCAGCTACCCCCAAGTGCTCCAACACCCCTCGCCTCATTTTGCCATGTCAGTGTTCCTGCCTAATCACAACTTATTTCTGTTAATGCTGTCAACTCGCCATTTTTCAGCATCAGTGACGTTTCACATTTTTACTATCGGTGATAAATAATACAGGACGAAATAATCAATGACGGCATTTACAATTTTACACGTACAAAATGATCTTAATGTATAACTGATAATTAAAATTCCATTACGTATGAAAGCTCAGAAACTAAATTAAAAGTTAAACTGATAAATGACGAAATCATTGTACCTATCACAGAATGCGGAGCAATCTGAGAGAAGTGGGAGCAGAGATGCTGCATTCTGGTAGCAGTTTAATGAAACGTTTTAATGATCCATATTAAATGCAATGGACGTCGTAGTCCAGTGGTTAGTACTCTTCCTCATTTGAGAGGTTCCTGATTCGAACCTCAACACAGAGTTCGGCTAGTCTGAAGGTTCTGTTATGGTTTTCCTCTGCTTTAAGAGGACTTTCAGGATACAAGTTAAAAGTATACTATCCTGAACACGATTTCCTGTTATCCTTCCGCGTCTGTCGACGATACGTAACCACTGCAGTTGAAGCAGTGTCATTAAATTGACCTAAGATTCGCCCAGCCCAAATAAAAATATCTTGAACAGCACTTAACTAGAGAGAGAGTAGTGAAGGCCTGTGCAATTGGGTAAGCGAAATAAAAAATACATTTTCCCGTTCTTGAAATGCATAAGTAAAATTAGGTATCTTTGAAAATCTTATTTATTTCTAATTTTCGAACATCCGGACTTCAGATGTGGCAAATGTATCTCATTGCAGGCCAAGAAATTTACAACGTGCCAACGTGCCACCCCCTTGTCAGCCTGAAAATAATTTAATACATTCCTTCTAGGATAATATTAAAAGAAATAAGATGAAATATTTCATATTTATTTCATTTAGCGGTTCTTCTTCAGATACATGGTTGATGACAGGCTAGTAATGCGATGGAGCGTACATGGAAGGGAGTACCATCCGTGGGTCTACGGATTATCGCTTCTTGTTATTTAAAGAACCCTTTTTAATAATATCGAAAAGTTTATGACCATGGTACATTAGTACAAATGTTAGGTTTTTGGACATTATCCAACGTCTTGTCTTTATCTAAATAGCGTCCTGTTTATTTTTCAAAACACAACGTTTCGGAGACTGGATTTTGTCTCCGTCTTCAGGTAAAACCTACTTAGTTGGCCCCAATCGATAGAGCTACTCCCTATCTCCGGAGACAGAATCCAGTCTCCGAAACGTTGTGTTATGAAAAATAAACAGGACGGTATTTAGTTAAAGACAAGACGAGGGACGATGTCCAAAAACAATATTTGTACCCTTTTAAGCTCAACGGCGTATGGCAGAATAACTGTTGACGATGAATTCTGAAGGATAGGGTAGGATGCGATTTTGAACTTTTTTAATATACTGTCCTGCAACTTGTATGGCAGAACTCAAGACAATATTAAAACAACAACGTTATGTTACCTGGTCTCCAGACTGAATACACAGCTCGAAGACTATCTGTTAAACAGCGAACTTCGGTACTAGATATTCAGAGGTATTTTCGTTCATTCCTGATAGCACTTACACATGCGAGCAGGATACTGACCTGCTGTGTGGCCTGCATCCATTTACGGGTTCTCCCCCCCCCCCATGCTTCACCT
>NW_019737116.1:94656-136322 GCF_002891405.2 Cryptotermes secundus
AAAAAAAACCCTCTGATCTCAGTAATTACAGAAAGTGAAGGTGATGATAGTATATCCTTAAACAAGCCTTAGATACAATTAAATAAATTGCATTTCCATTTCCTTTACATCGAAATTTGGGATTTAGAGAACACTACCTCTAATTAGTTATGTGGACACAGATGCTTGTATTTCCGGGACTGTGTTTCCCGACAAAGGTCCTCCCTAGATATTCTTCCAATTAAGCTGATGCCATCTACGCCTAGGTCTCCAAAGTGGTCCCTTCCCTTAAGGTTTCACAATTTCTAATATGACTTGAAATATGGCTAGCCAATTTATCCGCATTTAATCCCACTATTATAAGGTAAAAAAAGATAAAACTATCCTTGTAACAGGCCGTGAAGGCCCATAGGGTTATGAGACGTCGAGGCTCTCACATTTTTCTCTAGACAATGGCACACAAATGGCGATGAGGTTGTCATCCTCACAGGCTGAGTCGACCCCAGGGCATTGTGTGGCTGGAAGGTTAGGTAAATTGAAAAAAAAATCCACCTCATCGGGACTCGAACACGCGACATTCCGGCTCGTAGCGTAGCGATCCAATCATACTATTATTAATATATTAATGATATAAAACATAGAACTTTGTTTCATTCAAGTATCTCCATCACTGTCTTAATGCCTCTTTCTTGAGTCCAAATATTTTCTTTAGCACTGTATTCATATATATCCTCAATTAGACAGGTTACAATAACAATCTTTTGTCTTCGTGAGACCTGATATTGCTAAAGAGCGGCTCAACTGTTACATTCATCTTCATTTAATTTGTCATCTCTCTGAAGCCACTTTACTAGCAGCTCTGTTGCATGTAATATTCTGAAACGGAAAGCAAGAGCTACGTTATGATGAAGGACCAATTGCTTTACCGGGTGCACCCCTGTCATCACGGCATCCTATTCATCACCATTGAAGCGGGTTATGGGATGTATAAATTTGAACGTCCCCTTTTAATAACCATCAATCTTATAAGTAGGTCTCGAATAACACAATTCAAATGATAACTACAGACATTTGGAACCTACATGTTCACACGACTACGTATTAAAGATTTTCAAGTTCAAAGTAAACACATAACTTTATTCTTATTTATTTACATTATAGGAAACCATGAACTTTCAAGAATTACATTCCAAATAATGCAAGAAAATGTTCCGCCTGAGAGAGAATGTGAATCAAAACACATTTCAGTGTTGAAATTACCAACAAGCCCGACCCTGCCATAGCTCAGGCGGTTGGACACTGGCTCATCGCCGCAAGCCTCGAACCCAATTCCGGCCGACATATGTCATTCGTGATTAACGAAGAAGCATCCGAGTAGATATCTAAGAGAGTATGTTTGGATTTATCACGCTAATAACCATTCCACCATTGCTCTGCGTTCGTCTATCACGGAACCTTCAAGGGTGTGATAACCCTTACCAGGCAGTATATTATCACACACTCGGTCTCTCAAGGTGGGGCCGTGTTGTCTCTGACTCGGCTGGTGGATGGCCACTGAGTAGCCCTCAGAAACCAATGGGGTCACAGTTACATCTTGATTAACTTTAGCGATGTCTACCGTCCTTGGTGTCTTACTTACTTATGGAGCTGAGCACTTGAGAAGCCATATCTGCAGCTACTCAGAATTTCCCAGCATTTCATGGAACCCGAAGGACATTACCGAGTTCACAAGAGCCCTTCGCTGAGCCAGATTATGCCAGTCAATAACATTCCACGCTATTTCTCTACGATCTATTTTACTGTTATTCACCCATCTATGTCGTTGGCCTTCCTAGTGGTCTCTTTCCTTCCGGCTTTCCCACAAAAATCCTATATGAATTTCTCTTCGTTCTATGCATGCTATACGACCTGCGAATCTCATTCTCATCTACTTGACATTCTAATTGAACTTGGAGAATTGTACAAGTTATGAAGCTTGTCAAACGCTCGTGACTTCATCTCTCTTCAGTCCAAATATTCTTCTCACCACCCTGTTCTCAAACACCCTCAGCCTACGTTCCTCTCTTAATGTCAGAGACAAAGTTTTTTCCCTTGGCACTACAGCCCCAGTGGGCCTAGGCCTACCTCCATGAACTTCTCCGTTCACTTCGGTTTTTCTAGATCTTACACATTCGGTAGGACTCCTTGGGCGGGTGATCAGCTCGTCGCAAGGCCTCTACCTGTACACATACACAGAAAAACGCACACACACATTAACATCCATGCCCTGAGTGGGATTCGAACCCACGATCCCGGTTTCCAAGCGAGCGAAGACAGTACATGCCTTAGACCGCTCGGCTACCGTGACCGGCAGAGACAAAGTTTAATCAGTACAAAACTACAGGCAAAATTATAATCACGTACAATTTAATTTTTAAATTTTAAACAGACGGGAAGCTCTTGGGGGTCATAGTAATGAAAAGGAGTCTTGAACAGAAGAGAATGTGAATATTCGGCCTTTAACTTCATTCCTCAACCAAAACAAAATTACGAAATATTTTAAATGATGAGTTAGAGAAAGTGCATTGTTACAGCGCGATCCCACAGGACTGAAATTTAACTTGATATTCAGCCAGGTAATAGAGATTTAAAATTACTTCGCATAATGTTAAACACCCAAAAAATGGGGTTATTATAAAACCTGTTAATTGCTTCCTCTTTTGTCATGGGGATTTCATTCAAACCAAACAACGAAAAGAGATCCTCTCATTCGGGTGGCGTTAAATATTTCAACAAACTCAACAACATGTGTAGGCCCATACATAATGCATTTTGTTCGTCCCTCCCAAGTTCAGCCCTAAATCTCCACGGAATATTCTTTTTAACAACGTGTATACATCTTGAGAAGAATTCGTATACTTTTGATATTGAAGTATGGAGGCGACCAACTGCGATGTGATGCCCCCGTTTCCAACCAACAATACTGATACCAGAATCATGTATCACCATTTCACTGTAAAATGGCGGTTTCGAGACAACACTGATTATATGAAACCATCTATCACACACTGAATCGATTCCACAACCGTCAGTCTTAACCCTCTCTCACCCTTCACCCTCAACAGGGGACTACGCCCGATGCCAACTGAATTTCTTCCTGAGCATAATATGACAGCGCACATTTCCGGGCTCCTGTGCCTATCGGGTTTGATTTATCGTGCAGTCCGAGGCACATTTTTCTACCTGAGAGCAACAGTACGGAATAGCAAGGGAATGAGAATAGAGAAGACGAATGGGCTTAACGGTACACTGAAACAGGTGCCTCTGTTCTGGTGTTCAAGCATAATTCGGCCGTTTCGGAATTACCATTTTCGAAACAAAACAAAATTCATGAATTGTCTTATTAATTCAAGGGCGTTATTGTTTCCTAACGGACAAACGTATTTAACTAACTTCACGGACGAAGTTGTTAAAAACTGTCAGTCTCTTAGCCTGCCAACGACCCCTGAACCTGAAGGCTTATTACTGCGTTCATTAATGCCGATCCCTTGATACTATTATGAACCAGCTGACAATAGTCCACATCCGGTACTCGTTTGTAACAAGCGCTGCATTCCTAAGTCCGCGAAAGTTAAATTTTTATATATAATACATTTTTTTTCTTTCTTCTCTTGTTCTTTCTCCATATCTTCTTCTCCTTCTCATTTTACTTCTCCCTCTTCCCCCCAAAAGTTTGGGCACTTTATTCCCCATCCCAAAGCAAAGGTGATATTGATCCATTTTTTCCTAGGCTTTTCCTGGCCTCTTTGTATATGAGGTCTGTCCCATTATTCCTCTGGCTGTTCGGCATGACGAAATTTGATTGCACGTGTTCTATTTTTGGCAGTATTTCGCAATGTCGCTAATTATATTACTTTCTCCGAATTGTCTACGAATTTCCTCGTATTGGATACGACATATTCTTGTTACTCTTAACAATAAGCGTAATATATGAATATCAAGCTTGCTTTAAATCTAGGTGTGTATACTGGGAGGATATTAACGAGAATTCTTCGGAAATAAAATGGGACTACAATAAGAAAATATATCAGCTACTCATAGGTTTCAATAAAGTTAGGAGGGATCTATTGTCCAATATTCTCATAGAGTTTGGGGCACCCACGAAACTGGTTAGGCTGATGTAACCTGTAAAGTCCGTATAGGTAAACGTTTGTCTGATACATTTCCTATTACAAATGGCCAAACATAAGCAGGTGCTTTATTGCCAGTGATTTTGAACACGCCATCAGGAAGATCTAAGGAAACGTGATGGAACCGAAATTGAACAGGACACGTCAGATTCTGGTCTATGCTGACTATATGATTCTATTGAGACACAGAATGCCATAAAAATAAAGCAGCTTTATTTGACACTAATAAGGAAATCGTTATAGAAGTAAACGCAGGGCAACATAAATTTACGCTATCTTGACACTGGTCTGCAGGGCAAAATCACAACATAACGACTGCTAAGAGACCATTTGAAAATGTGGAAAAGTTCAATTGCTCCTCGGGAACGAGAATATCATATGAGAAGCGGACTGATAAGAAAATTAAGAGCAGATTCAATTCGAGAAATACTGGCTACCATTCCGTTCAGAGCCTCCCGTCTCCTCGCCTGCTTTCTAGAAATGTAAACACCAAAATTCACAAAACTGCAATCTTGCCTTCAGTTTGGAATGGGTATGAACTTTTGTTTCTGATATAGACTGGTGAAGTCTGAGAACAGGGTGTTGAGGAGACAGGAGAAAATTACAAAATTAGTTTCATAACTTCTACACTTCACCAAATATATTTAGAATGATCATGCCAAGGAGAATGGCGTGAGAAGGGCATGTAGCACGCATGGGAGAGTAGCGTGCATACAGGGCTTTGGTGTGAAAGTCAGAAGGAAAGGGACCATAGGGAGAACAAGACAGTAAGTAGAAATATTATTTAAAAGTAGCTTAGAATGGGATGGTAAGGACTGGATTCATCTGGCTGAGGTTGCGGACTAGTGCAGGGCTCTTGTGAACCTTCGGGTCCCGTAGTATGTTGGGAAATTCTTGAGTAATTGAGCAACTCGCGGTATTTTGAGGACTAGGCTCCAACGAGTTAGAATGGTCCTGAAATATGAAACATTGACACCTTATGCAGGATTCAAAAGAAGTAAAATATCAACAGTCACCCTTCCCTGTTACTAGAAGGAAGTAAAAAAAGATGTGAATCTTCCAATTCGACAAAACTCAGTGGCCTGTAGTCCGCAAGCGAACTATACCGACCGAATGACCGCCGTTTGTCGGCGAAGTTAGTGCCAACTTTTGCGGATAGAGCTTGTCACGTGGTCACCGCAACGGATCGCCACGGCCGTTACTCTCGGTTTTCTAGACCTCTACCAATTCCACATCATTCTTATTGTTGGCTCTGTATATCATTGCTATATACTTTATATATTAAAGAAGTATTAAACCCAATGCAATGCATGTTCCTCACACTCACCCCTTCTCCTCCTATTATGAAAACTTAAACAAGAACAGATTAGAAAGGCTAGCATTTATAAATGAGACGTCTCATCATAACATTAAGAAAGTATCACATTTCAACAACTCATAAAAAAAAACACAGTATCCCGTAAAAACAAACAAACTCCGTGGTTTTAGTCCGCAAGCGAACGATACCGACCAAGCGACCGCCGTTTGTCGGCGAAGTTAGGGTCAACTTTAGCCGATAGTGGGTGTATGTGGTCAGCGCAACGGGTCCCCACGGCCATTAATTTCGGTTTTATAGATCGGAGCCGATATTTCCTTGAAATAGCTCCTCAATTATCCTCACGAGGCTGAGTGGACCCAGTTCCAGACCCACTACTCAGAGAATCTGGTAGCGCCGGGAATCCAATCCGGACCTCTGGGTCTGTAGCCAGGAACTCTTAAACAATAGACCACAGAGGCGGTCCACAGTTTACCGTACACAGCCTGAAAGCGACTGGAATGAAAGCTGCAGATTCAGGCTAAAGGGACCAATGCTTGTGGGCAGTAAACGTGGTACACAGAATGGAAAGGATCAGAAATGGGACCTTCTGCTTCTTACCTCCGCTTTATAATAACTACGAAGGTTTAGAGGCCTGAAGCTAACGATCTACAGAATTCCGCGCTTAGCGCGAGGCTAGAAGTATTCTTAAAGCCTTATATATGCTTACAAACAAAACATGAGTGTAAAATAGAGATAGGATTTGCCTGGATTACGATCGTAACTTCTCGGGTCTGTGCATGTTTGCCCACTTGTATCTCCACTTCAACATACGAACAGCCTCTGTTCGTCGCATTACGACCATCCCTGAAAGGAAAGCGGAACCTTTACTTGTACCCACCCTAGCCTGGCATCTCTCACCATTTCACAGCGAAATTTAACGCTTGGAAATGTCGCTCAGCACTGGTGGATAGAAGGAAAAAGGTTGCAAGTGAGATACGTTGCAATATAATCCTAGAAACATGGACCATGGTTTCTGCAGAGGCTTTATGAGACAGCGAATGCATGAGTTTGTGGTTTAAATTACATCAATTGTCTCAACTTGTTAACTCGCTCCCATGCGAATGGCTACGAGACATTAAACCTCTATTCAGCATCGAAAAGAGCTTCGCAATCGCGCCATCAGACATAACGGAACAAAATGCTTTCCAAAATGCTCTCTTGCCCTCTCTCTATCCGAAGATGGACTTTATGTAGCGAGGATGCCTTCGTTCTGTTTGTGCATTATTTCCCCCTTGGCACTACAGCCCCAGTGGGTCTAGGCCTACCTCCATGAACTTCTCCATTTACTTCGGTTTTTCTAGATCTTACACATTCTGTAGGACTCCTTGGGCGGGTGATCAGCTCGTCACAAGGCCTCTACCTGTACACAAACACAGGAAAGCGCGCGCATACACACACACACACACAAACTAAACATCCATGACCTGAGTGGGATTCGAACCCACGATCCCGGTTTCCAAGCGAGCGAAGACAGTACATGCCTTAGACCGCTCGGCTACCGTGACTTTGTGTATACAGAACATATATAACATATTCTGATTATGTGCTACAGTTATGAAAAGTCAACTACAGGAAGCGGCCAAATCGACATGGGATACAATTCGGCAATGCGTCGGAATTTTACTCCAAATCGAAGGGGCTGATCGCTCTAAATGATTTTACTGTTTCATATGCCACGCGTGGCTTGAGCCCACGACAGAAAAGTTATAACTAATTTATTGCTGTCCAACTGATAGGCTTAACTATAAATGTACAGAACTGTTGGGCTCATTTTGGGACTCTATCCATCGTCTGGTATATAGAAGACAAGCAACCACAACGTTTCGGAGACCGGATCCGTCTCCGTCCTCAGGTGGATGGGGCAGGATAAACCTACTCAGTTGGGCCCGTTAGAAAGAGCTAGTCTCAATCACTGGACAAACCTAGGTCAGTAGAGAAAAGCCTAAAAACACCTACATACTAGACGATGGATAGAGTCCAATTTAAGTTTAACAGTTCTGTACAGCACACACCATCGTCAAAACCCTTTCAGGTTTATTTAACTATAAATGTTTCCCAGAGGGCCAATATTTAAACAAAAGTAAGTTAATTAGCTGAAGTTTCGTGTTTTATTCAGAGCATCAGGTATTACAATGTCCAAAGTAAAATTAAAAATTATACAAACTTACGATGCTGAACCTATAAACGCATTAGTAAAATTAGGAACAATAAAACTTACGCTGCTTAACCTGTAAACGTATTATTCTAAATGTTATATAATTCTCTCATACCAGGACGAGAGGTGTGTGCAAATTTAGCGTAGCTCATATTTCTGTGGAAATCCAAGTCCACACTAATTATTGCTGGAAAACTGTAGAAAAAGATAATTTATTTTGAATTTATATGAGGCAAACTCCGTCTTAAGTGCAACCATTTTATTGTAGTTCTTTCTTCTTCCCTTCCTCCACACTACATGTTTCGGCCCTAAATGGCCATCATCAGGTGTGTATTCTTACGTAGCTGCTACACTGCCCGTTGTTTAAAATTTAAGATCACCAGTCTTTCCAATTGTATGTATGTATAAAATCTTTGTTAACCTACACGCGTCAGTTTTATTTCTAAAATTGGCACTTTTTTAAAACTTCAATTCAAATTAAAATGTCTATAAATTTTCTGTTCTTTTTCTTTTTCCAAATTTTTAAAAATTAAAATTTTCTCGGGGTACACGCCCTATGTCTATAGTGCTGCAGCGGCCACTTCTTGTTTTATCGCTGTTCAGGTATTGTTCTGTGTAGGCTCTCTCTGTGTGTGTCGCTGCTTATCTTTAATACGTATACACGTGTTCTCCCCATTTATCGTAAGAACTTTACATGAAATATAATTTATCTGAACCATCTACAAATAATAATGTGGGTTTCTCAAAATCAGTCATGGTTGTTGACGACCTCTGTGGTCTAGTGGTCAGAGTTTCTGCCTACAGATACAAAGGTCACAGGTTTCGAATCCCGGCGGTACCAGATTTTCTGAGAAGTAGTGGGTCTGGAACAGGTTCCACTCAGCCTCGTGCGGATAACTGAGGAGTTATTTCAAGGAAATAGCGGCTCCGTTCTAGAAACCGAGATTAACGGCCGCGGAGATCCGTTGCGCTGACCAGTTGACACCCTCTATCCGCTAAAGTTGGCACTAACTTCGCCGACAAGCGGCAGTCGCTCGGTCGGTATAGTTCGCTTCCGGGCTACAGGCCACGTAGTTTGTTTGTTTGTTTTTGGTCATGGTTGTTAACGTACAATACGATTGCTCTGCCAAATGTGATTGGCGGAATGGTCGTTATGCAAACTGAGGAGCAACTCAGCGTGAAATCACACGTAGATTCGTGGCTCCACAGGAGATACTGAACATATGGCCACGTTATTAAACCAAATTCCGAGATAAAGTCATTATTCACGGTTCATTAACGCACAGGAAGTTTGTAAAAACTGACTACTATTACTTACAATTTGAAGTACGCCCCTAAATACGCAAGCCGATGACGAAAGATATTCAACAAATGCAAGGCATTATTCAGTTACGGAACTTTAAACGACTGCTTCGGTAAGTCCACGCGCAGTTCATCACAATCTCGTATTAAGCACGCTACTTAGGTTCAACAGAAATCCGCCAGGGCGCACGGTCCGCATATAATGAGTTAACGAGTTCCATAAATCCGAAGGCACACTAAGGTCTCTCCCACTGCGATATTTCAAATTGTCGGACCTCTGAAGTAGGTTCCCGAGGAAGACGGATTCATCTGTAGGCCGCGGAATTTTGCGAGAGGCATCCGACACTTGGTGACTTACAGGCTGCTGACAATTTGTGTGCCTGGTCTCAATAAACTTCTGTAATCGCCCTCGGGTGTCTTCCTATTCAACGCCGCTAAAATGTGCGGCAGTCGTTTTACATGACGTTTTGCACTGTTTTAAACTTCAGTCTGTTGCTGTAAGGAACGGACTAAATTCCAGGTTTTTAAAAATAAACAGTGAGGTAAAAATATGTCATTACCGGATAAGGGAGAAGATACCATCTGGCTGAATTACTCTTTTGTTTCGGAAGGCCGACCAACCCTTCCGTGAACGATAAAAGAACTGAGTCAAAGCAGTAAGCTAATGTTGTGACGCATACGCATATTGGTGCGCAACTACTCAGTATACATGTTTGTAACCACTGCACTGCCGTGTTGCCCATTTAAATATGATTTATGCTATTAATTAGAAATTTAATTCTTGAATGTAAGGACATGAACAAGTGTAGTGAGACTTATGTCAATTCTTGTATTTAAGAGCTAGCGTCTTCACACGCTTACACCAAAAGCAGAGAGATACCCGTTGTGGATTTATTATGGGAAAGTTACGTAAAGAATGGCCAAAGAAGGCTTTGTGAGTTCTTTACTTGACAATTTTCTACAAGCCATATAGAGAAGCAGGGTTATTGGTTTACAGCCCAAGCCACGTTACACATTCGTCACTTTTTTTGACAGGAGTTCGTTAAGACAGAATTTCTTCACCCCTTTGTAAGAGTTAAAGTGATTGGAGGAATGTCTAATTAGAATACCTCTAAATTTTAAACTGACCAATCACGGAAATTTGAGTGTGTGGTAGAACAGGGACGCTGGTAAAATCCAGGACTTGGAGGTCCGGGGAAGCGTCAGTTGTCAGCGTCAGTCGAAAACTGGGAGTCGAAAGAACCAGACGTGAAGTCGGAAATCGGGACTCGAAAGTCACATACGGGGCTATCTAGATCAGAAGTAACTTTGTAGTAACAAGCTGTAATGATAAAGTGTAATAATCTGCTGTGAAGTGTGAAACCACGGTTAGGAGTATAATAATAATATTAAAACAGGACGAGCTAAATTTAGAAGGTAGCAAACAGTCCGACAGTAACAAGTGTTTGCTTAATTGTAAAATGAAAGTGTCGCAACTGATCAAGAGTATTGATAATACCTCTGAAATTCAAGTGTGGTGATGTTGCTGCATAAAAGTGTCCTACGCGCCTTTCTAAGTGTGGCCAGTTAAGACCTTGAGACAGAGAACTCAGCTCTACCGCTCCCAACAACTTCACCCTTGTTAATCCTATCAACACTCAGAAACTTGATCCTATCAACCCTGAGAAACTTAATCCTATCAACCCTGAGAAATTTAATCCTAACCCTGAGAAAATAACTGCGATACGAACGGCCAGGTGGGTGGCGTCATCAACAAAAAGGAGATGGAGAGGGTGAGGAGGAGCAGTCAAAGAAGAGGCGCTTCCGACGAAGACGTCGCATGTTCCACAACACACAACAACAGGAGCCCTGTTCTCTGTAGACCATGCTACAACTCGTTAATAGGTAACACAATAATTCTGGCAATAGCAGAGGTGTTTTCTGTGGTCCATGCGATGGCCTCTGCTATGCGACAGGTGATACACGCGGCCAACAATACAGAGAGGTTGTGTTTTCTGTGCAGCGTGGTCCGTGCCGCTACTATATAAGGGAGTTAATTGTCGGTAGGATATCATCGAAAGTAAGTAGTCAAAGAAGAATTAGAAATCAGAATGTGAAGACTTAGTGTGTGACTAAAAGATTTAGTTAGAGTGAGACTGTTTTAATTCCGTTACCAGGATACGACTAACGAAGACTAAGAAGCCTAATGCTTGTTTAATGGTGAACTGGAAATTGTGTAAATCAGCGATAGCGCTGTACTGCTTGTAAGTACGAGTTGATTATGTTAAGGTGTTAATAAATCCAGAACCTATTATTATTAGTCACGACCACAAATACGTGAAAATATTATCAGCATGCACTATTAAAATTACATAAGTATATGACCACTGCACAAGGGTAGTATGTTTGCATTAATGTCGGACAACTATAAATGGATATATTATCAGCGAACAACCGAACACAAGTTATTTCAAAGCCAAAACTGGGTCTTTAAGTGTAGGTAATATAAATAAGCGATTCATTCTCAAAACAAATGAGCTCATAATATAACTGATGTGCGGTACTCCGTCCTTTAACTTGCTATACGTAAATTTACATCTGCTTCTGCTAAACTGAAAATCAGGAATTCGTTTGGTGTATATTTGTACAGGTTGAGAAGTTTGCTACAATTCTGAGTATGATAACGTGTACAATTGTGTTACCGCTCTGTACATCACTGCACACATCATGTGTTGGAACAAAACAACCAAGAAAATAATACTGTAAATATATCAGATCGAGAGACACCTCGCTAGGGAATCTGCCATGCATTCCCAAAGTGAGCAGCACTGAAACCATGGACGGTACTCCCACAGACTGAGTTCATTTGTTTCCGGTTGTTTGTTCTGCCTTTCTCAACCGGAGTGTCATGAATGCAATTAAACTTTTCCATGAAATTTCAAACTTAAACGCATGTTTACAAATTTATCATTAGTGAAAAGTATATGCAGATATATACATGCATATACGTGTATACTAACATAACTATGTACGTACACAAAACTTTTGCAGTAATATTTGCGCTTCCGAGCCGAGATATACTGCAGCATACAGGGTGAGTCTCAATCATATAAGTTAAACACAAGCATCATGTTCTACATTTGCAGGTAAGCAGAAAAAGTTATTAAGTACATGGTTGCAACCACTTCTTTAGCGAGATATGGCAACAAGAAGCATGAGTAACGAAAAGACGTTGGATTGGATAGGGTGTTTATTAACGGTGAACAGAACGGCATCTGGCAAGATGTTGAAACGGCCCACCATTAAATTCATTGCATAAGTAAGTCATGTTGCGCCAAGAATTCCTGGTCAGTCGAAAGATGCCTGGCATGTTCCACATTGTGGCCTCGGCCGCTTCCGTGGCATTCCACAGCTCGCCCCGCGTGTTGCATCATTGGGCGTAGACTATGGTCTTCAGATGGCACCACAAGTAGAAGTGGGCAGGAGTGAGGTTGGGTGATTGCGGAGGTCACAATACTGGCCCGCTTCGTTCTGTCTCTCGAGCTGGTTAGAGGCTATATAAATATCGCATGAATTCGGACCTGTTTAGCTGTCTTCTCACCTCTTCGCGTGAGGACAGAAACAGACCCAGTTTCCGAAGCGTCGTGTTTTCTGTTCTCTAGGATACCGAACGATGGAAGAATTCCAAAAACCCAGTAATTCTGTGGACTGAAAATATTGTTCAATATCGCACTGCTTTCTGGGATTGTGATCGGCGACTTGTAAGAGACTACACTGCGATACGAACGGCCGCTCATTTACAGTTCCTTGGTGCAGTAATTCCAGGGACTGAAACAGCTCTCTTCAGTTTTCATACATTAGCTAGAGTTACTTTTTGTTTTAAGTCCATATCAAAGAAGGTAATTATGAAGGATTAAAACTGGAGAATCTGAGGGTTAATCTGTGGAAGAGACAAATTCCGGTACTTCATCATCCGACGCTTTCAAACAGCAATATGAATATAAAAATCGACTTTAACGCTAAGAATTAAAAAATATGTTTGTAAGGAATCCAACGAAGTAAATAATTATTGTATACACATTCGTAAGCATGATCAGCGTAGAACTGCTGGGTTCCTTTACGAACAGAGGAGCTGTTCATTTCTCCCATTATTAAAGAAGCGTATTTTTTTTGCGCCACCCGCTGTTCTATTCTCCTTTTACGGGAAGAAAGTTAGAGAAACCTTTAACAAATTAATTGGATGAATTGACTTTTTTTGTTTATTTCCCGTTAAGTTAATGAGCTCTTTAAACTTCCGATATTCATATATTATGATACTTAATACTTAAATAATGCACTCAGTCCGACATTTCATCACAACGCGATCTGCGAATCTGCAGAGCGCGGCACGAAACCTATCCTCAGATAAATGCTATCTGAAGATATTCAAAGCCAACAGAAAAAATTTAGATTTTATTACATTTTTACTTGTATTTTATTTTCACATTATCACTCAGATCAACACTGGACTTGCATGAATGTCACGCTGATTTCAGCAGAGCGGCTCCCTGAAGGGTTCAGATCAATTATAACCTCACTAAAAAATTTCGATTTACTTTCTCGACTTTCGGATCAGTGTATCAGTGGGACGTAGCTAACCTTTTTCACGGCGCAGTCACATCAATGAAGAAGTTCCTCAACTAGAACTCTCTCTGATATCCACGTTGTCTTGACCTTAGAGCTAGTTGGAGGTGAGTAATCAGTTTCACGTCCAGGCCGCTTTATCCCCAGAGATAGAGCGCTCGGAACCCATTGCATAAGAGGTTGTGTGGGCCCTAGAAACGCGTGGATGACTTAGAGAAAATTCTTGACATTACCGGGTCTTGAACTCCCACCCCTCGGTCTTCCAGCCCGTAGCCAGTCGCTATACAGACTGCGCTATCTCTACTCCCTTCTCTGTGAGGGTCAGAATGGAATAAATGGCATAAAAATCGGGTAGAAGGCAAAAAACGCCGCATTATGAAAAGCTGAAGTCAGTTTAACACATGCACGTTTAACAAGAAGGGAAAGATATTTGCAGAAAGGGTATTTTTATGGCCATTTTACTTTTTTCAGTTTCTGCTATCAGATATGGATCCCTTGGCTTTTGTCGCAATCTAAATGCTCTGCTTGGAATTTCAAATCAGGTTGCAGACACGACAGAAGGGAGCAAGGGGGCTGATGATAGCGCAGGAGTCATAAGCCCCTGAATAACAAAGTGTCAATATTTATATCCTAGTTCTTCTTTATGGTGCCCTCTCGGCAGTTTCTGATAATACTGTATATCACCTCGTTGGAATAATCTAAAAATAGATTATTCTTCCGTTTAAACGAACTACATCTCCTCCTTAACATCTCCGTACCTTGTAAACCGACAAATCAAGGGAAAATTGTGTATATGTGATATCAGATGAAGTAGATAGTAGTTATCTCCTCACTCACTCATGGAGAAGACAGTCAACAGATCTGAAATAATGTTATCTACTGAAACAGGAGGAAACATTAAAAGTGTGCTCTGATTATATATTTTCTTTCCTTTGGCGCTACAGCCCCAATTTCAGCCTTGGCCTACCTCTATGAAACTCTCTGTTTCACTTCGATTTACTAGAGCTTAGACATTCAGTAGGAGCCCTTGGGCGGGTGATCAGCTCGTCGCAAGACACACAAACACAGGAAAACGCGCACGCACGCACGCACACACATCCATGCCCTGAGCGTGATTCGAACCCACGATCCCATCCTCCGAGCGAGCAAGACAGTACATGCCTTAGACCGCTCGGCTACCGTGACCGGCGTGATTATATAATACTTCAGCCTAACTTAAGTCGCCTTTGACATCTCACATAACACGCTTGGTTCAGAAGCTTATGGGAAATGTGACGCATGGGGTTCACGACAAACAATTAGCAGCTATGTGTCTGAGCCATTGGGATGTCCTTTGGGATTTGGCCAATACATCAACCCCAGCTGCGCGGGGAAGCTCCAGCACCACTTTATCACAGCGTCTGCACGCATACGAACACTAACACAGCACAGCGAGGTCTCCATCCATACCCACTATCCTAGGAAATGTAAATCTGATATGTATCAAGACCCGTTTGATAAATAAGTTCAATAAAAAGGAAACATTCCAGCAAATGAAAATTCATCTACTGGAATACAAAGTAAAAACTAATGTAAGATTATGATTATTATCTTCTAGGGTATAACGCTGTGTATTCAGTTGGAAGTCAAACGACGTTTCGAAAGAACATTACACTTCCATGTTCCGGGTCGAAGAATAAGTCAAGCGAGAAACAAGGACAAAGCACGCAGCAACCACACTGGTTTCTTGGATAGCTTATTCTTCAAAAGTGAAGACAAGAGGCGGCATTTTCTTCCGAAACCTACGTTGACTTTCAACGGACTACATGGCATTATGTCCCAGAAGAAAGCTGTGCGAAACTCAAATTCTACATAATGTAAGATTACATATAAAACAACAAGAATTATAAACGTAAATCGAAAACAATGATTCAACGGAACACAATCTGGTTGAGTATTTTTTCCTACTCATATAATCTAATTACGTTGAGTGTTTCGTGGAACTGATCAGAAAAGAAATGTTTGCGTTACAAATTGAAAATGAGTGCAGATTAATTATTATTAATTATAATAAAATCATATGTTCCAAGAAGTGTGTGCACAATTCCTTGAAAACTGGAGATACGCTAAGAATGGTAAGAAACAAGAAAAAATTAGAAATTTGCGAATGAATACTGCAGCATGATTGTACTGGGACTGTCATCTTTGCAAGGATATAATGAATTTATCCAAAATCAACATTGAAACATTCGTACTTATGGTAAAAATAATTTCACAACATTCTAATAAAACTACAAACCTAATAATCTCGGAAAAATTACTAGCCGTCTTGAAGTGGTTATCCGTGTGCTACTTCTCTTTGAACCGGGTGAACTTTTGCAGTTCACATGACATCGCTAAATAACCAAAGACAAATCCATGTGCAAATTTTGTTCCTACATTTTACAGCTATGAAAGTTGAGTTTCACTCAAGAGGAAGAATTGAGTTAGATGATTGTAATAAAAGCGCAGCTTGGATATTTCTACCTGAGAGAGATGAATTAATCCTTTGTAAAAGCACAGCAACGGTTTATATGGATGTTCTCCTCAAAACTATATTGCATTTGAAATGAACGTATTTCTTTTTGCTTTTCTCTTCGTACCTAAACTCTACAGACGGTGTGGGTGTGGAATCTAGTCTTTTTAAAATGAGAAGAAGGTTGATTAAAAGTATATGAAAACAAAATACGCCCACTCATAAGATTTACTTGAACATCAGAAAAATAAATTAACACAAACACAGGGTTTATTTGTGGTTATACTCTTTGCCATATCTGGCTACAATCGTTAGAAGAAGAACCTACATGAGAGTGAGGTACTAGCACACAGTAGTGTAGTTGGTTGAGACACTATGCTACAAGCAGGAAGGTTGCGGGTTTGAATCCCGATGAGGTGGATTCTTTAAATTTACATAATACTTCCATCCGCACTATGGCCTTGGGGTCGACTCAGCCTCTAACAGTAATGAGTACCAGGAATCTTCCTGGTGGTAAAGGGCGGCCGGCGTGTAAGGCTGACAACCTCACCATCAACTGTGTGCCTATCATCTACAGAAAATGTGGGAACCTCGACATCTCACAGCCCTATGGCCTTCATGAACTGTTACAAGGATAGCTTTAACTACTTTCTACCTTTATTAGACAAAATAAATGTATACAAAGGAACCATATACACCTACATTTATAGCACAGGAAGTTCCCCTACCTAACAGCAGCAAAATCCATGAAATATCGATATACCGAAACGTCTAATGTGGAGGAATAAACCCGTGTGCTAAGTTAACGCTTTCCTTTCGTCTAACTGACGACAGCGACGAATAATCAATGCGCATCAATGTAAAATACACACAAACCTACCATCGGCAACTAACGACTTTGGTTACTATTGTACTTCCTGTATAGGACAGCTGAAATTTTCAGGCAGACGGGCATGCTAAGAGGACTTGAAAATTAATAAATTTCTACCATAAGAGATACAGAACTGAAGATCTCAATTCAAATATTTAGCTTACTGATGTGAATCTTGGGTCTGCCTACACTCAGAAACAGAATTACATATCTGGTTTCATTTTTTAAATGTAAGTTCTCATCACATCATGTGAGTGCACAGCAGAGATTCTTGAACGGAACTTTCGTTTGATTTGTTTCGTTACGTATGTGAAAAAGCCTCGTCGCGTCTATGCGTGATACCAAGCGCACATGCCAAATTTGTTGCTATCCTACGTGACTCTGAGACAGGGAAATTGATAAAGAAGCACGAAAGCTAAGTAAATCTCTATGGCTTAAAATACGCTAAACTAAGCCATGCCGCAGTCCAGCCAATTCAGCTTCAATTTTTCTGGAGCACCACTGATGTTAAAGAGCGGGTTCGAAATATTTCAAAGAAATGCAGGATGGCCTCGAAAATCATCGAATCTCTTTTTGAAATTGTCAGCCAAGACATCAACGATTTCTGCAACATGAGAATTTTGTGTCCTTACGAAGTATTTCACGCGAAAGCGGCCTCCGGGAGGGACTTTAAGCTTTACGGCATGTAAAAGAACCTCATGTCTCAAGGAGACCTCAAGGACATTTCCCGCCCAACAATAGTCTCTAACGCCTCTGGTAGATGGGGGAAGCATCTAGATACCACTGAGCCAGAGGCCGAACTCGCTGGCTGAGTCGGGACTGATGGCACGCACCAGTACCGGTAGGGTATAGAGACTGGTAGAATATCACAGGGGGACATACAATAGATGAAACTGGTCACGGTGCATGGGGAAACCCACCCCCTCCAATAATAATAATAATAATAAATAATAATTTCACGAGAAGGAAAATGATATAGGTTTTCAAACTGTTTCCGAAAGGGCTTCGTCGTGAATTCAAAATCTCTGACGTTTCCATACTGGGAACTGTTTCCACGGGAGTATAAAGACCGGGGCGTGACGTTGACCACTCACCTCCAGGTAGTGCTGGGGTCAAGAGAATTTGGATCTATACATCCACTCCCTCATACGCCTTCATGGCACAGTGCTTAATTAGTTATGCATAGGAGAACTTTACGTATTTTACCTTTACACGTACATCTCTGCTACTGATATACAAAAATAAATTCCAGTGATTTTAAGACAAATGGATGGAAAGAAGACTATAAAATATAAAATCACTATATTACAACTTTACAAATTTTCTAAACCATCTCTTTACTTCCTTTTTTCGTCCTTCCGTCTTCCTTCCCTCTCGTACTTCCTTAATTCCTTTACAGTTTCTCTCTTTCCATCCTTCTTTCATTTTTCTTTCCGCCTTCATTCATTTTTTATGTTTACACATATTTCGTTACCATGAAGTTCACCTTTACGCAAACTCTTTCGAGCATGAGATCACTGCCTGGAGACGTCATGGCTGTACGTGTGACTGTTGACCTTTATTTTGTCTGGTAAGTGCACACCTGACCCAAGAATAACTGCGTTGATACATTCGAGTTTAAAAGACCAATGTTCTGTCAGGTTAGAATCTCTGGCGTTTATGATGGCAATAACAGCTCGGAAGTTCTGGTTATTACGTTTAAAACAGAACTCTTGTAGGACGAAAACACTTATCTGAAAACACTGAGCTTGAAATGAGGATTTCTAGAAAAGCTTCAGTTTCTCAAACAACATACAAGCTTAATACAAGGAGCTCTTGAAATCACGCAGAAAACCGAAACCGGTCTACCGTAATTTAAAATGAGCTATCATGCTAAAGAACTAAAACTGCTTACAATTATTATTCGCATATTTTAAAGTTCATATAACAAATTAGAAACTGTCCTGTAATTAAATATGCTACATGAAAGGAATTACAAGAATAACTGTAAAATGTTAGAAGCTTTTCAGGAAAGCGGTAACGAAAAGCGCAAATGTTATCCCGTCGAGAAACAATGCCCGTTGGCGGCTGATTTTATTTTACGTTTTACAAGACCCATAGATGAAAACTGTCATAATGTTTCTTAACACTTGAAACTATATGTGTTTTTTATAAAGTAGGAATTATATATTTCCATTTAAATGTAGTACAAAAATATACTGTATGTGTAAATAAAAACCAAAGCCGAAAGGGTTAAATATGCGGTAACTTGGGGTGACTTTGCTCCTTGTGGGTTAACACTGCTCCAAACTTGATGAAAATTGTGACAGAAACTATGCGGAACTGAGGTTGTGACACGTTGAGGTTAATTTTTTGTGCAATGGTTGGCAACAGTTGATGCGACTTGTGTGATTTCGGCGGTTTTTGAAACCTTCGGTTTGGTTATCTTATTGCTTCAACGTTGTACACCAGTCAGAGGTGATTTGAAGCAGCACTGAATATGGTCTCCTAGTGTCAAGAACTTTTCCAAGGTAAGTGCGTACTCAGTTTGTCAATAGACTTCTAAAAAAAGCGATATGAGTAATTCGTTTTTATTTTAAAATGTATTATTAATAATTAAAATTTCTTTCGTTGGGGTACGTGTATTCCAAAAAAAGGGGGAAATTGTGCACCACAACTCACTACAACAAAAGACTAATCCGGGGCTTAAAGCTTGTGGTCAGTTTGTTGTGATCCTCTGTGAGGGAAATGTTTACCCTGGACAAACAACAAGCTTTAACGAAGAAAAGATGCATATTTCCGCCATGGTGAAAAGTCTGAAGTCGTGGAAGTGTCTGGAGAAGCCGGATATTCTTAAATACGAATGGAGTGATGTGCAAGGCGGCGTTAATTCTCCGAAACTCGGTTCAAAAAGGATAGCCTCCATATCTGACCGTCAGTCCACAGCTCTTTCTTAAATTTGGAGGCAGAGACGGTCTCCGAAGAGTTGGAATTTAATTGTACAGTAATGCTTGTAGGCGGCAGAAGAAAATTTATTCAATCTAGTCGCCGAGAAACCTTTAAGCTGTATATTAGTGACCACAAACACGAATGAGAACCAAAACTCTACCACGTTTACCATTCTAAAGTTATAACTCCGCCCAAGGAGTCCTACCGTATGTCTAAGATCTAGTAAAACCGAAGTGAAATGGAGAGTTTCATGGAGGCAGGCCCAGGCCCAAATGAGGGCTGTAGCGCCAATGGAAAAAAAAAAAGTTATAACTAACTGCAATAATGATAAAATACGTCCCTTTGATGCACTGTGTATTAACAATTTTAATTTGTTCCAATATCTTACAGCGATACTGAATGGGCTTCTTAATTGTTAGTCGTCGCTAATTACAGTATTTCATGACGAGAAAGGTAGCAAGCTGCAGTCTAATTTAAACGTTCTTTATTTAAGTAGGCCGGTCACGGTAGCTGAGCGGTCTAAGGCATGCACTGTCTCCGCTCGCTAGGAAGCCGGGATCGTGGGTTCGAATTCTACGCAAGGCATGGATATTTGGTGTGTGTATGCGTTTATTCTCTTTTTATGTTTTACTGTGTTTGGGTAGAGGCCTTGCGACGAACTGATCACTCGTCCAAAGAGTCCTACCGTCTGTAAAAATTATCAAAATTGAAAAACAACCTCGACACCGTAAAGGTATAAGAGGAAGGGATTAAGTAAATTTATTTAACGAGTCTGTCACAAACTTACCATGCAGTGTTGAATAAATTAAAGGGAATAATGAATTGTAAAGGATATCGAAGGAAGCCGTCATGGTTAAATTTCCAGGCACTAGAGCGTCATCTGTCAAGTGTAATTGAGGAAAATCACCCCAAACCACATTTTGAATAGTCTGTATCCCGTTCAAGACTCGAAACGGGGACCCTGGAACGTAAGTCAGAATATTACCGCTTGAGCCAAACTGATGAACTTGGGAGTTCATTCTTTATTCATGTCAATGTCCTGACAAATATTAAGAGCTATACAGACTTGTTCATAGTTTCTAAGGGGAGAAAGGGAAGACAAGGATTTCACAAGTGGCTATTGTGGTGTTAATGAGGCTTTCACAACGAAGCTAAACGAACTTAGCATTGTGTCCAATATAACAGAAATTTTTGACTGCGAACATAAGACGAATGTCAAATTGAGGCATTCTAAGCGGGACAAAGGAAATGAATGAATCCTGAGGGGCACATAGAATATCTAGTTGACTTCGCTACAAAGAATTCTCATCTTTGTACTTGTTTTCTAAGGTTTCCTTTTTACTGCCCAGGAAAGTACTCCGCGAACACAGAAAAAAATCTTTTAAATTATACAAAGCAATGGAATGTACTAAGACCTAAAGCTGATTTTCTTCCCTCAGAAACTACTTTGTTACTTTCAACAAAAGCATCTCTTCTTTATTACATTATTTTCATTTATATTCTTTCGAAGACGAGTCCATTCTTCTCGGCTGCAGTAATTAGTGCATGAAACTTGTAGTGTGGCACTCAAGAACAATTTATAACCGATATGAAATAAAACGTCTTCCCGGCACCAATCGCTTCGTCAGTGAGATGTAGGGGTCGTAAAATGTTACTTGTTTCTCCATTTAAACCTATTTCAACTCTGTCATGTTCCTACGCATAACTGAAACAGAAACGACTAATTTTAACGTGCTGTCGCGTTTAATGACTAAACTCGGAGTTTGGAACGATTTTCTGGATGCTTATAACTCGTAACTGCAAGTGATTACAACGGTCTCACTAATTTACACCCTCTATAAATCACTAGAACCACAGCATAGACATATAATCACTAGTTGTTTCTAGGTAGCGGCTGCTAACAAAGGAAATTCCTTACGGCCAACCACGAATTGCCACCGCTCGCTTGCAACTCACAACTCACCGCCGATTACGACCTCTGACTGGCTAAATTTTCCCGTTGGTCCTTGGTATGTAGCTTAAGGGTAGAACCACTCAGAAAACACCGCTTGCAGCAGTCCCTCTGTGTTGATTCGTTGCTGCGAAAGTGAGTTTATCTCGCCGTTGCCTAGAAACGGTCTTTTTTTTATTGTTCCATTAGCCCAGGATTTAGCGGTCATATCATAGAATTATCAAGACTCTTAGGACGGAGGCCATGGCAAGACAGAGAAAAAGCCAAACACATCCACGGTCCATGCCAGATCTTATGTGTCGATTCCAGCGTACAACCGTTTGAACACTACACACGATTTAGACCGCGCAAGGGCGTTCAGTGGAATATCTATATATGAATTAAATTCGAAACTGAAACATAATTTCACACAGTCTTTGCCGCATATTTACAACAGCAGGTAACCTCTAGTTCTCTATTCGTTTTCAGACGGAATTTTTGCCATGTTACCAGGTATCTTCTTCTGGTTCTCTACAGTCGGTTCAAGAAACCTCGAATACCTACCATACCTGCTTCATGTTCAGGAGTTCCAGGTTCGAATCTTGATCAGAAGACTGGCCATCAAATTTTCTGTGGTATCGTTGTGTCCCTACGCGCAGATGTTGGGATGAAATCTTAAAACAGGCAAAGACAATTTCTTTCCAAATATGTTCTAATTTAACATTACATAATCAAGCAATCTCAAGACTGCACGTAAACTACGCAAGTTGAAGAGTGTCGTAAGAAGGGGAAGAATTAAGCAACCTTCAGGCAAATGCTGGTATATTACCTGAAAATTCGTAGGCCTACGACCAAGTCCTTACATGAGCAGTATCCATAATTATACTCTATTTCCCTATTCCACACTATGTAGTTGAAACAGTGTCGTTAAATAAGCGAAAAACAAATGTACACAGATTTACTTCGGATTGCCATGAAGATGGTTGCTTCGAGCAAGCTGGTAGCCTAATAGAAGTAACTTCATATGTAATCATTGTATCAGTCGCTACAACACTATGTAATCCCTCGTTAAGATGGAGGCTTCGTTTAAACTATAAGTTACAAGATTGGTAAGGGGAGATAGTCCCATTTTTTCATTTCAACGTTACTTAAAGCCATTCTTGCCATGCGAACAGGATGTAGCCATCTCCGCTTTTCCTGGAAAATTAGCTAAGTTCGACAAGACGGCAGAGCTTTGGAAATCCGATATGACATCTCAGTTGAGGGATACATTGGAAGGAGGGCCAGCTACAGACGCTATGACCGTTGTAATTCATCGAGCTGTCCAGAGGACAGTTGGAGTCTTAAGAGTCAAAATCGAGTAGCAACTTTCTTTGATTGAAAGATGAAAAATGTTGGAGACTTCCTAAGTTTCAAACTAGACAAATGAGGCAGGTTTAGGGGAGGCTCATTAGAAGGAAGCTGAGGGCTCTGAAAAGCTGACTGCAGCAGAGCAGATAAGTTCTCCAGGAGACTCTCATTCCGTCTTCCAGAACATTCGGACGCAGAAATTCTACATTAAAGTATTAGACGAGCGTTTATACTAAATCATTACGAGGTCAAGGTTCAGATTTACACCACAAATTCAACTTCAGATGCCACTGAAATGTTTAACATTAATACAGTGGAACTTATGTTGATGACATATCAGTATAATTCGCCGCCAGTGTTGTTTAATAAATCACAGTTTAGTGTCAATCACTGTCGTTATTGTGTGCAAGTGTATGTGTGTGTGTGTGTTAAATTGTTTCTTCCGCCCTGTTACAACAAGGCCCGTTAAGACCCAGGGAATGATCTCTTCCAGGCACAACCCTGAGCTAGCCATCTCCCTACTATCCCCACCAGAAGGCGTCTTGCAGAGTTGCAGTCCTGCGCCTCGTGGCTACTGTTACCCAAATAAGTACTTAGGCCTTCCTTAGCAATCAGATCAACATCTACAGAGAGGAAGGGGGTAAGGTGAGTTCTACAATCGCTGCAGTACTGAGATGTGTGTGCCTGTAGCACAGTGAGCATCAGAACGGCTAGAAGTGGCCTTTCGATGGGCGCCATTCATTCTCTACATCTAAGAAATGTGAGAAGAGCTGTTACAATTACAACTTGATGGGCGTTTTCAAGGGGAACTACTTACCCGAAACGATTAACAAGGCTGTGGTAACTCCGTTTAAACGAGTAACGAGGACATGTGTTGCTCTAATTTACTACTCTGTGAACGGTATTATGCCAGACAGCATTGGCGAGTTCGAATCCAGGCTAGAGTACCAATATTTGCCTGCGGACATATCTCGCCCTAATATATTGGGTGTCCGGATGAAAGGTATCCAAAATAATATCATTATATCTCAGAATGAATTTATTATACACATTAATGAGTTACGCCATTACAAAGGGAAACTATCAACGTCTTTTTTCTGCATATATAACTTTCTCAATAAATTTAAATGTGGGTTCCCTTGGTGGCACGATAAATATCCAGGCTTGAAGCATGTTCGGTGTTACTGTAGCCACAGAGTCCCTTATCTGGGCTTTCAGGTGTTGAAGGTCGTTGATCTTAACCTGGTAGACAATGTTCTTCACATAACCCCACACGAAAAAATTCACTGGTGTTAATTCTGGCGACCTAAGAGGCCAAGCAATTGGTTCATCTCTGCTGATCGATATTCTAGCCATCTCTCTATCCAGGCGATTCCTAACATGCTGGCAGAAATGTGGCGGCGCATGCGCGAAAGCCGGGTATTAAAAGAATACGAGTTTTCCGTTCCGATGACATAAACCGGATACGTGTATGATAATTAGTTTCCGAGATACGCATTTTTTATTTGGATACCTTTCACCCGGACATCCTGTATTATAAGTGGTATTAAAACGAGAAGGATTTAATGGGCGGGTAATATACAAGTATTACGAGTGGAAGAATTAGAAGTGCATACACAATTTGATATTTTTCTTTACTTCGTAGTACGTGATAAGACAGTCTTCTTGGTCTGTCAGTCGCTAACTGGCCTATTGTACCATACCCGGATGATATATGACTATGGAGCATTTCATGGAATGAGAATTGGCAGGGGGAAGCGAAGTACTCGCAGAAAACCAGCCACAGAGCCACTTTGTCCACCACAGTTCCCACATGACCTAGCCTGGGATCGAAACCGGACCACCGGGGTGGAAAACCGGTGGCTAACCGCCTGAGCTATGACACGGTCCAATTTTGGTCTTAATAAGGAACCACTCTGGAGACTACGTACATATTGTAGCGTGTCTTGTGTGTCACGCTACAAATAAATTCACGTGGGTCTCGAATTCCGTAGAACCTTTATTGTTCTTCACTTATACACTCACACGCTTTACAATTATTGGCCTACACAATGTCTCGGTCGATACTCGACTGTCTTCTCTGGCGGTTGTTCTAAGACTCTCTTCTGCAGCGGATATCCCAAGACTTCCTTCTAAGAAGGCTGGATGAAGACTTTCTTCTAAGAAGGCTGGATGAAGACTTTCTTCTAAGAAAGCTGGGTGAAGAAATGAACGGCACAATAAGACGCGCAAGGGACACCAAGGCCGAATGCAGACGTTGCCAGCAGAACGCTTCGCGTATTCGTCGTAACCGTGGAGATTCGGTGTTGGAACTACAATAGAGCGATTGCTGTTTCCTATGCAACGGTCTATTCTGGCGTTTCCATAGAAGTGACTATTCTGGATTGCCGACACGTTACAATATACTAGTAGACTGCATGGAATTGGCCCCATAGTTATACATTTTTATATGTGGTTTATTTAAGGGCTGTTAATTTCTCAGATCATAAGGCTTCGAATGATAGAATTAGAAGTAAATGATGATTTGGAGAGGATGCAGAAGGAAGCGGTCGTGGCCTGACATGAAGTACTATCCCCCAAACCCTCAGGTGGATAGTCGACGTCCCGAGATTCGCAAGTGGAACCTCCCGATTTCAATACAGACGAATTACCATTCGTGCAACCTTACTCACTACATGGCAACAGGGTGAGGTTCTTTCAAAACGGTGGCGATCTTGGGACCAGTTCCTTCTTCAAACGAACGTCTTTCAGTTGCAAAAATGGACGAGGTTCCACGGAGTATTTTGGTCAGTTATTTAATCTAGATTATACCTAGTGCCTAGGTTGTGTGATCAGCACTCACATATCAAAACTAGTCGTTCTTCGTTCAAATTTCGACCCGAAGGCAAACTCTCCTCATTAAGGTTTGCCGTGGTTTTCCTGAGACGCTCCACGCAAATTCCTGCATCTTGCCAACAAAATATGCAACTATCATTTCCTTCTACGCCCACGCAAAATCATCATTTATGAATTCATCGCTCAAAATTACTCATCGTGGGCAGATGAAATGCTGTCGTTCAATAAATAACGTAACGGTCTAATTTATACTCTTGTGAGCACAAAATATGTCACAGAAGAGTCAGCTTGGATGGAGAATTCTTTGCGAGTTGACAAGAGGAGATAAAAGAAGCAGAGAGTCTAACTTCCAGGGGCTGGGTGCAGGGTCATTACACCACGGAGGTTCAATCTTACGGTTTAGTGGGCCCATAGCTTTCACGAGGGCGGCAGACCCTGTGGAACAGATTATGTCACAAGCACAGGCCAAACATCACAACGAAGAAAAAGTAAAGAAATGAGAAGCGAAGCCTGCCCTAACCCATTTCTCCCTTAAAACACACATACACATATGCATTCTGAAAAATTGGCAAGGATAAAGAGGACATTATCTCTTCGAAATTGCACATTTTTCAACCCCTTCCTTTTATCTCGTCGGCTTACATAGACTTTTCTCAGGACGTATTTCTGTGTTCCTCAACGTAGTGTACAATTCGGTGTCCTCACTCGAAATGTGAGTAGAGTAAACAAGAAATACGTACACAGACATATCCCCCCGTCCCACAAACACACACAAATACGTACACTGTCCGGTCCTCAGTGTATATTACGTGTGTCACAGAGCGAGAAAATACAATCCCGCAGCCCGCGCTCTGCTGCAACAAAGGGATACACAAAACCATTTCATATCCTAGCAGCAGAACACATCATCCTGCCCTCCCCAAGCTCACGAATTCATTTTCTGCGTCCGCCACACGGCACATGGTAGTTTCCAACGATGAAATATGATCCAGTCTTCAAGTGTCCGCCGTGTAAGGGCAGACAAATCGCGACACAACTGCTGTACGTAAGATCGCTACGTGAGCATAATTTTACCAATTTCAGCTTTAAATCATTTCTACTTCAAGCGGTCTCTTCCAAGAGCGTAACAATGAGACCACACAATACATACCAACACTACTATTTGGCGCAAGATAAATAATTTCTCGCTTCATCCAGTTTTACGAACGAAGAACTGAATGCAGGTACATCCTACATATTATATAGACGTATATATACGCGTGTGTGTGTGTGTGTGTGTCGATATGGGAGTGGACATAATTCTAGTTCAGCTGTGTAGTGCTACATAAAAAAGTACTGTAACGATGGTAAAATTATGTCTGTACCTTAATAACAAAGATACACAAACAAACAAAACTCCGTGGCCTGTAGTCCGCAAGCGAACTATACCGACCGAGCGACTGCCACTTTTCGGCGAAGTTAGTGCCAACTTTAGTGGATAGAGGGTGTCTAGTGGTCGGCGCAACGGATCCCCACGGCCGTTAATCTCGGTTTCCTACACCGAAGCGGCTATTTCCTTGAAATAGCTCCTCAATTATCCACACCAGACTGAGTGGACCCCGTTCGAGACATACTATTTCTCAGAAAATCTGGTAGCTTCGGGGATCGAACCCGAGACCTTTGGATCTGTAGGATCTGACTGCTAGACCACAGAGGCGGTCGTTGAACTAAAGCAGTGATAAATAAAAGAAGCACATTCGCACAAAGTAAAGGTAAATTTATCCCTGTGCTTAATTATTTAAGCACAAGGTTATGAAGACATTATGGTGGAGTAGAGGAATAGATCCACATATTCTCGGCCTCGTAACTAGATGGAGGTAAGTGGTTAGCTTCATGCCCCTGCCGCTCCATCCCGGTACCCGTCGGATAAGAGGCTGAGTGGGCCCCAGAGTCGGGCTGGACGTTATGGAGAAGAGAAACCTGCAAATGCCGTGAACATATTCGAGCTAGTATTACAGGTACTGGTATCGTAGGACTGATTGGCTTTTATTTCGTTTCCATATAAAATTTTTGGTTCCAGTGCGGGGCTGTAATAGCCTTCGAAAGTTTATGCATCCTCCCCCTACTTTCACTTCATCACTCATTCCATCTTCCACGCACGTCATCAACACTGAACGAACTACGACATGGCTATCATAAATCAAGAGCTAACCCATAAACTCTCTTTCTAATAAGTAACTGTTCAAGGAAGTGCTGAACGTTCAGCGTCGTCAGCAAGAATGTTCGATTTGAAACATGTGTCACCGAGCAGGCTACTGTAGAAATAAAGGTGTAGACTTTTATCTTCAAAGTGTTCTTCCTGTTGTGTGTTCCAAACATATATATATATATATAGTAGTTATGTTAAATCGTCACCAAAACAAATGTATACTCGCTTTTGATCCTTACAATTAAACCTACATCGAACCAATGCACAGTGTAGTACACATCTAACATACACACGCCCAGACTAGGAAAGCATACATCATATTAATGATCACATAATAGCAGCATCTATATGGAGAAATGCGCGTACCCGAAACATCACACATTCATAAAAACCTATATATCATTGACACGTGCCCTTGGGCTTCACGACCTGGTCTTACTATGTGGATAGCGGCCTCCGTAGTCTAGAGGTAACGTTCCCACCTTATGACTCGTGGTACGCGGGTTCAAATACCCGGCGGAGGTCGTCGAATTTTTAAGGGCGGAAAAAATCAGGGAACAAGTCCTCCGGGAGGGACTTTAAGCCGTGTGTCCCGTGTCGTAACTTTACGGCACGTAAAAGAACCTCATATCTCCAAAGGAGATCACTGAGCCACATTCCAGGACGTTTCCCACCCAATAATAGTCTCTAAGGCCTCTGATAGATGGGGGAAGCATGATAGACACCGCTAAGCAAGTGGCCTAACTCGCTTGCTCGCCGGGACTGATGGTACGCACCAATATCGGTAGTGTATAGAGACTGGTAGAATAATATAGAGGGAAGCCAATGGACCAATACTGGTCTAAGTGCATGGGGACACCCACCCTCTCCGATAACTAACTAACTACTATGTGGATGCTTCTAACAAGGATCCACAAATTAGGCTATATGCATAATACTACACTGTAGCACCTGAACATTAGAATTAACTTGGCATATATACTCTCAATGTCTTAATAAGTTTTAACATTTTAAATACTTTAATATTTTGCAATATAATCAACATACTTGTGTACACTTTTAATACATACTAGATACATGTTATATACATATATAGTTACTTTATATACTTATTGTAATACTTATAACCAACTTGAGGCAAAATTTCCGTTATCATGTAATATATAGTATGGATCTATATTAGCAATTCAGTGACCAAACGTATTCCATATTAACTCCATGATGATGGTCCTGTATGACCGAAACATGTAGCAAAATAAAGATTTAATAGTAAACATCAAAAGCGAGTATATATTTGTTGTTGTGACGGTTTAACATAACCACTATATATATATCCTTCCGATTAGCCAAATAAAATTATAGACACACACACATATATATATATATATATGTGTGTGTGTGTGTGTCTATAATTTTATTTGGCTAATCGGAAGGAAGGCCACGACACAGCTCAAGGGGTTAGTCGCTGGCTTCCCACCGCGGCAGCCCGGGTTCGATCCCCGGTCTGGCCAAATGGGATTTGTGGTGGACAAAGTGGCGCTGGGGCGGGTTTTCTCTGAGTACTTCGGTTTACCCTACCAATCCTCATGATCACTCGGGGCAGGCTACAATAGGGCAATCAGTGGCCGCCGTGCCAAGTGGATCCAGTTGGACTCCACCCCCCACTAAGTGAATTTAATCGGAAGGAATATGGTGATCAGGTTACAGATCATATTGAGTGAAATCGTGGCTTCCAACATGAATTCTGGGACTATTTAATTAGACAAGATCACATCTTTCCCAAGCCGCATACACACAATCATCAGCCGTTGTCATCTGCTAATATAAGTTGAAGATAATGGTACGTCAGCTCAAACAGGGCTTTCATATAACGGTCGGTTAAATCCTAGGCACGTAGACACGAGTAATCTTACCCCGTAATTCTAACTTATAGGTACATATTAACGAACAAGACCTGTAACAGGGACGACCGCAGGAAAGGAAACAACAGCTCGAGAATCCATCATTTGGAAAGCGAACTCTGCTGACGTTTATAGGCAGGAGTTTGACGAATTTGTAAACCATCAATTAAGTGGAGTATCATGGCATGAATAGATGTTTACTGCTTGACACAGTGTAACCTATAATTAATCAAAGGAATAATATAATGTGTCATCTGGAAAAGCTTACAACTATTTCAAAGTTTCATTCTCCCTAATACGTATTATAGTTACAACGCAATTTCCCGTTTAGACAGTTTATTGCCTGTGTGCCTAGCCGAATTATCGTGGGTCCTTTTATTTCAAAATGGATCATTTTTCAAGACATAACAACAGGGGCGATCAGAAAATACATTTCTAGGGTATACACATATAACATGAAGTGTGTCTACTAAATTAATCACCTCAATATACAAGCAGTGTCATCTTGCCTTTTTGTTTTCCCTCCCTTCATTCTCCGGTACGTCACATGCAAGTAACTCCCACTGTTTCGAGCAGAAAACCTTTAATACTACGGCAAAAATGAAACATATGTGAACTAAGCTCATGCTGAAAAACATGTAGACGATAAACTGTAGGGAGAGAATTAGGTCGTCCAGTGATCAGAGTACTGAAATTTAATATGCATATTGTGTTTTCTTATTTATTATTTATAATAATACAAATCCTTTTCCACATTCATTTCTTCATTGGGCACTGAATTTTGTTTGTGAACTTATATTCGAAATCGTTTTAAAACGAAGTAGATAGACGGAGAAAAGTGCTGCCCTCTAAGATCTCACTACGTGTAATCTGACAGATAGTTACTCACGTTTCGGAAAGAAATACTATCTCCGTGTTCAAGGTCATATGCAGAGAATGAATTTCGGAAATTTATATTCTTCTGCACCCCAGAATTGATGAACACGGTAGGTTAAAACAGGACAAAACTCAGAGATGCTAAAAAGTTTTGATGATGGTGTACCACACTCAGAGTTACCGGGTTTTTTTAATTTTGTTAAACGTCCGGAATTCTAAAAAAACTTGATAACACAGCATTTCGGAAACTGGATCTGTTACCGTCCTCAGGTGAAGCGGGGCGGAGACACATGCTCTGTCGAGTCCCTTAGAAAGTGCTAACCTCATTCACTGTGACTGTGGTCAGCTCTTTCTAAGGAACCCAACAGAGTAGATGTTTTCCCCTTCACCTGAGAACGGAAATAGGTCCACTATGTGAAATATTGTGTTCCCTACTTTTCTAGAGAACCGAACGATGGACAAAGTCCAGAAACCCAGTAATTCTAACTCTGTAGGTAAAAATTCTTTTTTAAATATAAACCGATTTTAATAAAAATGGACAGGTAAACTCCAGTGTGGAGTACTCACATAATCGAAATAGGTTAATTACTATTTAAAATATTTCATTCTTAAATGCTAACATTTGACAGACACAGACTTCATGTAATATTGAAAATACGCCTTACTAAGTCCAGCCCTTTCCTTCCACTTCTCACTGTTATACCAGCAAAGCAAGGGTTACAAAACCTTCATTCCAAAAACAGCTATGAGTATTATGAAGTAAAAGTAAAGCTATCCCTGTAACAGACCGTGAAGGCCCATAGGGTTGTGAGACGTTAAGGGTCCCAAGGGACCCAAGGTCAAGAGACCTTGACAATCGGCTGAAGTACTCGGTAAAAACAAATTTCAACCTAGCAAGACGAGAGTCATGACAGTTAACTGGTTCTGGGTGGGTGCCAAGAAACAGCATTAATACTGAACGCCAACATAATCACATTACATTCTGAGATTCTGCTCCTGATCAGTGGAGGGGAAGGAAGACCTATCTCCATGACTAACTAGTGTGACGCACGTTAGATATTCAAGTGAAAGGCCCTCATTTGCTATATATATATATACACACACACGCACACACACACAAACGCTGTTTTTTTTTTTCAAATTAACACATTAAGCTACAAACGCGAACACAAAAGAACGCGAGTCTTGCAGACATTACATGTATACATAAGATGACCGTGATGTTCACTGCACATGCGCAGGATTAGCCAGGCAAACAAATACTGGCCGAGACTCTCATCATCTGTGGGGGTTAGCCTTGATGAAATTTATCTTGAACACTTAACTAACACATGCATGTTGATGAGATGTAGCAATAAACGTTGATATATTCTTTCCATTAAACACAGCTTCGAGAAAAAACTATGTAGCTTCAAGGTACTTACATCGTAGACCTGCGCTGTGATTTACCTGGTGCAGTTACGAGTAAGCTGATGACAAAGAGAGAAACAGTAGAGGACATTTGTCACTTGCATGTACTTCACCCCTCACAAGTAGGGGTGTGCTGTCAGAACCCAATGTGCCTGGACAGCATTCCTTACAGAGTCGCACTGCTGAGTCCCAGCCAGAAGTTTAAGGCACGGATTTCAGACACTTCAGAACCACATTACATAACACTGTAACCGTAAAACTTTAAATTCTGAAAATGGAAACCTGTAACGATAGGATATTACAGCTTCAAGAAATCCATCAAACAAAATCATGTCATTAATCTCGCTATGATTCGAAAATAAAGTTAGCAGTGACAATTTTCTCCAAATCTAAAATCCAAAAATTCCCGTACCGGGTATAAAACATGGTTACTTCGCAACGAATTTGAGGTAAATGGATTACATCATCATACGTATTCCAATCAGTGAACTAGACAATTTTCTCCAAATCTAAAATCCAAAAATTCCCGTACCGGGTATAAAACATGGTTACTTCGCAACGAATTTGAGGTAAATGGATTACATCATCATACGTATTCCAATCAGTGAACTAGACAATTTTCTCCAAATCTAAAATCNTAACCGTAAAACTTTAAATTCTGAAAATGGAAACCTGTAACGATAGGATATTACAGCTTCAAGAAATCCATCAAACAAAATCATGTCATTAATCTCGCTATGATTCGAAAATAAAGTTAGCAGTGACAATTTTCTCCAAATCTAAAATCCAAAAATTCCCGTACCGGGTATAAAACATGGTTACTTCGCAACGAATTTGAGGTAAATGGATTACATCATCATACGTATTCCAATCAGTGAACTAGACAATTTTCTCCAAATCTAAAATCCAAAAATTCCCGTACCGGGTATAAAACATGGTTACTTCGCAACGAATTTGAGGTAAATGGATTACATCATCATACGTATTCCAATCAGTGAACTAGACAATTTTCTCCAAATCTAAAATCCAAAAATTCCCGTACCGGGTATAAAACATGGTTACTTCGCAACGAATTTGAGGTAAATGGATTACATCANATCAAACAAAATCATGTCATTAATCTCGCTATGATTCGAAAATAAAGTTAGCAGTGACAATTTTCTCCAAATCTAAAATCCAAAAATTCCCGTACCGGGTATAAAACATGGTTACTTCGCAACGAATTTGAGGTAAATGGATTACATCAACATACGTATTCCAATCAGTGAACCAGAAGAGTTGAGTAAAGTAACTGGCTTCGACTTCCATTATAGGTTTCCGTTTCATTTCCATCGTATAGGTTCTATACCGGGTCCGGTGGCTCATTCAGCCTCCTATCGAACAAAACTGGGGAGAAGAGGCTGAAGAAAGGGTACACACGCCTTCGTGTAGCGACGAGGATTAACAGAAGAAGAGTTAGGTAAGATCCTGCTGCTACACGCCTTTAAGGCTTATCTGTTAGTCACAGAGAAAACTATCGTTGCTTGCTATGTTCATTGTCATAACAATTCTCTTAACTACCACAAACTCCTCAATAGTACTACTGACAAAAGAATGTTTTAAAATCATGTTACACGGCTCTGCTGGCGAGATGTCAACATTGCTGATGGTAAACAGCGCCGCTCATGTAATAAAGAAACGCGTATAATATGAAGAGCGCGCATACACAAAATCAAAGTATATAATACTTAAACGTGTCAGATACAAGCTAACAATTACCAACACATATACCACATAATATGCAATTAGTATGTTCGTGATACATTCCATTCATAATAATTCATATAATAATAAAAATGTGAAGTGCAATGGTGATTATCAAGGTGATACTCAGTAATCCTCACATTCAATAAATATCGCATTCAACAATAATCCGCTAATTTAAAATTTTATGGGGGTTGGCAAGCCGCAGTGAATACAAAAGCAGCCTTTTAATTATTATCAGGCATCGCCATTTATGCTGTACATGCTAAGATAATTCAGCACATTTTACTTGCTCAGGTGTTAACATTAAACATACCGACAAAATATTCCAGTAGCGAATAAGAAATGTACCTTCGCAGTACAAGTTTCCATTTCTCACTCTGTACACCACGGAAAAGAAAGCTGTAATAATACATAACTATCATCATTCACGCACGCACTCATGGAACTGAGCCTTTCTTGAGAAGCCGCCAATTGCGCAGCTCCTCAAGATTTTTCAAGCATTTCATGGAAAACGAAGGTTCATTACCGTGTTCACAAGAGCCCTCCACTGGTCCCTATCCTCAGCAAGATCGATCCAATCCAGATCATCCCATCCAATCTCTCTAAGGTCCATTTTAATAATGTCCACCCACCTACGTCATTGTCTTCCCAGTGGTCTCTTTCCTTCTGGCTTTCCCACCAATATCCTATATACATTCCTCATCTCCATTCGTGCTACATGCCCTGCCCACCTCATCCTCCGTGACTTGATCATTCAAATTATACTTGGAGAAGAGTACAAGTTATGAAGCTCCTCATTATGCAGTCACATAATTATTATTACTATTATTATTATGGCTCTACAGCTCTCTGTTGAGCCTCGGTCGCCTTTTCAATTTCTTAACCCAGTACACAGTCGGCACGACTCCTTGGACGGCAGATCAGCCCGTCGCAAGGCCTGTATCTACACTCAGAACAACACAACACAGAATTAACGCACACAGATACAGACATCCATGCCTTGAGTGGGATTCGAACCCACGATCCCAATGTACGAGCGAGCGAAGATATTTCATGTTTTAGACTGCGCGGCCATTGCGATCGGCAATACATAATTATGCACCTCCTTCACGGTTAACTACAGCTCAGCATATTCTCTTCACATTTATTGCATTAAATGTTTCAAATATCCGCTGTAAATCAGGTCGAATGGCGGCACAGAGAAGCAGTCGCTATCTCGAGAACAAGAGCACAGTGCACGACACTACAAACAGATCTCAGAGCAGCCCTGCACTTACCTTATGTGGATGACATAGTGAGAGATGGGGCTGTTGTGCGTGTCCTGAGACGGTGCCCACGACAGATTCACGTAGCGGGACGTGAATCCCATTATGAGAGGCCGCCCCGGAGGGTCCGGCACATCTGTAAAGAAAAGCATATAAAATATAACTTCCTCGTAACGACATGGGCATTTCTCAGTTTCAAGACAATTTTATCTCTAAGGTAGCCAGATATTTTTAGACATAAATGCTGTACAGCGCAGAGTCGCACATTTATAACACGACATACAGCACTGTGTGCACTGCACCTCATCTTGCGCCTAAGGAAATATTTTCAATGATTAAATTACCTGCTTCTGCATGTAGGAAAAATGTGCTGGCATATCTCGCTATTTACGTTCAAACCTCACAGTGCAAGATTTTTCTTAAAAATTTGACAGTTACGGAACTAATCAACGTATCTCTGCTTTAGGCCGCGCCATAGCTCAAGCGGTTAGTCGCTGGCTTCCCACCGCGGCGGCCCGGGTTCGATCCCGGTTCTGGTCAAGTAAAATTTGTGGTGGACAAAGTGGTGCTGGGGCAGGTTTCCTCCGAGTACTTCGGTTTCCCCTGCCAATCTTCATTCCACCAAATTCTCCATCATCATAGTCACCCGGGGCAGGCTACAATAGGCCAATCAGTGACCGCCGTGCGGAGTGCACCCAGTTGGATTCCACCCCCCACTAAGCGAATCTCTGCTTTGGTGGAACTAGAAATTCTATTATGTTCACAACAGTTCATCATTCAGCCAATTATTTTAGCACTTGAATACAATTCAGAATCTAACATTATTATTTCTCTAATAAAATTCAAAGTAGCCCCTTGACCTCAGCACTAGTTGTAGATGAGTTGTCAGCTTCACGCTTCTACCGCTTTACCATCGGGGAAAGAGCCCTCAGTAGTCATTTGACAGAAGGCTGGGTGGGCCCCAGAGCCCATCTGGACTGACGGAGAAGTGAAAATTCTTGAGCCTACCGAGACTCGAACTCCGACCACTCGGTTGTCCAGCCCGTAGCCAGTTGCTATGCCGATAGAGAAATATAAGAGCCGTGATTGCGCTAATAGCCATTCCAATTGCATCAACACGCATGCGCTTATTTTACATACGTCACTTCTGCCACTGTGAAATAGCGTCCAAAGTATTGTATCCAGTTCTCTTAAACAGATACAATTCCGCGGCTCTGAGAGCCATCTGTAAATGTGATGATTCTTACTCAATTTCCAGATATCATAGCGGTGAACATAAATGTTTTACTGCCTTCAAGTCAGTGATACAAAATTAAATTTTCACCCACAGATGCATCTAAAATCGGAACTAGCATCCCTCCACCCTTTGTCGTGTCTTTTGTAAGACGCGCAGACTTCTCTACCAGAGCTCGGAATAAAACTGACTCCTATTTCGATAATTGCGCTGAAGCTAAGAACAATGTGAAGACGGAAGCGGAAGAAGCACACTGACGCAATCGCACCGCATCAACAACTAAGTTACTGGTGGCATATAGTGGTGAAGTATCTTGTATAACACTGTAGGCGGCTCTGAACTTTGTGAGTAGTACTCTCACGTTAATTACTGTAATTAAGTTTCCATGCCTAACCCTTGATGATCTCATTTAGAAATGTTACACAAGTTCTTAATAAAAAGCTGTGATATGTTCTGAAACTTGTATTTTAGAATGAGATGGGCCTTTCTAAGCACGCTTCTGATATTTATATTAAGGGGGACAGAGATAATTAAAGGATTTCTGAATGACAGGGTTTCAAGTATGATGGAGAAAATCATTTTGTGACATGTAGATTCATTTCTGCGCGGTGTCCGAAACACGCGCACGCAACAGTTGAAAGGGTTTTGGAAGAATTATTTTCTGTGTGGTACGCGCCATGCCCAGTGTTGGGCAACGGGCCAATAAACACGCATTCTCACAAGTGTTCTGTATGTGGTCCGCGCCAAGAATTCTGACACGTGACGTTTTCTTTGGGGTCCGACCCGAGGCTATATAACGAGATCCTGTTAGTAGCTAGAGGAATTAGAGTATTGGAATTGGGAGTTCGGAAGCTGTAATAGAATTGTTGTGGAAGAACCAGGGACAAGAGAATGGAAATAGAACGAAGAATAACAGACTACGAGAATGAGAACTGAGTCAGGTGTCGATAGGAGAGATCCACGGGAAGTTAGTAGTTAGAGGAAAATCGTAAGTCAGCCTGTGAAGACTTAGTGCGTGATTAGAAGATTTAGTCATGGTGAGACTGTGTCAATTCCGTTACCGGGATACGATTAGTGAAGACTGAGAATCCTAGTGCGTGTGTAATGGTAAACTGTAAGGTAGACCGCACACCGGCATGCGTCAAGACATGTAGCAGTCAAGACACGATGTCTGCGGCTGTTTTCATAATGTCATTCTTTCAACTGTGCTCCTTTCTTTGCGTCAAGTCGCAGATATCGTGGCTTGACTGTTGTCTTGACGCATGCCGGTGTGCATCCTATCTAAATTGCGTAAATCAGCGATAGCGCTGTGTTTCTCTAAGTACGAGCTGACTGTATAAGGTGGTAATATTCATCAATGAAATTCCGCCTTTATTCAATAATACACGTGACAATATAATATACATGTTCATAGTTAATTCTCATAAGAATACATTATTAGAGCGATTAAATATGTAGAATTAGATAGGTGGAACATGTAGTACGTCCAGCGATCTTTCACTCGCCGAAAATAATGGGAGAATACTCGCATATATCACTGAACCTGAGAAATGTCATTTTAATGTATAGGCAAAATCATCGTGTTATGGGTTTCATATGCGATGTGTACAACATATTAAATGCTTTTGGAATACCACATTCAACCATTAACTCAGGTACTCAATCACTGTCAGGCGTAATCCAACTGTTTCACGAATCTAACAATCGGTCAATAACCAATAAATGCAATCGAGTACAAATGCATTAGTCACATACGTATTCAATATGTAAAGCATTAATTTAGGTTTGATGCGTTAAAATTACTGCAGTTGTTGAATAAACCTAGAAACAACCCACTTCAGATGTTCGGCTACGCTTTCAGCCAAACACTTATATTTTTTATATCCTAGGTATATTTTTAATTTAATACTGAGACACGCGGTAGCGTAGTTGGTTGAGGCACTATGCAGGTTCAAGTCCTGATGAAGTGGATTTTTTTTTTCAATTTACCTAATCCTTCCAGGCGCACTATGGCCCTGGGGTCGACTGAACCTCTAACAGAAATGAGCACCAGAAATCTTCCTGGGGGGTAAAGGGCCTACGGAGCGTAAGGTTGACAGCCTTACCGCCATTTGGGGGCCGACTGTCTAAAAAAATGTGGGAACCTCGACGACTCACAATCCTATGCGTCTCCATGGTCTGTTACAGGGATAGATTTACCTTTACCTTTATTCAATTTTAATATTTATACTATAACCTGGGGTACTATCTATATTATACAGCATGGCATGTTGCATGAAATATGTATCCATATTAAGAGTTCAGTGACCCTAGACGTATTCACATATACCTGATGTAACCTGAGTTAATGGTTGAATGTGGTATTCCAAAAGCATTTAATATGTTGTACACATCGCATATGAAACCCATAACACGATGATTTTGCCTATACATTAAAATGACATTTCTCAGGTTCAGTGATATACCTGACGTATACCTGATGATGGTCCCATGAGGACTGAAACATATAGCAGAATATAAAATTCAGTCTGAACAATACTGACTGATCACCATATAATTTGTTGTGGCGACGGCTAACCTTAAACAATTATGATTATGTTGGTGATTCTTACAGACATTTCGCTAGTCAGCCATTTCTTGGTGCATACAGTCATTAGTTAGCGAGTCATCAAAACGACATTCATATAATAACTTAGTCAGCTAGGCACCTAGTACTGCAACCAGTGAATCAGTCAATCATTCTGGCGATACAGCGAGACACCTAGTCACACGGCCAGTCAGTCAAACAGTCATCTCACTGGAACCTAGTCGCCTAATTAGCCAGTCATGAAGTCAGTCAAGCAGCTAGTGAAGGAGCCATCCAGGCAGTGAGCCTGGCTGCCAGGCAGCCCGTCTGTCCAGCGGGTTGCTCATTGATCCCCGTGCTCAGTTAACTGCAGGTGAGATAACGTCCAAAGGGTGACGCACATTGCGGGCTGCCCACGGTATTAATAGTTGCCTCTTCCCTACGGGTGGAATGCAAATGAGGAGGGGTACAGGGAAAGCGGGGTTTGTTGGAACAGCATTGTTAAAAAGGATGCACGAAGTCCCATCCCTTCTTTTATCTAACTCGGGGTGGCAATTCGGTCTGCAGAAACTCTCTACCGCACTTCTCTCTGAAATGGGTTCAGTACGTGCACATCACAGATAAAACTTCAACATTGTCCTACAGACATTATTTAAAACTGCCAAAACAGAGCAAAAGAAGTATCCGTGTCACGAGCCTTATCAATATATTTGGATTAAATGAAGGCTATTAATCAGTTTATTAAATTATGTACCGCACATGAAATATGGCAGCAAATTTTATTTTATCTTGAATTCGTACACATTTTTTACAGCTTATGCAGGGAACAAGACACGTATCCCTTATCGAGTTTGGCTCAAGCCTCTCTGAGATATACATATATGTATGTATATATTAGGATACGTACACATACTCGCATATTTCTCTTCCAATTTCAGTTTTATTAAAGCATGAGGAAATGCATTTTTAGTAATCCAGAGAAAACAAACTGTTGGAGCGTCTAACTTGGAAGACGTCATTACATTTAATGTCTAAATAATGATGACTGTACATAACAGAACCTATGAAGTTACCTTAGCTAAACATCACACCTTACACAGACCATATAATATTCACCCGCCGAAAAAAAAAAATTAGCGTGGAAACCTTTACTCTCCTGAAAATTCATGCTTACAATTTTAGGTTCTGTATATTAAATTTATCGAATGAATCCGTTCAGGCCCGAGGTTTCTTGCAAATGTTCGTTAACAAGCTTATTTTTATGGTGAGGCTGTGTCGCCCCACGACCAACCCCCAAGCTGGAGGACCATCCCTTGTCGGCTGTCCACGACTGCTTATTCAGTATATTCACAGCTACCCTCCATACCTGAATGCCTCCTCCATCCGCAACCTGAGGACGCGCCGTGCCGTGGTGACAGGGGGCCAACCTGAGAAGTTCTTGAGTAGCTGCACAATTGGCAGCTTCTCAAGAAGGGCTTAGCGCCATGAGTGAGTGAGTATATTAAATTTGTAAATTACATCATATATATGTAAAACATCATACAATTGTCAATTTCACTGGAAAAAACTTATCAGCCTGGAAGACAACCCAATTACCATCACTTGCAAACACAATTGAACCTGGAAAAACAATAACAATGAATGCAACGTAATTGCTAATGTGTACTAACTTATTTCATTAGAGTGTATCAGTTGCATTGCTTATACAGCGTCGAATGAAAACGGAATTGCCAACTGTTGACTCGGAAAGATACGAAGGAAGACTAAGCGATCTGTGTTAACATGGCGTCACATAAGTTGTCTTGAGGATCTCCACCAGCCGCAACAAACTCGTTAACCCTTACTGAAAAGCTTGCTAATATTATCAAATATATTGTGTTGCCAGTTGTATAATAACTATTAGTGACGATCACGAATACTCGAAAATTAAGTCGTGGAACGCACGGAGACATTTTGAAAATTACAGTTCATTTGAGCTACAGCTGTAACTAATTTCGTACACTAATGTACTTCATTTTCATCATACGATGATGATAATGATCTTCATCACGAACTACATATACAGAGTGTTTCACGACTTTATGGCATAACTGCAGGAGGTGATTTCCTAGGTCTTCGTGATAAAAAAAGTTCATATAAACATGTGTCCGATTTAGACGGTTACGGAGTTATGACCGTTTTAAACTCAGAATAGAAGGTAACGATTACTGACAATAAACGGAACAAAATAATAAACCAGCATAATACATGATACATTTAAAGTATGAATGTAAAGTTAACTTCGTGAAATTACCTTTAATTTGAATTTTTTTTTCCTTGGCACTACAGCCCCAGTGGGCCTAGGCCAACCTCCACGAACTTCTGCGTTCATAATTTGAATTTATTGGTGCTTAAAGCTGACTTTCGAAAATGCCACCGCCGGCCGCAACACAGGCTGCCGCTCAGTTGTGAACCGCGCCGGACATACCAACCCACCACGCCTTAGGTACCTCTCAAGTGTCGAACAAA
>NW_019737116.1:136441-147478 GCF_002891405.2 Cryptotermes secundus
TACGGAAGGGCCGTAGTGGTAAATTTAGTGTCCGACTTTGCCGAAAGTAGTGTCAAGACTCCCCGAGGTGGAATGCCCTCTCTCTGAATTCTGAGGTCCACGAACCCCAGACTCCAAGAGAAATCCACTCCTCCACTTCTGCCATTGGTTAATTTTTCAAACTAGGAGGTTCCCTAAATTTTGAATTCCCAATCATGTTGCTCTGCTATGTGATTCTGGCAGATGCTGACCTGACGCTAAGGATGACAGCCCCTTGATGCATTGCAGTCAGGGTGTGAGGCTCCGGCCGTCCCACTTCTAAGTTATCGCTGTCCCAAGCTGTCAGCTCTCATTTTCTCAAAGCCTTTCCGACGTTGCTGAGACTGCCAGAATTCTAGGAAAGTACCAGATGTTACTTCCTGTTCACATAGCAAAACTTCAACTATGTCCCTTCCGCGTGTAAGAGCTGGCTATCTGCCGGATCTCTTTGTTTGTAATATTGTTAATCTTAACTTAATACAAAATTTAATTTTCACACAACACTCCTCCAGTCAGAATGGACGGTTACATAACAAATCATTTTGGCACTATTAAAGTAATAATATTTGGAACGATTTAATTTTGTGCGATGTATTTCGTTGCATAAGAATCTCATTTGAGGGGCTTCCAGGCCTTCGAGCTCCTTTCTTGATTACTTTACTCTCATTACCACACACAAAGACCACTGCATTTTGCTTTCGTATCTCGTCATAATCGGATGGAATTCATGATACAGTATTTACGATATGCTACCGAATAGAGTATAATCAACTGCACAGTAAATATTATCACTTCGGCATGGTTCATCTTCAAGTTTCTAATGGGAATGAGAGTCTCCAGTTATGCAAGGCAGCTGTCAATATGGTGAGTACATAGGCGGCAACATATGACAAGGAGCACTGGGTATAATTCTTAGAAAACGTGCGGAGAAGTTTGCACTTGCAGCCCCCAGAATATATCACGGCCGTTTCCATTAATCGTAAACTGAAGTAGAACAATGAATCTGTAAAGTGACAACTAAACAACTGAATATGGAAGGAGTGTCAACGAAACGTCGTGCATATCTCTTGTGAGATATGCAATATGTGAGGCAATGAACAATTCCAACTTAATGCCTGTCTAACTAATCAACTGTTGTCACAGAACTTTAGGGCGAGGGAACACCAAAGAAACTGGCAACCGCAACGCAACCGCAATTTCCGAGAACTATTCTCAGCCTTGAGTTGAACAGATGACAGGAAAATTAAGGAAACGGCAACGCAGTATAAGACATGGCGTATGACGTCTGAAATTTGTTGGGGTATTGGCTCATTATTACTGGAGATAATATACATATAGCACTTTATGATACACCGAACAACATTAATAGCAAAAGTAAACTGCAGAGAAACTGTGGTTATTGTAAGTTTTTAGTCTTGTCCGCTGTGCTGTGTTGCTTTTGTGGAAAGCACAGAAGAATTTATGGTGGCTGCGTGGATGGAATACTGAGAACAAAAGGGAAGTTGACGCACCGAAAATGGGGTGGAGGGGGGAGGGGGGACGAATGCTCACAGTTCCTATTTCACTGACCCACATCCATATGTAAATCCTCAAGATGTACGAACTGACTTAACATCAGAATGTGCCAAATTTTTCCACAGAGCGAATCTAGGCCTATGGAATTCATACTGTTCCCTTAAAAACATTAAGTATTTGGTCTTTGTAACTGGAACGCAGTATTCAGACATAAGACCTGAATTCTTAAATATTTAGAAAGGCGTCATGTCCCCAAGGATTAATGACAACTCCTATTCCCCCAAATCCACGGCGCATTATACTGATTGGACTGAGGGGCAGCTGAAGGGCACGCCTCTGAACTTACATGAAGACTAAGATGAACCCTCAGATACTCTTAAGTGAAGGAAAGCGATGAGCACGACATGTAGCACGACATATGCATAACAGACTTCGCTGGGATACGTCGAGGGAAGAAACTAGTTTAAAACTAGGGAGGATCTTAAAGGGAATTGTAGTTTGAAGTTCAGACTGGATTCACACGATTCAAGATAGGGTTCAAAGACGGGCGTTGTGAACGAAAGATACGGGGATTTTTACCGAGCAGCAAGAGGGGGATACAAAGAGACATACAGACTAATGAGAGTAATTTATGAAGTACGCCGATGAGATCGGCTCAGGTGACATGATATACACACCAAGTTTCATAAAGATTGGTCCAGGCATTCGAAATTTAATAAGGGGAATTCGCGGAAACATCCACAGAGAGCATGGACATCGCATAAGCCTACTTGCATTTTGTCAAAATAAGGAAAGTAGGCTAATAAATAGTGTCTATAAAGGACATAAGTCGATCCCAGGGTTAAAGGGTTAAACCGTAACTTTTTTCTTTCAAACTGCTCCCGCACGCATGTTCCTGGTCATCAGATGACCTTACAGCAGTTCGCGTGCACGTAGCAGCAAATTGTCCTGTTGCGTCATACCCTTATCTTCGTGACCGCACTGCCTAGTCTTATTCGCAGAATCATCACTCTACAAGGCAAGGCAATTTTTTTTAATTGCCTGCGTCAGGAAAGAAGCAATTAACAGTCCGTGGCCGTGTGATCTGAAGCAACGACGGCAAACTGACCGCCAGAACAAATGACCGCGTGTTCGTATTCCACTAGACGTCTTGATATGTGCATATACAATTTAGTTCATGCCTTTATGCAGGTTTCATCCCTCTTTGCTACGCGGTAGAATTGTAAAAATATAAGGAAAGAATCCACATTACTTCTCTTGCTTTTTATTTCTGTAAAATATGTGACTGTCATCCAACCAAGATATGAGAACACGCTGAGAATATAGGACTTGAGAGTTTAATCAAAAGACTTAGCTTACTGTCTGGTCTGCTTCTTATTTCATCGTCTCTTTCTTTTCCCCTTCTTCCTCTGAAGTGCGTGTATGTCCCATGCCGCCAATTTGTCAAGCAGAAGATAACGGCAAACAATGTCCCTTCACTCTACTATTTATCCTAGTGCCGTGTTCCATTCTAACGAGCAGTAAGCGACTCCTACCTTAAGAGCCACTCGGAGACTTCTTGACGCCGAGAATTTCTGTCCGGTTGACTCTATAGAGGCGATGTAGAATGCATATCACACGGTAGTTAGCTGCAACCTACAAGACTCTATATTGGACACTATAATGCGTCCCAAAGGAATGAGATCAAATATATTTTTCTCTGCAGTTTGTTTAACCACGAACTACCCCTTATCTCTTGACACTAGTTATGAGAACTTGAGGCAAGAGTTTACCTTAAAGTACACTTAACTTGCGCCTAACAGAAGGTACAGTTATTTTGCATGTACAAACTTATTCAAGAATATATTATCATGGCGACCAAATAAAACTGAAGTCTTGTTGAGTGATAAGTCACGCTGGAACGGGACTTCACAGAGACGTCGGACTTGGCTGTATTCTAAGGGGCGTAAGTTGGCCAATAATTTGTTCCCTGGTCAGAGGGGACTGGACTCTGCTGGGCAGGCCAGGTACACAACATCTCATGAACATTTGATTAATTGGAATCGTTGAGCCATGTCTATGAATAGGCGCGGCTTCAATGACAGGAGGTTCATTGGAGACATTTGACACCACGTCAAGACCGGTTTGGAGGCCATCCAACCGCTGCTACGTACAGTATACCAGGGATAAAGAGGCCAGAGCGTGAAGGTGACCTCTCACCTCCTTATAGTGTATAGCTAAATATGTGTGGAATTATGATTTCATTCCAAATAAGTCAACATTGTGTGCGCTTAGTTAAGAAGAGAGAGAATTTGAAACTAACAGAGGCATTATATTTATATACATAGTGATTTTAAATTACTTTCGGGGTTTTCGTGGCCTATAATTTTCAAACCTTACGTACCAAGAAAAGACGCTCATGCTGAAGTTGTTTAGCATTCTATAGTATTGATACCAAAAGATATACCGTTTTTTTTTAATAATTCCGTCTTCTGGGATGTGGCGCTGTGTAGATACTGTATTCCTCCGAAACGTTTGTTTATACAATACCTACACGCCGCCACATCCCAGAAGACGGAATTCTTCACAGTCACCGCAGTGAAGACCTCAAATCTTACACAATAGAATAATTTAGTTACACTTTCATATTCCGCAATCAGTTTCATTTTGTTCTTTCCGGTTTGAAAATTATAGGCCATGGAAACCTAGACAATAATTTAGAATCAATCTGTATACTCGTATAAAAGCGTATGTATTTTGGAACACCAAAGGTGTTTCTAAAACAGTAGTTTTACTGCTTCTGCAGCTGTGAATCTTGATCCCATTCACGGAAATCGGACAATAACTTGAAACGAATTCGAAAACAAGGTGTTCAGGGAATGTATCAGCCACAGAGAAACGAAATGAGATGCCAACCGATCATGATACACAACTAGCCGAAATATTGATCCATCGGCTTGGTTTTCTCTAAATAAACCTTGCTGAAATATTGAGTTTCTTACGCGTTATTAATAAACTCCTACTGATTGTTACTATAAACGCACATCGGATACATCTTACGCGCATCTTCTATAAACTTCATAAGTAATGCAAGCAGTAACAAAATACTTTACCTCCTTGAACATGTAATATCAGTGAACCCACACGAAAACACTGAACTGTTTTTACCAATTAAATTCAGATTTTAAAAGTGAGAGAATGTAACATAACATGAAGTTTCCTCTGCTTACCTCCGTGGCCCCGGATGGCGATAAAGAATTTTATATGCCAAATAATAGCCTTTTGCAATGATCCTTACAGTAGCCTACCAAGAAGCCAATGACAGCGAAATAGTGCATTATGGAGCGTACCTTCAATGGTCTCATTTTCCTTGGCACTACAGCCCCAGTGGGCCTAGGCCTACCTCCATGAACTTCTCCGTTCACTTCGGGTTTTCTAGATCTTGCACATTCGGTAGGACTCTTTGGGCGGGTGATCAGCTCGTCGCAAGGGCTCTACCTGTACACAAACACAGATAAACGCACACAAATATCCATGCCCTGAGTGGGATTCGAACCCACGATCTCGGCTTCCGAGCGAGCGAAGACAGTGCATGCCTTAGACCGGTCGGCTACCGTGACCGGCTTCAATGGTCTCCTAGCAACCACCAAACACAGGAGACTGAAGAAACGTACGGATAACAAATCTACATGACATGAGGGAAAATTACTAATTTCTACAGTGCACAGCTTATCAGAATATTCATAACAAGGGGGATAAAATGAGATATATGAGGATGTGGGTGGAATAATTATGGGGTAACATTTTGTAATAAAGGATCATCTTGGAGAGAGGCCGCTTCGGAAACCCAGGAGTTGACAGCAAAATGCTAAAATGTGTGTTAATGGCGTGAAATAAAATTAGTTGACTCAGGTCAGTGTACAATGACTAGCTTCAGTATCAAGAGCGTTGAACCTTCGATATCCTGGTACGTGGTCGTATTTTTAACACAATTAGCACCAAATATAATATCATCTTGGAGAAATAATATCTATTAATATGGGACTTGTGGTTCACAGAGCAGTAACTATGAAGAGTACTATATTTTGCAATGTTATATCACAGAGGCTGATTGAAGTTTACCGACGTTTCGGAGGAACGCACTGCCTCGATTTCAATAGTCGAAGAATCAGCCAAGTGATCGAGTGGCGAGTATGAAAAACAGGCTGCCTGCTACGTCCCTCGTTTCTACTTCTACCCTGATAATGGAAGCAAAACGGCGATTCGAACATGGGCAAACATCCGCCATACTAGAATATCCGTGACGATCGTGTTCTTCAAGCCCTGTAATACTTCTGTTTTTTTTTTTTTTAATTCAACAGATATAGATGCATAGAGAGAGAAACCATGGTAATTTCATCTAGCGTTTCAAGCCGACCTGCTGCAGTAAATTTTATATGCAAATCGTATACAGCGTATAGGCCTATTTAAATTAATTCCGCAAAATAATAAATAACCAAAATAACCGTTATGTAATAACACAGTAATTCAAGAGCTACTGCAAGTAGAATAAGTGGCCCGTTACTATATATTATATAGGCATACTGTAATTCCTAAAAATCCACGGAATTTATAAAAAAAAATTACCATCCATGCATATTTAACGCAGATTTTCCACAGATACGTTCGATAATTTAATGGCTTGTCTTTTCACAATACCATCATAGAACTCAGTAATAACATGCAAAAATATAGCTCGAAGGGCGTGACTTCGAAAAATACAACATTACCTTCAACTATACAGAGGTACTCTAGGTAAATTCAATATTTGCCAGGGGTACAATACTCTTCAGTTTTTATGTGCATCCCTGCGGTAAGTGGGAAAGAAGACATCTTGGATATTAAAGTAAAATGATTATCTACAGGATTAATTGTTGCCAGAAGGAAGAAAAAAATATGTAAAAACACATAAACAGCGACAATGTCTATTCTTGGAAGGTACTTTAAATTTAAGTGCACAATCAGTATTTTAATGTCACTTCATTACAAGGTAATATTGAGATTCTTTGCTTAAGTCTCAGTGACGATATTAAAACGCCAAGAAATCATTCGTGAAGTGTTTTGAAGGTTGTATATCATTCACTGTGCCGTAACCTAGTAATGGCTCTCTCTCCAGTTATAACGTCACATTATAATCATTATCACACGTGTTCATTACTTATAATTCTGTATTTCAGCATCCTGTTTCAAATCTTTAATTAAACATCAATGTATCCACAGTCCGTCAACAACGTAACAATTGTTTATTCACCATTTAACACTTAACACAATGTTATATTTTAGCGTCCTGTTGCACTGATTTATGTCCATGATTTATTCTGACCGTCTTACTAGTGCATACATTTATTCACCTTATTCTTCTCTCTCGCACTACATGTTTCAGCACTAAAGTGCCATCTTCAGGTGCCTTTCTATGCACGTCGAACTACTTCATACACACACATACCCTGCAGACCCAGCAGTATAACACACGCAGTCACAGGAGCAAGACACAACACAAAGCACAATACACACATGAAAGTAGGAAGAATACTCCGAAGAAGAAGATAGGTGTGACTCGCGTATTGAGATACGACATAAGGATGACAAATCCAGAACAGTTTTAATATTTAAAATTTGTCATTATATATGACGAATATATATTTTAGTTATTTTAGTATAAGGACAATAGGGCATGCAATGAAGTAGTTCGACGTACATAGAAAAGCACCTGAAGATGGCACTTTAATGCTGAAACATGTAGTGCAAGAGAGAAGAGTAAGGTGAATAAATGTATGCACTGTAAGACGGTCAGAATAAATCATGGACTTAACACATGTTTCGACCATACTGTTACACTCCTCTGTTGTGAGCTAAGACCGTGCGTTACAGTCCACTTAAATTTAAGGAAATAGTTAATTAAAATCCATTAGTGGAACTGTTTGAATTTATGAACACTGAACGGGCTAATACATTGTGACTCCCAATTCATTTAAAGAACACAAGACCACAAGCTTACGAACAAATTTAATGATATATCTTATGGAAAAAATTAATTCAACTTACTTGCATTCAAATCAGAAACACATTTTAAAGAACATATTATGTTCGCAAGTTGGGGTTCTCCTGTACAGCATAAGACTCGTAGACTTATGTTAGTAAATGCATAATATTGAATGAATTTCTCTCCATGTTCTCGACCTGCACCGATTTCGATTATATGACGTTTGTCATTCATAACCTAAAACTTTCGAGCTGGTGCGATGGTTGTGTTCTCTTACATATAAAATTTTACTATGAAAGACATACATAAATTTATCAGAACTTTGCATTCATAGCTCCAACCATTTATCTTATAATTCATTGCCAAAAATATAAAATACAGCAAAATATTGTGACGAGCTATCTTACGTCCATCGCCGCGCAACGGCTACAATGGAAATTGTGGAGATCCCAAAGCGACGAATTGCCGCTGAGTAACAACGGATGATTACCAGTGCATAAAGAGCGTTCCCGAAGCAACGGATTGCCGAACGCGTGAGACCGAACCTTGGTGAATGGTGTCGCGTATCCGGTCCGCAGAATACCTACATAAGCCGAGAGCGACAAGGCTGCGACTACAGTTGAGATCTAGCCTTCATAGAGCACAGTTGGAACCTAGTCGCCATACAAGACAGTTGAAAGATAGCCGCCGCGGAACACAGTTGAAGTGATAACAACCGTAAGGTGTGTAAGATTGAGTGTCCAATAAAGATTCCCTAGATCCGAGACCCACGTGAAGTTATTTGTCGCGTGACATACCCAACACGTGACATTATGTTTGGAATGCGCAGTGTTTTTCTTTGATCTGCTATGNGGAGCCCCAAGAGGGTGCTCGATACCAAGACTTACTGACTGAATGACCGTCAGCCGCAATGTGACTTGGACTTGGACTACACAACCACAGAGCTAATTAGCCTTCATACAAGACAGTTGGAACCTAGTCGCCATACAAGACAGTTGAAAGATAGCCGCCGCGGAACACGGTTGAAGCGATAACAACTGTAAGGTGTGTAAGATTGAGTGTCCAATAAAGATTCCCTAGATCCGAGACCCACGTGAAGTTATTTGTCGCGTGACATACCCAACACGTGACATTATGTTTGGAATGCGCAGTGTTTTTCTTTGATCTGCTACGAAAATCAAATTAACAAAAGTGGAATACTTTTCGAAGACCCGTTAAGAGAAGTTTCAATGTCTCGCGTTGAGCAATGCTTCTGTTGCTCTTATGTCAAGAGGTTCCAATGGCCGCGATGGCGGTAATGGCATATATTATTAATTTCATCGTCAGTCCGAAAGTTTCATTAAGGGGTTCGAAGAATATACTTACGGACACGTGTTAATTACTACACCATAATCCTGCACTTCTGTCTATATAAAGACTGGGGGCTGGATTTCATAAAACGTAAATGTCAGTTTTCATATAATGGGAATTTGAACACTTTGATTTGATTGGGTCCAGCTTTCAAAGTAGCTAGTGAGTAAATTAAAAAGGAAGGACCGGGCCGCATTTTAATTGAATTTGGGATATATACATATAACTTCTGAAGTTAATTAAAATGTGTTTGAACGAAACACACTGTAAAGTCGGGAAATGTAATCAACTGTTTGATGCATTTATAATTCACATCGACTCTATACAAGGCAAGTGCTACCTGCATTGATTTTTTTTTGCGTTCAAGTTAGGGAAGTCCAGAAGAATCAAGATTTAATTTTCCCAAATCAGCTTCCACTAGGTGGACAAGAGTCGAAGCATAGTAAAAAATCCAAGTGACTTCCTTCCCCCGGTACAATCAATCCCTTCCACGGTGGGCAAGCTGGTAATTTTGCGTAGTCAACAAACCGACTTACCGGAGTGGAACTTTCGTAAATAGGATATTAGTCGAATAAAGCATTTAATTATTACTGTATTACGAATTCTTCTTTGTATAGACGTCGTGCTCATCAATATGTAAATCACAGTTGTGGGAATATGCTTTCAAATAAGCGTAGCGTTATTTCATTCCCAGTTTACTTTCTTTACTGATGGAAAATTCCGCAGGTAAAGCAGACAGAGAACCGCCCTTCCTGAACGACACCCTCCCAAATTTGTATCACCAAACGTCAAGGGTAACTGATTATGTGTAAAGTCACGCGATATGGTTTGCTGACCCATTTTAACACGAAGTCTTTCGTAGTGTAAATTAGTGTTTTACAGCCTCACGTGCAACACTATGTTATATAAATTTCATTAAGAAATATTTATTTTAAATATTTATCACTACACATTTCGACCAATGTGGTCATCATCAGGTGTTAGAATTACTGGACGAGGAAGCTTATTTCTCCCTGCTTCGTTGTTTATGTTGTTAATTAAGTCTCCTCAATGCGCATGTGTGTTTGAGTTGGTGGGTTGTATTCTCTCCTGTTGTGTGCTGTGCTGAGTACGTGTATCTTTGTTTTCCAATGCTACAATATAATATTTGAAGTCTTTCATTTACTATAGTGATTAAATGAAGGGAGATGCAATGAACGGGGTACAAGACGATTGATAAGAAATAAAAATTGCTGTCTGATTATTTAAAAAAAAAAAGAAATCAAAGCCAGAAATTGGTGTGTAATATTAAAATGGACCGTAAAAGAAGAGGCTGTAGAGAGAGGCTCTGTTCAGTTGCTTCAGTGCAGAATTAAATATCAAGCTTCCTTAATATGGTTATAAATATAAGGCTCCAAATATTTGTAGATTTTTTAATCAAAATATGTTTGCAACCGGCCGCTACATCTAGTCGCTGAACAATGGGACTCCTCAGGGTCGTTTTACGGGCAGTGGCTACATTCCTCTAGTTTCGGAAACGCAACAGAGCACTTTTCTTCCACTCTGTTGCGATTCGTTTTATTGATAATTTAAACCGTTCTTCGCGAATGGCTGACCACATGAAAGATCGAATGCTTAAGCACAGAATGTGTATGCAATTACTCTGATGAATTATGTCCATCCATCCAGCTTTATTCCTATTGCTCCCGCTTGGAGCATAGGGCATCCGTGAAACGCTTCGTTTCACTTCAGTTTCTTAATCGTAGGGAGCTGATAGGACTCCTTGGACGGAGGATCGGTTGACGCAAGGCCGATTCAAGGTTAAAGGTTCGTTTAGAGCTATGCACAGCGACCTAAAGGAATACAGGGACATACAGATATGGATCCGCGTGTTCAGGTCCACACCACTATGCAAGCTGTGAGTTTCGCGCTCCGCCACGTTACGTTGACGAGGCTGAGCCGGTCAGGATGCTGTGACGGGGAGAACAATTCCACCCCTGCAGTGAATCAAACCAACTGTCATCAGTTACGTTACTGTCAGACCTGTTCTGACTAGTATTTTCACTGTATGTTCAAAATATCATGCCACATCACATTATATACCATACTTGTTTCACGGATTATTCCACATGCAGTCTGCAAGGCTCTACTAAGCTCTGAACAAAGTAAAAATA
>NW_019737117.1:0-46484 GCF_002891405.2 Cryptotermes secundus
ATTTGGATTATTACTATTCCTACTGTTAACATATAAAGTCCTCTTCTGTTTGCAACATATTTTTATCCCTTGTGTGATCCAGTCATTCTTTAGTTCGCGCACATTTTTGTATTCAATTGGGAAACTGGCTTCAAAAATATTTAGAAAATAAGACAGAAACAAGTTGTACTTATTATGGGTGTCATTTTCCTTNGAATTCAGACTTTGGATTGTATAAATACTTTAAAGTAGCATCTAAACCCTTTAAAAACAGGTTAAAATCCCCTGTTGGAGATCTATACAGGCATAATATAATTAAGTTAGATGTTTTAGTTTCTAATTGAACAGCACAAATTTCCAAAACTTGTTCTGTGCAGTAATGTGAAATATCAATTCTGTTGAAGCATTTATCTTTCTTAACAAAAATACACACGCCTCCTCTCTGTCGGTTTCTTCTGCAAAAACTAGAACCTAATAAATAACCCTATAATGTGAGGTGTAGTAAATCCTGTGCCACCATGTGATGTTCGTTTAAACATAATATATGGGGATTAATGCCATCTAATTCAAAAGAGTGTATTAAGAGAAGACATTATACCCGCCCCACACGCTTTACTTCCTCACTGGGTAGTGCCTCTGCTTAATTCAGCGGTATGAGTCTTATATCCCAGGGGTACACGGGTGTTGGCTCGCTTACGTCGTCTCGGATGCAGGCTCGATCGGTTAATCCCTCAGCACATGTTCCACATGAACACCCTCACTCCCTGGCTTCTACTCCCTCACTACCCAATTACCACCGCCGCTCTCCCAGAAACCATGTTCTTATTCATCTCGAACCTTCCACTGGGAGGTTTTCATGACCAAACGCACGGACCCCCTCCGGTCTTCTCGCCTTCTCGAAGCTTCTATCTACAGGTCCTCCACCTTCACAGGCACGGACGAAAGAAGGTATACCTACTCCCCCACTGAATGCAATGGACTCAGCACCCTCCCTTCTGTCCCTCGCAACAAAAGGCCAGTTCAGGGGACCATGATCCCTCCGGGGCATCTCATTTCCACAGCCAAACCCAATCGCTGTGCACCAACAAATAAGATACCTCCGTGAAGGGTGCGTACGGTTACAAACCCCCCCGTTAAATCAGGTAACTTCCGAAACACCTTTGGAGAAAAAAGTTTCTCTGATTCAATGACACTCTCACTTACGCCCTTCACGTACTAATTTACACTTAAGTTAAAATCAAACAATACAAGACTTCTTACACATACAATGGACCGTCCCCACGTTACAAATAAAATTTCACATGCTAAGATGATAATCCTTATAATCCTATCATTCTCCAAGGATTACTCCAGTTACATCAGGTGGGTAGCCTCGACACTCAGTGATTGACAGTCCTTGCTTCGGGAATTTCTCCGCTTACATCACAATAGCTCACTTACACTCCTATCGGTACCTGCCTTCTGATAATTCTAACCAACTATTATTTCCTCAGTAGGACCAACGCCCACACCTACATTTAATTTTACACTCAATTTTCGGCAACGTCACTTTCAGCACATCTTCCTTACGCCTCTCAGGCCACTTATCTATCACCACTCACGTTCTTTTTTCGATGATTTCACTTTCAGAACTTCTCTCTCCCTTCTTCCTTCCACTCTTTTATCTCTCTCCACTCACTCGCTCGACGATACTATTTTAATATTATGTTCCATCATTTTCTTCTTCCGACGATACACTTTTAGGATATGGATAGAACTCGGTTCCCTTATCTGATGATAATCTTAGCTTCCCTATACTGAACTGATCTCAAATCGCTGATGTTCTCAACAGATATTATTAGAGAAATTCCAAGAAAGCCTCCTCGTGGTCATGGGCCCATTTCCAGCATACACCTTTCTTTAGTAAGGGAACCAATGGGGCAGTATATCCCGCGTAATTGATAATAAATCGATGGCGAAAGTTGCAGGTACCCAAAAATTGCCGTAATTGTTTCTGATTTTTCGGTGCAGGATAATTCAAAATTTGTGCTATGCGGTCGGGGTCCGGCGATACGCCCTTATTCCCTATGATGTGCCCTAGAAACTTAATGGACGTCCGAAAGAATTTACATTTATTCAGGTTAATAGTAAACCCATTCACTGACAGTCTTCTCAGTACAAATTCTACATGTTCCATGTGCTCCTCGTACGAATTAGAGTGAATATATAGGTCGTCTATGTACTGGCATAAATAACCATGTGTCTCGGGTCCGAATATCCTCCTCATGGCTCTGATTAAAGCACACCCACTATTCTTAAGACCATAGGCCATCCTGCAGAATTGATATTGTTGCGAGTTGAATAAAAATGCGGTGTACTTTCGGCAAGCAGGCCTCATAGATATCTGCAGGAACGCGGCGGTCAAATCTAAACTTGATAGAAACTGCACTCCATCGAATTGCTGTAGTAATTCCTGAATCGGTTGTGTCCTCTCAGAGTCCGCAATAGTTACAGCGTTTAAACGCCGAGCGTCCAGGCAAATTCGCGGTACTTTGTTAGCTTTAGGGACGACTACCAAAGGGTTAGAATATGGTGACGTGGCGGGTTCAATGATGCCTTGTCTGACCATCATCTTAATCTGCTCTCGGACGGCATCTCTAATCACATACGGAATGGGGCGTTCTCTATATGAAAACGGTGGGTGGTCGGTTAATTCGAATCCATATTCGAAGTTCACGCACAATCCAGGCGTCGAGGAGAAGAATTTTTGGTACCTCCTAAGAATCGCTCTCACTTCTCTTTGTTCGGCGCTCCGCAAGTGGGCTGTTTCCACTGCTTCGCTGATAACGTCATCGGTGTTCTGAACATTTAATTCACGCGGCTCCTCTAATCTTCTACCGGGATGCGTGTCTTCCTCATCATCATTATCGCAATCTTCATCACCGTAATTATCATTATCGTCGTTATTGACCGGCGCATTGCCGTAGCTTTCTTCTTCTTCTTTTTTTCCTCGCCGTTACTTAATATCTCCGCTTTCATTCTCTCTATACCGTCGACGTTCGTTTCTTCTCCATATTCTTCCTCATCACTGCATCCAGGTTCATCCACAAACTTCTTCTCGCGTGCCAATTCACAACACATGTTCTTCCTAAATCCAAAAGATGGCGTCCGAACTAGAGATGGTTGCAATAACACGCTTCCATCGCAAGTAATGGTTTTTACCTTCAAGACCTCGCCTTGACTCTCCCCCTTCAGTCTTATCACCTCGTCCCTTTTATTTAATTCTCGATTGTGGATAAGTTCGTACTTGCGAACTCCCGTCCCTTCACCTGGAGTAACTCGCGTCATGTGTCCTGACCCTAAATCGATGGAGAGCTTGTATTCGTACAAAAAATCAGCTCCTAATATACCCGGACTAACTAACTGAGGGCTTATCAAGAAGTTATTTTCGAATTCGTCTTCATTAATTGTGAATGAAATCAATGCTTGCCTCTTCACTCGGGACGTCTTATTTCCAAAAGCGCTCATCAGAACAACAGATTGCACTGGCAGCTCCATGATAGATCCTTGCAATTTTAATTGACGAAAGATGTCGTCTGAAAGCACAGACACCTGCGAATCGGTATCCAAGATCATTTCCACATGGATATCTCCAAACGTTATCTCAATCTTAGGACACGTCGCTAACTTGCCTGCGTTAATCATATACTCGTACATGGCCGTATTATTGTCCGGTTCAATGACATGGTGTTGGGTACTTGGCGATTGCGGACAGTGATTGTTAGGCGCGTCGGGGTTAATTTCATTAATCTTGGCCCTAGTTATTGTGCCCTTAGGCGCAGATTCGGCCGCAACGGCGCCTAATCTCGGTTTCCCGCCGGTCTTTCCTGATCATTCCTAGTCCTGTTAGCAGTTACCGTGGTGTTGTTCGAAGCGGCTGACTCCCCTCTATCCCCGTTTCGGTCTGACATCGGGTGGCTGTGATTTCCGGGCTGGTCGCCATGTGTTCTCCAATCTCGATGATGGTTGTAGTTGCGGTGATCAAGTGACGTATCCGTTCTCCTGTGGTAACGATTGTCATTCCACATGGTCTCCCGACTCCGGCCTCCTCTATCCTCATCACGTGGATCTCGGCGAAATGACTGAGGATTTCTCTGCTGGTTATGATGCACCGGTCCCCTTGGTTCGAAATCCACTTGATCGTTTTCGAGGTCTGCGACGTCAGAGAGGAATGCCGCCGCCTCCTGAAGAGTTTGAGGTTTTGCTACTACCCAGGCCTTCTTTACTCCGAGGGGATAATGTTCTTTGAGGTCGTTCAAGAATTCTAGGTTGGACATCGGAGGTTCTAGGTATTTAGCTTTCACAGCGTACTTCATAAGATGGTCACAGTAGTTCGCTGCGCCTCGCGGGTCGTATCTATTCTGATAGATCTGGAGTCGAACCCTTGCCTGACATGAGAGGCTCCAGAATTTGTCCAGGAAAGCTCTACGGAATCCCTCAAACGTTTTAGTTTGCTCCCAATTCACATCAGCCCACGTCATGACGGAAATGCCATTTAAAGATTGCCGCGCTACAGCTAACTGAAGCGGTGGAGGACTTTTCTTAATTTGTATGTATTCGCCTAAGAAATTCAAATGCGCCTGGGCGTTTTGGTCCGGTTTGTTTTCGAATATTGGTAATGTGAGATCTACGGGGTGACTGAGGATCCCTCTGACAAATTCTCTAGGGTTGCCACTCAGCACTTTCTCCTGACTATTGACGTCATTGTGAGGATTAGAACCATTACATGAAACTTCATAACTTATTGGTTCATTAACATGAGTAATCATGGTGTCTGAGCTTGAGAGGGTCTTTTCAATCCTAGAATCCAATTGGAGGTTAGTAATCCCCATACATTGAACTTATTCACAATTACTCTTACTTTCTACTCGTTTCTGATTTTTCATTAGCTCAACTTGGGTCCTCAATTCATCATATTGCTTACTGACAACATCATACTGCTTGCTAATATGTCCGCTAGCCTGTTCAATTTCCGCCACTCGTTTCTCGCATTGATTTACCCTCTCACACCTGTTCTCAGACTGCTTAGCCAGCTGAGCGTGAGATGCTGTCACTTCCTGTCTCAAGATTTCAAAATTGTTAGTAGCTTCAATTTTATCGTTCTGCACTTTCTCGGTCAGTGCTCGAAACTGTCCGTTGGTGCTCTCTGTTATTAGGATAATTTCCCTATTCATTGCTTCCATCTTCCTATCTGTCCTCAGTTCTACGTCACTCGCGATCTGATTCATGGATAACAGCATCTAGCGCTTGTGTACCACAAATATGTTCTCCAAACTTTCATTAAATTCCTTTGCTCTCCTTTCACTCTCCTTCCTAAATTCCTCTCTAATCTTTTCACTCTCCTTCCTATTCTCTCTAATCTCCCGGAACATCTCCTCCATTCTTTTATTGCTCTCCTTCCTATTCTCCCGAAACATCTCCTTCATACATGACATTATCGCTTGCATATCTATTTGGTCGCCTTTCCCCTTTTTGTCAGCATTCGTCAGTTGTTCTCCCCTACTCTCACTGATTCCACCTGTCGGTTGACTACACTGCACGTCCATTTCTCCTTCTGAATTTTCCCCCCACTCTCACCTATAATTACGCCTTCTAACTGCGTCGTCTCTTCATCCATCATTCCACCTTCTTCACTATTGTCTCCGGTTACCGTTTTGTTTCTCAAATATTTGCGAGTATTCATACCTTCCCTGATTATTAACAATCCTAGTCTGTCTCTGTCACTTTCACTTTCCACCAACCTGACATGAAGATCGCCGGGGTTGATTCTCCTTTAGATGAGTCGGGTTGTCCTCAAGATGCAAGTCTTCCGATACCTGGTTCGTCCTTTTCTCCGCAGCATTCCTCGATGTCACTTTTCTTGTCCAGCCGCTGCTATCTTGAACTCCTGGGTTCGAAGCACCGATCCACCCCTGGGTTCGAAGCACCGAACTTTATCGAGCCGCACGTTGTTAAGAGTCGTTTGTTTATATGCAGTCGCTACTATTTGGGCCCCAAACGCTGGTCGCCATCGCTACACCAGCCCCACACGCTTTACTTCCTCACGGGGTAGTGCCTTGACTAAATTCAGCGGTATGAGTCTTATATCCCAGGGGTACACGGGTGTTGGCTCGCTTACGTCGTCTCGGATGCAGGCTCGATCGGTTAAACCCTCAGCACAGGTTCCACCTGAACACCCTCACTCCCTGGCTTCTACTCACCCACTACACAATTACCACCGCCGCTGTCCCAGAAACCATGTTCTTACCCATCTCGAAATTTCCACTGGGAGGTTTTCATGACCAAACGCACGGATCCCTTCCGGTCAGCACACATTCTCGAAGCTTCTATTAACAGGTGCTCCACCCTCACAGGCACGGACGACACAAGGTACACCTACTCCCCCTGAATGCAATGGACTCGCCAAACTCCCTTCTGTCCCTCGCAACAAAAGGCCAGTTCAGAGGAGCATGATCCCTCCGGGGCATATCATTTCCACCGATAAACCCAATCCCTCTTCACCAAAATAAAAGACACCTCCGTGAAGGGAGCGTACGGTTACAACATTTTATAAATATCTATACAATTTATTATGACACCGTACATTTTGGTAATTTCACAAGATATATTTACGGCATTCATAAAGGACCGATGGCCCCATCCTGAAACTCATGTTCTTAAAGTACTAGTATTCTCAGTCCCATATACACAAATCGGTGAGCAAAACAATATGATGTCATTCAGCAGTGCGAATGAAACAAATGCATTTTCAACTAAATCCACACAATGTACTCGGTTCCTGTCATATGTAGTACGATTTCATAAGCAAGACACTCAAATGTTCACGTGTATAAGATAAGACATTGTATAAATATCTATATAGTCATATAATTTAACTTGACTCTGTACATTTTGGTAATTCCACAAGATTTATTGACGGCTATGATAAAGGACCGCTGTCCCCATCCTGAAACACTTGTTCTTAAAATACTAGCATTTTCAGTCCCATATACACAAATCGGTGAACAAAACAAAAAGATGTTATTCAGCAGTGCGAATAAACTATTGCATTTTCAACTATAAACACACATTTTACTCGGATCCTGTCATATGTAGTATTATGAGAGCAAGAAACTCAAATGTTCACGCGTTCAAGATAAAACATTTTATAAATATCTACATAGTTATATAAATTAAATTGACAGAGTACATTTTGTTAATTTCAGAAGTTTTATTTACGGCTATGATAAAGGACCGATGTTCCCATTCTGAAACTCATGTTCTTAAAATACTAGCATTCTAAGTCCCATATAGACATATCGGTGAGAAAAGCAAAACGATATTATTCAGCAGTGAGATTGAAACGATTGCATTTTCAACTAAAAACACACATTTGCTCGATTCATGTCATATTTAGTATGATTTTATAAGAAAGAGACTCAAATGTTCACGTGTTTAAGGTAAGACATGGTATAAATAACTATATAGACTTATAATTTAAGTTGACATCCTACATTTTGGTAATTTCACAAGATTTATTTACGGCTATGATAGAGGACCGATGTCCCCTACCAGAAACTCATGTTCTTAAAATACCAGCATTCCCAGTCCCATATACACAAATCGGTGAAAAAAAAACAAGTTATTCAGCAATGGGAATGAAACGATTGCATTTTCAAATAAAGCCACACAATGTACTCGGTTCCTGTCATATATAGTATGAGTTCATAAGAAAGAAAGACAAATGTTCACCAGTATAAGATAAGACATTGCATAAATATCTATATAGTCATATAATTTAACTTGACACCGTATATTTTGGTAATTTCACAAGATATATTTACGGCTATGATAAAGGACCGATGTCCCCAACCTGAAACTCATGTTCTTAAAATACTAGCATTCTCAGTCCCTTATACACAAATCGGTGAGGGAAAATAAGGATGTTATTCAGCAGTGCGAATGAAACGATTGCATTTTCAACTAAAAACACACATTGTACTCGGTTACTATCATATTTATTATGATTTTATAAGCAAGAGACTCAAATGTTCACGTGTTTAAGATAAGACACGGTATAAATATCTATATAGACATATAATTTAACTTGACATCTTCATTTTGGTAATTTAACAAGATATATTTACGGCTATGATAAAGGACCGATGTCTTCATCCTGAAACTCATGTTCTTAAAATACTAGCATTCTCAGTCCCATATACACAAATCAGTCAGAAAAATTATCGTCGTTATTCAGCAGTGCGAATGAAACGATTGCATTTTCAACTAAAACCACACATTGAAGTCGGTTCCTGTCATATTTAGTATGATTTTATAAGTAAGAGACTCAAATGTTCACGTGTTTGTTGTGGAGTAATTTTGAGTTTAGAAGTCAAAAGGGCATCGCTTAAATGTTTCGAGACTTGCGAAAAGTGTTTTGCAGCCATTACATTAGTATGTCAACACCTGGACAGGCAACTAGGTTAAGAATGTTGATGATCAGCATTTATGCGTAATCACATAAGTAAGAAGCTCTGCTAACGGGGCCACTGGAGATGGTAATATTGTTCAATACACAGCGATGAGACACGTTGGGCCCACCCTCAACCCCAGGGAATAACCAATTAGAATATAACTTTGGGAATTGAGAATAAAAGGGGGAGTTAACCTCCCTCTTTCGCTAACAGCCGATTCAGCAAGTTAATAATATAAATTGCCGAATTTAGGAGACTTAGGTATCTGATCTAAAATGTAATATTGAGTTGTCAGCCGGAGGCGCTATTCAATATGGGTCTGACGAGTGCTGGTAGTTAGCCTGCATTCTTCTATTTCAAGTAAGTCACGTTTACTCATATAAGCCATGTTCTTAATTAATATTGTGGATAAAAGCGTGTGGAAAATATCGATAGCAAACTCCAGTGTGCTCGGCGAGCCCTTAGGGGAGAGTAATAATTATATAACAAGTGATTGCCTAGGAAGATAGTCCGGCAATATGTCTGTGTATGGTGTATGTGTTAGGATTACTAGTAATGTGACGTGTTGACCCCTACCTCCCCAGTGGAACGTAGCGGTAAAGTAGCGCTCGCGTAATAGGCGAATCATAACCCCGCCACTCTCCCCGCGGTGACGTCACGAGCGGAGCCGAAATGAGCCGATCGGAGCCGAAGATAGCCGAGCCCCCGCATACTGTTAGCTATGCAACGCGCCACGCGCGGTGACGCCACGGTAACGCGGAACCGCTTCCCACTGTGACGTGGCCCGCAACAGGCACCACTGCGGATATATAAGGGAACCGCACAGCAGCTACCAGTCAGTTGGAATGTGGGCAGCCGCCGAGTTATAACGTGGCCATCGCCGAAGATAGTTCCGAGCAAGCCTACGAGAGTGTGTTATCAAGAGTTCTCCAGTCAGCCGACTACAGTTGGAGTATAGCAGCCGTCGCGGGAAGAAGATCCGGACGTGTGTGTGATTGTGTAATTGGGAGCGTGTGACACAGTGATACATAGCTCCCCTACTGTAAACGTGTAGGCTACTGAACACAGAGTGAACTGATTTGCGCGTTGGGTTATAAATCGTGAAACCCCGCAACAGTGTTAACAGATTAATGCGATTATTGTTATAAAGTGTGAAAACCCGCAACTGTGTAATAATTAATTGTAGCCGTTACTTGTAGATTGTTCAATAAACCAATTAACGATCTCTACGGCGTATTCAGTAACCAGGCAACACGTTACAATATTGTGGATAAAAGCGTGTGGAAAACATCGATAGCAAACTCCAGTGTGCTCGGCGAGCCCTTAGGGAAGAGTAATAATTATGTAACAAGTGATTGCCTAGGAAGATAGTCCGGCAATATGTCTGTGTATGGTGTATGTGTTAGGATTACTAGTAGTGTATCATGAATAGTAGGGAAACAGGATCGCATTGCACGATTAATACTTGCCTATAGTCAGGAGTCGAAGCAGAGAGAGAGAGAGAGAGAGACTCCAGTTTTACACCCCCGAATAGGAGGTTCCTAGCGTAGCTTCAAGTAAATCCACTAGGTAGTCCCGACTGAAAGTCGGCCTTGTTAATAATGTAAATATTGTAAATACGGTAAATATCAATGTAAATAGACCAGTGTACATAGAGTAGGATGTACGCAGGGAATTGTGATTCACACCTCCATAATCACCTTTACACGACGGATCCCGAGGGTCCTACCAAAGGGAACGGCAACAGCAGCCGAATGCTTAAGGGGAGGTAATAGGAATGGACAGGGATAGGCACCTGCCACGCGGGCAGCGTTGACAAAGCCTTGGTATCAACGCCCCCTTATGAATCATAATAATGTAATACGTTGCTACCTACAGACTATGTGAAGGGTTGTCAAGAGAGAGCTATGACAATATGTCAGGGGGTAGTTCCCACCATAGAGATGACAGACGATAAGTAGAGGCGGGTCAGACCCGGCACGCCCGCTCTACGCCAATAATAAGAGGTGACCAGGATGAAAGGGCCAGCAATCAGTGACGCTCGACTATCGAGCTACCGGCCCTTGGTACTTACATCACCTCCCTTAGGACATATAATAGATGGTGGTAGCTTTAAGTAAGAAAGGAAGCTCAGAAACGGGAGAATCCTAGCTGAGAGTAGGCTAAGATTATTGTGTTACCTCCTTACAGCGTAAGCTATGGTAGCAAGGAGGGGTACTTGCACGCCCCCCTGCCACCATGGCGTTACAAGATGGTGGAAAGGTGGGATAAGTCCACGCCCCCTGACACCACGGCGTTACAGTGTTTAAGATAAAACATTATATAGATATCTATCTAGTCATATAATTTATTTGACAACGTACATTTTGGTAATTCAACAAGATTTATTTACGGCTATGATAAAGGACCGATATCCCCATCCTGAAACTCATGTTCTTAAAATACTAGCATTCTCAGTCCCATATAAAAATCGGTGAGCAAAACAAAACGATGTTATTCTGCAGTGCGTTTGAAACGATTGAATTTTCAACTAAAATCACACAATGTACTCCGTTCCTGTCATATTTAGTATGACTTTATAAGCAAGAAATTCAAATATTCACGTGTTTAAGACGTGACATTGTATAAATATCTAAATAATTTAACTTGACACCGTAAATTTTAGTAATTTCACAAAATTTATTTGCGTCTATTATAAAGGACCGACGTCATCTTCCTGAAACTCATGTTCTTAAAATACTAGCACTCTCAGTCCCATGTACACAAATCGGTGAAAAGAAACCAAGTTATTCTGTAATGCGAATGAATTGATTACATTTTCAAATAATGCCACACAATGTACTCGGTTCCTGTCATATGTATATGAGTTCATAAGCAAGAAACACATGTGTTCACGTGTATAAGATAAGACATTGTATAAATATCTATATAGTCATATAATATAACTTGACACCGTACATTTTGTTAATTTCACAAAATTTATTTACGGTATGATAAAGGACCGATGTCACCATCCAGAAACTCTTGTTCTTAAAATACTAGCACTATCAGTCACATATACTCAAACCGGTGAACAAAATAAAACGAAGTTTTTCAGCAGTCCGAATGAAATTATTGCATTTTCAACTAAAAACAAACATTGCACACGTTTCCTGTCATAGGTAGTATAATTTTAAAAGCAAAAACCAAAATGGTCAAGTGTTTAAGATAAGACGAGGTATGAATATCTATATGGTCATATAATTTAAATTGACAAAGTACATTTTGTTAATATCAGATGCTTCATTTACGGCTATGATAAAGGACCGACGTCCCCATCCTGAAACTCATGTTCTTAAAATATTAGCATTCTCAGTCCCATATACACAAATCGGAGAGGAAAACAATACGATGTTATTCAGAAGTGCTAATGTAACGATTGCATTTTCAACTCAAGCCACACAATGAACCCGGTTCCCCTCATTTATAGTATGAGTTCATAAGCAAGAAAGTCAATTGTTCACGTGTATAAGATAAGACATTGCATAAATATCTATATAGTCATATAATTTAACTTGACACAGTGCATTTGGTATTTTCACAAGATTAATTTACGGCTATGATAAAGGACCGATGTCTACATCCTGAAACTCATGTTCTTAAAATACTAGCATTCTCAATCTAATATACACAAATCGGTGAGCAAAAATAAAGAAGTTATTCAGCAGTGAGAATGAAACGATTGCATTTTCAAATAAAAACACACATTGTACTCGGTTCCTGTCATATTTAGTTTGATTTTATAAGCAAGTGACACAAATGTTCACGTGTTTGAATTAAAACATTGTATAAATATGAATAGAGTCATATTATTTATCTTGACACCTTTCATTTTGGTAAATTCACAAGATTTATTTACGTCTATGATAAAGGACCGATGTCCCCATCCTGAAACTCGTGTTCTTAAAGTACTAGGTTTCTCAGTCCCAAATACAAGAATCGGTGAGCAAAACAAAACGACGTTATTCAGCAGTGCGATTGATACGGTTGCATTTTCAAATAAAAACACACATTTTACTCGGTTCCAGTCATATGTAGTATGATTTTATAAGAAAGAAACTCAAAAGGTCACGTTTTTAAGATAAGATATTTTATAAATATCGATATAGTCATATTATTTAAATTGACACCGTACAATTTGGCAATTTCACAAGATTCATTTACGGCTATGATAAAGGACCGATGTCCTGATCCTGAAACACAAACATTTAATATACTAGCATTCCCAGTTCCATATAGACAAATCGGTGAGCAAAAATTACGATGTTATTCAGCAGTGAGAATGGAACGATTGCATTTTCAACTAAAAACACACATTTTACACGATTCCTGTTATATTTAGTATTATTTTTAAGGAAGAAACTCAAATGTTCACCTGCTTAAGATAAGAAATTGAATAAATATCAGTACAGTCATTTGATTTAAATTTACACCGTATATTTTGGTAATTTCTCAAGGTTTATTTACGGCTATGAGAAAGGCCCGATTTCCCCAAACTGAAACACATGTTCTTAAAATACTAGCATTCTCAGTCCCATATACACAAATCGGTGAACAAAATAATACGAAGTTATTCAGCTGTGAGAATGAAATGATTGCATTTTAAACTAAAACCACACAATGTACTCGGTTCCCGTCATATGTAGTATAATTTCATAAGCAAGAAACTCAAATGTTCACGTGTATATGATATGACATTGTATAATTATCTATATAATCATATAATTTAATTTGACACCATACTATTTGGTAATTTTACAAGTTTTATTTACGGCTATGATAAAGGCCCGATATCCCTTTCATGAAACCCATGTTCTTAATATACTCGAATTCTCAATCCCATATACCCAAATCGGTGCGGACAACAAAACAATATTATTCTGTAACGCGAATGAAACGATTTCATTTTCAATTAAAACATATTTTACTCGATTCCTGTCTTATGAAGGATGATTTTATAAGCAAGAAACACAAATGTTCACGTGTTTAAGATAAGACTTTGTATAAATTTCTATATAGACATATAATATAACTTAACACCATACATTTTGGTAATTTCACAAGATTTATTTATGGCTATGGTAAAGGACCGATGTCCCCAACCTGAAACTCAGAAACTCATGTTCTTAAAATTCTAGTCTTCTCAGTCCCATATACACAAATCGGTTTAAAAAAAAACCTTTTATTCAGCAATGCGAATGGAACGATTGCATTTTCTACTAAAACCACACAAAGTATTCGGTTCCTGTCATACGTAGTATGATTTTATAAGCAAGAGACTCAAATGTTCTCGTGTTTAAGATTAGACTTTGTATAAATATCTATATAGACATATAATTTAACTTGATACCGTACATTTTGGTAATTTCACAAGATTTATTTACGGCTATGATAAAGGACCGATGTTCCTATCCTGAAACTCATGTTCTTAAAATACTAGAATTTCCTGTCCCATATACACAAATCTTTGAGCAAACCAAAACGATAGTATTCATCAGTGCGAATGAAACACTTGCATTTTCAACTAAAAACACACATTGTACTCGGTTGCAGTCATATGTAGTATGATTTTATAAGCAAGAAACTCAAATGTTCTCTTGTTTAAGATAAGACATTGTATAAATATGAATACAGTCATATTTTTAACTTGACACCTTTCATTTTGGTAATTTGACAAGATTTATTTACGCCTATGATAAAGGACCGATGTCCCCATCCTGAAACGCATGTTCTTAAAGTACTACCATTCTCAGTCTCATATACAGAAATCGGTGAGCAAAAAAACGATGTTATTCAGAAATGCGAATGAAACGATTGCATTTTCAACTAAAACCACACAATGTACGCGGTTCCTGTCATATGTAGTATGATTTCATAAAGAAGAAACTCAAATGTTCACGTGTATATGATAAGACATTGTATAAATATCTATATAGTCATATAATTTAATTTGAGACCCTTTATTTTGGTAATTTCACAAGATTAATTTACGGCTATGATAAAGGACGAATATCCCTAACCTGAAACTCCTGTTCTTAAAATACTAGCATTCTCAGTCCCATATACCCAAATCAGTGAGGAAAAAAAGAACAATATTATTCAGCAGTGCGAATGAAACGATTGCATTTTCAACTAAAAACACACATTTTACTCGATTCCTGTCATATGTAGTATGATTTTATAAGGAAGAAACTCAAATGTTCACGTGTTTAAGATGAGTCATTTTATAAATATCTACATAATTTAACTTGACATTTTACATTTTGTATTTTCACAAGTGTCTTGACCCAAAATGTTGGCTGGTCGACTGTATTACGTTGGCCGAGCGGTAGCGTAATAACTCAGTGATGATTGTCAGTTGGCTGCCTGAGCGCTTATTCCTACCACAAAGTGCAAATACTCACTACAGATTATAGAGGATTTATTGAGACTGTGTGTATATTACATACAAGCGCTTGCGGACGTAAGCCTCTCCAGCCTTCTCCTAGCCCCAACCCAGACAAAATGCCCCTTTAACTTCTCTCTTGTTCTTAAAACCTAATCTATTCTAAGGTTGCAGCCCAATGTCTCGAGACATGAACCCTCACGCAGATCAAGTTACACCAACGGTTGTTGAAGGATAGGTCCCAGATGAAACACTCCAGAACTCCACTAATTTATGAAAATGGCAGGGGTAGATATAACAATTTTTTTGTGGAAGCAAGTTAACCTCTTGACGTGCTCTAAATTTTAGTAGAGGGCATGACCCCGAGACATCAGACTCAAAGTTCCTAAAACTACAAGCGTTTTGCGAACCTTTGCAACACCTCCCCCCTTAAGATGGAAACATTTGCAAAAACAGGTGCTAATGTTTCCCAACACAAGTATTGGCTATATATACTACAGATTACAGAAACATAAATCTATCATCTACGTTTATAAGTCTTACGCACCCCTGAGTGGGTGCTTACCGTTGGTACTGGATCCAATTCTGTCATCTCAAGGCTTGTTGCAGCTGGGAGCGATCGCAGGCTGCGACTGCGAGTCTCCTGGTCAAGAAATCTATCTTTTATATTTTCATCTGATGATTTGAGTTCTCTTTGATTTATGACCGTTTGGCGTATACAGATTCTGCCAAAACAGTCATCGTCCAAGAGCCTTTTCAACAAGTTACACTTTTTACAGAAACAACAACAGATTAATAACATCATGACTACCATAGTTGTTATTTCCAAGTAGGAAAGGAATTCCAAATGATCAATTTTATGGTCTCTGTTCAGTTCAACTTCATTTCGAATTATTAATTGTTCTACCTGGTCAACAGAGTGGCTAGCGTATTTAAACGCATTTGAATGACATAAAATATTTTTCAATCGTACGTCAGGTATGAATTTCATTGTATCGAGCTTTACTCTGGATCCTAAATGCTCACAGCAATCATAATGCAGTGTTTGACTGGGAATAAAATCCTTATCGGTTCTGTTACTCGTGAAACTCATTTGGGTCTGTAATTTTGTGTTTAGCCCTAAGGCATCGCATCTGCCAAACATTGATAATACACCTGTACTTTGTAGAATTATGTCACAAAATTGTCACCCTTTCCTTGTGTGACGTGGCAAATATCCACTTATTATGAGTAAGGGGTAACCAGGTTACATCATCAAGAGAAATGATTTTCTTTTTGCAGTCTAACGGAATTCTTGTAGTGGGCTCTAACAACCTGACCTCGCATTCCTGGTGAACATGTGTGGATTTTACAGGGAATGTCTGTTTACATACACGCCAGTCTGGCGAAATAACCTTACACTCATCTAATTCTAATTCATTCAGTTTAACATACACTTGTTTCAATGTATCTATCATGAGAAAGTCCTTTTCACTTTCAATGAAAACGAAGGTATTTTCACTGTTATTTATTTTCGTGGGAAATAGAATCAGTTTGTACAAATGGTACATAGCACTGTTCACTAAGGGTTTCTTCAGGACGTAACCCAAAAGATTGTTATTTAGAAACACATCAATATCAATTATGTTCATCAATACATGTTCGTAAGCCACTCTTGCGGTGTTAGGAAGGGATAGGTCACGTGGAAGGATCGAATGGGAATCCTGAAAGGCTCTTATAATATCTCCAGGGGTGATTATTTGAGGTGATAATATTCCTTTCTGTGCAAAAATAATTGCAAATAACAATGTGTCATACCCTTCTTTCAGCTGATCAATTAAGTGTTCAATGATTATCATGTGTTGATTAGTTGCAATCAAAAGAGTGGTTTGCGAAAACACTTGGTTTGTCTTCTCCACGTTTTCATTTATTTGTTTCTGCATTGTTCTAGAGTTCGCATTTATTTGCAGTTCATTGGCTGCAATATCGACTAATGTGTAATTTACCGTCTGCAATGTGGAACGCACAACAGTCATTTGTTCCTTGGCTACCTTTAGCATTGAAAGTTGCTCGGACTCTAATTCGCTTATTTTGTTTTGGTAATAATCAGCGTCTTCACTTGACAAAGTAACAAATAAAATTTTGGAAACTGTTCCAATAAAATTAAAAACACCTCTTTTAGTTCTTTCAGCATGTTTATGCGTATTATCGGATTGAAATACCTCCTCCTCTTTATTCTTAGTAATTTCGGAAATTATGCGCCGCGTTCTATGAATTCTCAGGGACAGGTCCGACTGACAGGTAGAAATGGTTTCAGGTGGCAATTCTTTACACATTGCTCCAGTCTGCGCGACAAAATCTACAAGCGAATTGTAAGTCGTCTCCAATTTCGATATGTTTACATACGTTACAAGCTTCCATTCTGAAGTGTATAGTTGCACCTGACCTATGTGATCATAGTACAGTCCGGGCGTGTCCTCATAGTTCTTGACTGTGAAGTCTACGGCGACGACGGCGACGCACGTCGCGCTCAAAATCAACAGCGTCTGGAGTCGCATGTCGAGCTGAAATTAAATGATAAGCTTCAGTCTGTTGCTGTGAACTTTGAAGGTTCGTCTTTTTGTACCTGAACGTAATACGCAATTTACACCTGTGACTTCGACCACGGTGTACGGTCCTATCGACGGGGAAGAAAGTTGCTTAGAGCGACCTCGTCTGACATGTTGCTGTAGCAGAAGTACAAGATCACCTTCGCGGAACGTAACCGTATTTTCCTTCTGGTCATAATATCTTTTAGACACTTCCTTCGAGTTTAGTAGCGCCTTCCGCGCTACCTCATGGCTGTACTGTAGCCTCTCCTTTAAGCTGCTCACGAAGTCTTCTCTCTCGTCGTAGCTAGAGCAACTGGGACGGCGTTGTAGCAGTCCTGGCATCGAAGGCTTTCCTCCGAAAACCAACTCGAATGGACAGTGCTTAGTGCTCGTATTGGGAGTCGTATTATAAACGAATGCTGCCGTTGGCAACAGTGTATCCCAATCATTCTGCTCGTGGCATATAAAATGACGCAGATATTCTGTAATTACTGCGTGCGATCTTTCGACACTGCCATTGCTCTGAGGCCTAAATGGAGTCGTATTAACTCTCGAATTTCTTAAAAGTTTGCATAATTGCCGCATTAATTCTCCGGTGAAATTCAAGGCGCAGTCTGTGAGAATCGAACCCGGCGATCCAAACACAGTGATTACATTGTCGACCAGCGCTCTCGCTATCGTTACGGCTTCTTGATTTGGAAGCGCAATGGCTACCAGGTACTTGGATAGCTGGTCCTGGCATGTGAGAATGTACTTGTTCCCTTGTTCCGTTAAAGGCAGGGGACCCATGCAGTCCAAGCTAATCTTTTCAAAAGGGGCATACGGAGTGTCAGTAACCTCCATTGCCATCTTCGTGTAGGGAACGGTGTGCTTTTTCCTCTGGCACGATGCACATTTCCTTACATAATTTTCTATGTCCCTTCGCATATTTGGCCAACTTACGTAGGGTTTCAGCCGTTCATATGTTCTTGAGATTCCCGTGTGCCCACCTATAAGAGATTCATGGTATTCTCTTATAATACTTTCTTTCTCGGAATCCGAGGGTTCGCTAAAGTTCCCAGAATATTCGGAACCGACTGTCTCATTTTTTTCGTTTGTAGCGGACCCTGCCAACTTTTGACCCCTCGATTCTGCTTCCTTGTCACCGCCCTCACTAGCATCTGCTTTGTGTATGCGAGACAAGAAATCGGCATGCGATATTGTTTTACCTGACCGGTAATGTATCGTGAAGTCATACTCTTCAAGTTTAATTCGCCATCTTAATAAACGTGAACTAGGATCTTTAACACGGAACACCCATTTAATGGGCTTGTGGTCAGTTACAATGTTGAAATGTCTACCTAATACGTATGGGCGAAACTGTTTTACAGCCCAAATAATGGCGGCCATTTCTCGGTCTGTTGTGCTATAATTTCTTTCGGACTTATTAAACGTCCTGCTAGCATATGCTATCGGGAGGTCTTTGCCTATTTCTCCCTGGCTCAGTACACAACCGGCGGCGTCGCCTGAAGCATCGGCGGTAATAATAAACGGTCGCGAAAAATCCGGGTATTGTAAGATAGGAGCCGTAACCAACAGCTCTTTCAGAGTCTGGAAGGCGTTCTGCTGTGGTTCCTTCCAGTCGTATACCGCGTCCTTCTTCAATAACTCATACAGAGGTTTTGCCACCCTACTGTAGTTGTGAATGAAACGTCTGTAATACGAGGAGAGCCCTAAAAATCCCTTCAGTTCTTTAACTGTCTTGGGTTCGGGGAAGTTTCGCACTGCCTCCGTCTTTCTAGGATCCGGCCTTAGCCCCTCGTCAGTGGCGACGTGACCAAGGAATTGAACCTCGGCCCTCAAGAACTCACACTTGAATGGCTCAATCTTCAATTTGCTTTCGCGGAATCTCTGAAATAGTTCCCTCAATCTCTCATTGCGAGATTCCAGCGAGTCTGCGGTAATAATAACATCATCCATATAACAAAAACACCGTAACCCGTTCATTCCGGCGAGTACGGAATTCATAAGAGATTGAAATGTAGACGGCGCGGATTTCAGGCCCATGGGGAGACGAACAAATTCAAAATGACCCCCGGGTGTACTGAAAGCAGTTTTCTCGCGGTCCTTTTCTGCTAGTTCAACCTGATAATACCCCGAGGCAAGGTCAACTGTAGAGAAATATTTTGCTTTACCCAGCTGATCCAAGATATCAGTGATATTCGGCAGCGGGTAAGCATCTCCGACTGTCCATTCATTCAGTTTCCTGAAATCAATCACTACGCGCCATTTTACCTTTCCTGAGGCATCTGCCTTTTTCGGCACTAACAACAATGGGCTATTGAAAGCGCTTCTTGAGGGCGCTATAATTCTCTCATCCAATAACTTGTTAATCTGCCTATTTACTTCCTCCTTGTGAGCTTCCGGTAATCGGTAAGGTCGAACGTTTATCGCTCTGTTTTCATCCAAGGCTGGAGTTGGAATTGAATGTTTAATTAGGTCAGTGTGCGACAGTTTATCCCCTTCCAAGTAAAAGATATCATGGAAATCCTCGCAGATTTCCAAAATCGATTTCTTGTTACTCTGCCATGTGGTCTGTCCTAATTAGTTCTCGGGCCCGTTTCTTGCGAGATAACACACGTTCGTTATTATCATGAATTTGGGAATTGATTTTTCGCACACTGATTTGTTCACTCCACTTCGTGGCAGTGAGCGTCAAATCCCTTATCTCCATGGCTTCCTCTGTGGAATTCAGAATGCTCACTATAGCCTTATTTCTGTTGACTTGCGACAGGGAACTGGCTACATACACACCTGGATAAATTTCTTGTTTATCCACAATTCCTAGTCCGGTATCCAAGTCAACTGTAACCGCTGCGATTGTCTCCGTTCGCGGTTTCAAAATGATAGGCTCGTCGTTTCTCCGACAAAAGTTATAACGGTGCCCGTTAATATCCACATATCCTTCCCTGTTGTAGATTACCAAATCCTTCAGGATATCTGGGCCTATTAAGCCATTTTCTGTCAACTGTATTTTCTCAGGCGCTACCTGGAATTTATACGTGCGATCATGGAGGGTTAAGTTCACGCTAAGAAGTATGTTAATCGAACCTACTGTTATTCCGGCAATTTCATATTGCTTATCTGTATGAATGGGAACATCATCTGGTATCAACCCTCGCTTTATCACGGATATTTGTGCCCCCGTGTCGACTAACATCCTCAATGGTTGATCTATGCCAGCCACGGTAATGAGAATACTACCATCATGGTTTTCCTCAGTTTCACACCCTGTGGCGCAAACCCATTCGCTATCGCTGTTCACGCGCATTTCACGTGAGGTCGTTTTGACCTGTAAATCCTCACCTTCGGAGTTGAAAACTCCATTCGAAGCACTGGTTTTACCACAGGCACTTTCAGTGCTGGCGGAATTACTAACTTCTACAAATTTCCGTTTCTTTTCGTCTAATCTACTGACATTCTGATCGGCATAGCTGCCACCCATAGCCCCGAGGATGAGCTCCTCTTTCCGGCCTTCAGTCGACCTTCGACAGGGCGGAGCACAACCAACGGCCGACCGTGGTCGTGGTTTGGCTAAATTAACATACATATCTGAACCTAAGTCAGTTAGATTATCGACGCCTGGAAATTCACGGCAACTGTTTGTCTTGGCAAACACATTCCGTTTGTTTCCCGCTAATATCGCAAACTTCCCATCTGCGCGTTCTCTAGCTCTGCGGTTTTCATTTCCAGAAATGTTTCCATGTCGCTTTCAATTTGCGTTTGTCTACAGACGTGGACAGGAGGAACAGGTGAGCAAGAGTGACTTACCTTGTGCACTAGATTGCTCCCGCCTCCAATGGTTGTCTTCACGCCTCGCTTGCCTCTCAAGCGAAGCTGGACACAACCTCTGGCAACGCATACTCGGATGCCGACTATTGGCCAGTCTAACGGCGTCACGTCTACAACAGCTCAGTACCTCCACCGGACAGGCACCTATTTGCCCGCGTCCTGGAATGACGTCCCGTTCTTGGAATCGCCCTGGTACCGCACAGCAATGGGAAACCACCTTCGTCGGATAGACGCCTTCTTGGAAGCGTCGTAAACCGGCGTCCTCGCGTCGGAAATCGTCCTGGTGATGACTTCCTTCGGGAATGGCCCACTCTCTTAATCACGTACACCAGTTGCCAGTCCTCCACTCTGCTAATGTCGATAGCGCGCTTGGTCGCTACCGGTCATCTTGCTGGTCGTGCTCAAAGGTTTATTCCTCTATCTGTATTTGTTAAAATCTGTAGAATTCTTTCATTTCACGGATTTGCAACCACACGCAGAATTCTTTCATTTCACAGATTTGCAACCCCACATCTGACACCAGATTTTTCTCTCCTCTGTCGTGACCCAAGATGGTGGCGGGTCGACTGAATTATGTTGGCCGAGCGGTAGCGTAATAATTCAGTGATGGTGATGGTCAGTTGGCTGCTGGAGCGGGTATTCCAACCACAAAGAGCAAATACTCACTACAGATAATAGAGGATTTATTGATTCTTAGTGTATATTACATACAAGGGCTGGCAGACGTAAGCCTGGCCAGCCTTCTCCTATCCCCAGCCCAGACAAAATGCCCCCTTTAACTTCTCCCTTGTTCTTAAAACCTAATCTAAACTAAGCTTGCAGCCCAATGTCTCGAGAAATGAACCCTCACGCAGATCAAGTTACACCAGCGGTTGTTGAAGGATAGGTCCCAGACGAAACACTCCAGGACTCCACTAATTTATGAAAATGGGAGGGATAGATGTAACAATTTTTTTCTGGAAGCAGGTCAACCTTTTGACTTGCTATAAATTTTAGTAGCGGGCATGACCCCAAGATATCAGACGCAAAGTTCCTAAAACTACAAGAGGTTGCGAACCCTTGCAACACAAGATTTACTTACGGCTATGATAAAGGACCGATTTCCCCAACCTGAATCTCATGTTCGTAAAATACCAGCATTCTCAGTCCCATATACACAAATCGGAGAACAAAACAAAACGATATTATTCAGCTGTGCGAATAATACTATTGCATTTTCAACTAAAAACACACATATTACTCGGTTCCTGTGATATGTAGTACGATTTTGTAAGCAAGAAGCTCAAATGTTCACGTGTTTAAGATAAGACATTTTATAAATATCTATACAATTAAACTTGACACCGTACATTTTGATAATTTCACAAAATTAAAATACGGCTATGATAAAGGACCGATGTCTTCATCCTAAAACTCATGTTCCTAAAATACTAGTATTCTCAGCCCCCTTTTCACACATCGGTGAGCAAAAAAAAAAAAAAAAAAAAAAACGATGTTATTCAGCAGTGCAAATGAAACGATTGCATTTTCAAATAAAAACACACATTGTACTCGGTTCCAGTCATATGTAGTATGATTTTATAAGCAAGAAACTCAAATGTTCACGTGTTTAAGATAAAACATTGTATAAATATCGATATAGTCATATTATTTAAATTGACACCGTACAGTTTTGTAATTTCACAAGATTCACCAATGTTCACGTGTTTATGATAAGACATTTTATAAATACCTCTATAGTCTCATAATTTATCTTGACCCCGTACATTATGGTAATTCCACAAGATTTATTTACGGCTATGTAAAAGGACCAATGTACCCATCCTGAAACTCATGTTCTTAAAATACTAGCATTCTCAGTCCCATATAGACAAATCGGTGAGCAAAACAATACGAGGTTATTCAGCAGTGCGAATGATACGAGTGCATTTTCAAATAAAAACACACATTGTACTCGGTTCCACTCATATGTAGTATGATTTTATAAGCAAGAATCTCAAATGTTCACGTTTTAATATAAGACATTGTATAAATATCTACATAGTAATATAATTTATATTGACACTGTACATTTTGGTAATTTCACAAAATGTATATACTGCTATGAAAAAGAACCGATGTCTTCATCCTAAAACTCATGTTCTTAAAATACTAGCATTCTCAGTTATTAACTTGCTAAAGGATGTATTTGATTGTTAGTTAACTGTACAATTCTTCTTTCCGAGCAGGAGGGTATCCTAGTCCCCACCCCCTCCCCTATCCTAGGTGGGATGCAAATGGCGATCTTAGGAAGCAACACCCCCCCCCCGCAGCATCACCAAACCTGCCAGCCAAGTCGTGTCGACTCGCATCAAGTGAAAGCTCTCCCGGCTCCTGTGCTGTTGTCTGTCTGGGCCCTTTATCGGACAGCGGCAGGAGCCAGTGAGGACGAAAACATCTCATCGGTCAGCCATGGATGACCGGAACGTTTGTGGATCGAACACGTGTCTACGCCGAGTGCACTGTAAGGAAATACTCTGGACTCCTTGTCATACTAAGGTGCCAAGCGTGTAGCTGGCGAAGTGAAGGGAGTGAGTAGGACCACAAGGAACCCTATATGGTGAAGGGACTTCTATTTCTGTATGTGTCTTCGGAGGATTTAGGGCGGAAACTGGACACATTGTGCGGTGATATGTGTAGAGCATTGGAACTCTTGAGGAACTGCTCTGTGGGAGAGAGATTAGATGGGAGATGCTCTTCGAGAAGGGGGGGATAGTGAGCCGTTCTAAGGTTTAGCTCGCTCACGTATGATGTCATCACGTTTCCCTTGACGGATTCCATCCCCACTATGCAGTATCCTGACGTCAGTCACGAGGTCCCATGTGCCCTCTCGTGAAGAGGAGACCTGTACAGTGCAGTTGTGTAGACCAAGTTGACTTGGAACGTCGGTTACTAGCCAGCAGGTTTGTTGTGGAAAATATTGGTTTCGGCTGGGTCTGTTTTAAATTCCCTATTTGGCTGGCCGATAAGGACTGCCCGCGGTCGCAAGCCGTTGCTTGAACGCTTGCGACGCGCGTTATTAGATTTGGTTTGGTATTTCTTTTAATTATACTTGTGTTTGTATAGCCTGAGTGTTTAACGTCCTAATATGTCTAGTGTCGACACAAGTGGTGCCGACGAGAAATTGTTTTCTTCTAAATGAGCTTGTATTAGTTTCTTGGTCAAATGTGTCGTTTGTTATTTATGTATTGTTATGTATTTTTTATTAATGTTGTATTTGTTCTAATCTAAGCCAACGAACTGAGTATAGCTTCCTCCTCCTAGCTTGGATACCCCATGTCCATCTAGGGGAGCGTGGGAACCAACAATAGGGCCAGTAACGATTGCGCTGTGCCCTCCCTCTTCGTAATAATAATAACATAATAATAATCAGAAGGAGAAGAAGGCGAAGGGCGCCTTATTTACAGTCCTTATTTACGCGTTAAGGGGAGTCGTCACTGGTCCCTATCATGAACCAGATAAATCCAATCCATAACTTCCCATCATATGTGACGTCGACTCATGTCCGTGGTCTGTGTGCGCACTTCTCCCCTCTACTGTCTCTACAGTCCCCCTCTCTCCTTCCCCTCATGAGCCGACTTAGCGGCCTAACGAGTCGAGCTAAGGGCTCTTGGCTTCCCAAAAGTTGCAGGGGTAGGTTGTTCTCATTTCGGACCAACGGTCGAGGTCATCCTCGACCGTCCAAATTAATTTCTCTACGTCGTATTCTATCTTAGAACAGCAAACTCTGCAATCATTCTGATACAGGTATTTACATCATGTTTGTATTCTTTCTTTATTAATATTGTAACGTGTTTCGTTACAGAATACGCTGTAGAGATCCTTAATTAGTTTATTTAACAATCTACAAATAACGGCTACCATTAATTATAACACAGTTGCGGGGTTTCACACTTTATAACCCTATGCGCAAATCAGTTCACTCTGTCTTCAGTGGTCTACACGTTTACAGTAGGGGAGCTATGTATCACTGTAACAGACACTCCCAATTACACAATTACACACACGTTCGGTTCTTCTTTCCGCGCCGGCTGCTATACTCCAACTGTAGTCGGCTGACTGGAGAACTGTTGATAACACACTCACTCGACTACTACTTAACTCTGCCGTAGCCACATTACAACTCAACTCTGCAACTGTTGCGTTACAACTCGGAAATGTCTTCGGCGATGGCCACATTACAACTGACTCGCAGCCGCTGTGCAGCTCACTTATATAGCCGCAGTGCTTGCCTCTTGCGTAATGAGTGCCACGTTATCCTGTTACGTCACCGCTGTCGACTCGCGTTGCATAGCTACCAGGTTGCGGGTGCTCGGCTAACTTCGGCTCCGCTCGGCTCACTTCGGCTCCGCTCGTGACGTCACCGCTGGGAGAGTGGCGGGGTGATGACTCGCCTATTACGCGAGCGCTACGTTACCGCCACGTGCCGCTGGGGAGGTAGGGGTCCTTCGTTGCGCAACATGTCACAATATATTATATTTATTTCTTGTTAATATTTGATTTGGTTATTTCTGTTTGGGTATTTTCTTGGTCCTCCCCTGCTCGCCCTGTCCTGTGATCACGAGAACCTATACGCACCCTGAAGGATCCTCAGAAGGGTACCCCCGCTTCAAAAAAAGTGGTAGCAGAGCCTTGTTAGGTTCTCGTGGTTTCGACCACGTCCGTGGTTTGGTTGAGTGAAAATATGGTGGGACGGAACTGTGGTTTAGACGGCCGTAGTCGCTTGTTATAGTCGTTGGTTGCTTTTGTAGCACGCATTGTTAGCGTGGCGATGTGGTCAACGTAATTTCCTCTGAGAGTCTGGTTAGAATTCGTAGTGTGTTTGCACGCAGTCCTAGCGTGAGTTGCCCTGCTATGGTGGTTCGGTTTGTTTGTGTAGGGCACTTGGGTAGGTTATATGGGACTTGTTGACCTGGTTGTTACTCTCTTGTTATTATAACTGTTTCGTGTCCATTTCGTTAGCAGCATTATGGAACCACAAACTATCGTACCCGAATTTTTGCACAAGGATGAGTTAGCGTATGAGTTGGAGGTCCGTGGTATAAATACGGAAGGTTTTAATGTTGCGGATTTGCGATCTATTTTCCGTAAGACACGCGAAGTAGAAGAAAACCCTGGCGCGTATACTAATTCTGATATCTTTCTGGCTCCTAATAAAGTGGTAACATTTTGCCATGATCGTTTTCAGCAGATTAAGAATTTGGTGGAGAACACAGACTGTTCTTCCATTGGTCTTGATTTTCCTCGTTACCTCCATCGGTTGCGACATGTCAGTGCCCGGCTACGTCATCTATTGCAGCTGGGCAAACTCGCACCAGATGTGCGGGCGAACATGGTAAATTTCCAGGAAGAAGTACACCAATATATACAGTATATGATTGCGCAGGTAGATTCCTTGCAGAAGAGTCTCGCTTCAGGGGATCAGCCTGCTGCTGTTTCCTTTCTTAAGGTTCAGGCTGCCGCTCCGTCCGACTTTAATATGGCGGAACTTCAGAGCGGAAGGCATTTGACTGCCTCTAATCTCACTCCTGATACGTGTTTACCTTTTCAGGAGCAGCCACTATCCCTTAGCCAGGTGGTACTTCCGGTGGTTAATTACGATTCGAGTACTTTGGGAGGCTCTCTCCGTTTAGCGAACTTGCCTAATCCTGTACACAAAAAGCTCGAAAGTCTTCATCTTACTGACGGACTATTGTATCCGAGCTTGTTGAGTTCCTACGAGCTTTCAGTACGTTTGCGACTTATGGCACCTGCGTTCCGTATTTCTACGGTGCAGATTTTGCAAATTCTATATGGATTTGCTAAGGGCCCATTGGCATCCAAGATCTTGGCCGCTATACATTCTGGTGATACGCTTGAAGCTTTTCACGAACATATATTAGCTTTCTTTATTCCGCCCCGGACAATGTTGCCATTGTTGAACGCTGACTATTACCGGCGGCAAAGGAAGGATGAGCCGCTCACTGTCTATGTTGCAGACTTCAAAGAGATAGCCGCCGTTTTTCGTCAGGATGTCGATCAGTCCGCTGTGGTCCGCAATATTCTCGATGGATTGCATCCATATCAGAGGAGCTGTTTAGTAGTTACAATAGGATTCTGGCGAAGATGTATAACACACTGATATATTTGGTTTAACCAGGACGATGGATAAAGTCCAAAAACCCAATATATCTGAGCTGTTTAGTGTTCAGTGACAGGCCGCATAGTTATGCCGATTTGGATAATATGTGCGTGTATTCTCATAATGTTGAGAGTAAGGGTTATAATGTAGTTAAATAACTTCCTACACATCCTGTAACGTCCAACTCTGCTCGATCGGTTCGTTCTGATAATCCAGTATCTTGCGCTGCCTCAGGAGTCTGTTTTCGTTGTAAGAAATCAGGACATACCCGTCGGGACTGTCGTACGACTCTACAACCGATTTTTACATCTACCTCTCAGGGGCGTACCCCCGATTCTTGACTAACACGAGATACGTCTCGCGCGCCTGTACGTAACGGTCCTTTTGCGAACATTAATTCCCGTAGTGTACATATCCACATGATGGGAATGAAAGGAGTTATTACCCATCCGTTGCCTACTCTGCATTTTGAATTAGGTTTTGGCCTGTTACCGGCTTTGTTAGGTTCCGGTGCAGTTCGTAGTCTGATGTGGGGTTCTGCTTATGAAAGGCTTAAACAAGCCGTCCCGTTTGTTCAGGTAACTTCTGTTAAAGTAAATTGTGTTACTGCGGCTAGGCAGTCATTTCCGGTTTACACTGCTGTTACGTGTAAAGTCAGGATAGACAGATACACGTGGAAATTTATGTTCTGCGTAGTGGAGAATTTAGCTTACCCAGTTATTTTTGAATCCGATTTTTGGGTAAGACTGGCTTACTAATGGACATTTGTGAAGGTTTTGCTTAATTTAAATTTGACCCGGCTAATAAGTTGCCGTTGATTCGGCGTCAAGTTGATTCGCATGTGCCCAGAATTTGTACATCTGTGGAAACTGGTCCAGATTTGTCCCATCTCGCTCCCCCATTGTCGGACTCTCTTTCACAGCTGATTAATCAATTTACCGATGTGTTAACTCCTAAACTAGGTCTTACCACTCTCTTGGAATATGACATCGAGTTGCTTGACCAGTCTCCGGTCAAGCTCGCCCCTTATAGGCTTATGCCTCCTAAGATGAAAGTGCTGCGAAGCCATATTCAGCGTATGTTGGAACAAGGCATTATCCGTCCCTCCACATCTGCATATTCTAGCCCTATATTCCTAGTGCCAAAAGGCGAGGGCGAATTTCGTCCTGCGGTTGATTACCGTGCACTCAACAAGAACATTAAGATTGAGTCAGTTCCCTTGTCAGATGTTCATTCCTGCTTCCATTGGTTTAAGTCAGCTAAAGTGTTTACTTTACTTGATCTCAACTCTGCGTACCATCAAATTGCATTGACCGAGCGATCGAAGCCTCTCAAGGCGTTCGCGACTGACTGGAACTTGTATGAGTATACTGGGGTTCCATTTGGCATAGCAACAGGCGCTCAGGTCCTTACGCGCTTGTTGGATCAAGTGTTCTCTGACATCAAATTTAAATATGTCTTCCATTATTTGGATGACTTGGTGATCTATAGTGATTCTTCTGACGAGCATCTCCTCCACTTGCGTGAAGTCTTTACCAGGCTGTGCAAGGCCGGATTGACCGTAAATCCCAGTAAGGTTAAATTTGCCACTACTCAGTTATCATTCCTGGGTCACATCATTGCCCCTTCAGGTCTCTCTGTGGACCTTGATAGGAGTAAGTCTATTAGGGATTTCCCACCTCCGCGTGATGTTAAAGGAATCACGCGATTCATAGGAATGGTAAATTTTTTCATAAGTTCATTCCACACTTTGCGGAACGCGCCGCACCTCTTAACCTCCTTCGTAAGAAGGATACTCCGTTTGTTTGGGGGGTTGGAACAGCAACAGGCGTTTCAGGATTTGAAACTTGCTATCACCAATCCTCCGGTTCTACGCATGGCCGATTTCTCTCGTAGGTTTATCATACAGACTGATGCCAGTTCCCTTGCGGTTGCTGCAGTTCTATTGCAGGAGTATGAGGGGGAACGCCAACCAATAGCGTTCGCTTCCCGGATGTTGTCTCTACAGGAAAGGAAAATTTTCGGCATATGAGTTGGAATGTCTTGACGTGTTTGTGGTCTGGAAAAAATTCGCCCAAATTTGGAACACGTCGAGTTTGATTTAGAGACTGACAATCAAGCTCTTACGTGGTGCCTCTCACATCCACGTCAATTAGGAAGAATAGGTCGTTGGGTCATACGACTGTCATCATTTAAGTTTCAGGCTCACCACATTCGTGGCACACAGAATGTTATTGCCGATGCCCTCTCACGCGTGTATGATGACGAAGCTGAACTTGTAGTTGCACCCGTTCTTCTTGAGTTTCCTATCCTATTCGAAGATATCCGTATTCATCAGGGCTCTGATCCAGAATTAAATGCCATTATAGAGAGGCTGAGTTCAGAAGAAGTTCCCGGTTATTCGTTGAAGAAGGAGTCCTTCACTGCAAGGCGTGTTATGACCGGCAGCGTAAGATAGTAGTTCCACAGGTTCTTGTACCCTCTATTTACGGCTATTTTCACGAGTCTCCTCTCGGCGGTCATTTAGGTGTGCGTAAGACTATTCACAAAATCCGCCAGTTCTTTATTTGGAAGGGCATGGATTCTGACATTGCTTCTCGAGTCAGAGCTTGTAGACTCTGTGGGCTTAGTAAGCCCGCGCAGAATACGCATTACGGTATGTTGTCCTCGGACGTAGCTACTCGCCCCATTGAAAAGTTGTTTATTGATTTCGTTGGCAAATTTCCTCGGTCGAGAGCAGGGAACACGTATGCCCGTTTACCACTTATCAATATAACCTCCGTCGAGTGTAACAAAGTATATTCTTGTCACTATTTTTTACATTTGCCTTACATGTTTCGGCTCACAAAGAGCCATCATCAGAGGCACCCACCACAAAAACATAAAACTACTTGCACTGCTCAGCAATCACAATATATAGTTTTTTGTGGAAGATGTTACACATATCAGAGCGTAAAACACAACAACATCCAGTATCCTGCGTGCAGGTGTCCCAATAGCTTTTAAAAAATCACCCAGCAAAGCGAGTCGTTAATTAAAATTAAATTTAAAACCGTCCAAGTAAAATATTCAGGTTCCTTTTAGTGGATAGTCCCAATGGGGGAGGCGTCAGCACGGGGTTCCGTGGGCTGGTGGTCGGCTGTGTCCGACACGTAGTGTATAGTGTAGTGCTAATCCAGTGCTAGTATCCAGTAGGATACTGGATGTTGTTGTGTTTTACGCTCTGATATGTGTAACATCTTCCACAAAAAACTATATATTGTGATTGCTGAGCAGTGCAAGTAGTTTTATGTTTTTGTGGTGGGTGCCTCTGATGATGGCTCTTTGTGAGCCGAAACATGTAAGGCAAATGTAAAAAATAGTGACAAGAATATACTTTGTTACACTCGACGGAGGTTATATTGATAAGTGGTGATTGATAGTGTAACGGACCAAAATGAAACAATTCAAAAAAAAAAAAAACGTATGCCCGTGTCTGCGTTGACCCTTTCACCAAGTTTAGTTGGATTTTCCCCGTGAGGGAAGCGTCTACTGCAACGACAACACGGGCGTTGAATTCTATTTTTGCAGTGTTTGGTGTTCCCTAGGTTTTGGTCTCAGATAATGCGGCTCAGTTCACTTCTCGCGAGTTTCGGCTGATGTGCTTTGCCCGAGGCATTCGTCACGTGACCACTACGCCGTATTATCTTCAACCTTCTCATGCTGAGCGTTTTAATAGAAATCTTCGCACGGCTTTGATTGCCTACCACCATCTTGACCATTCGCGGTGGGATGAGAACTTGTCATGGCTCCAGTTTGCTTTCAACTCAGAGCGACATGATTCGCACAAAGCCTCACCTTTTAGCCTGATGTTTACTTTCACACCCAACTCTCCGTTGTCGAATTTGTGGTATCTTAAAGACTTGTTACCTGACCACTGTGACGCGAACTCTATTCGCGAACGTTGGGACGCAGCACGGCGCAATTTACATCTAGCGCCCGAGATTGTGCGAACTGAATATGATGTTACCCGTAAATCCGTTCCCTTTAGTACCGGATACCTAGTTTGGCTCCGTAACTTTCCGTTGGCAAGGCGGAAAGGAAATTGTCAGCTAAATTAAGCCCAAGATATAGGGGGCCTTTTCGTATTACAGAGTTCACCACCCCAGTTTCCGTTCGCTTGGTTGACGAGTTGGGAAGATTTAAGGCCCGCGCTCACGTATCTCAGTTAAAATTGATGTGAGCGCGCTCTTCTTTCCCTGCTTGGTTTCATTACATATGTATTATTCATTTGATGGCATTTCAAAAGGGAAAGGAGAATTTTATTTGTTCAAACATTTCCGTGGCTTTTGTTTATTGTGTATAGTTCGGCCACGTTTTTCTTTCTATATTGTATTTGTTTAAGTGTTAGTTGAGCACGCCTTATATGGTCTTATCTTTCTTATTTATTGTATTTTGATTGCCTGGTAATTTTCTTCGCTAATGTTGCAGAGTTGCGCTTGGTGTTATTCCTCCTCATGTTCTCCTTTCTCCTCCCGTACCTCCTTTTATTAGGGCCCCGAGTCGGGTCGTGGCCAGGCGCCGGCCACTATCACGGAATTTGGGTGGAGCCCTAGTTTGGATTTTCGCCCGGCAGTTCCGCTCGGCGTGATCAGCGCATTGGTGGTACTATGGACATACGCATGGATGGTGGATGCGCAGTGGAAGCGTGCTGGTCGACTACCGACGCCAGCTGGGAGGCGTAGCGTCGTTCTCCTGTATCGTCGGCTGCGCCCTTTGTGCGGGCTAGTGTTTTTGCGTGAGGCCCTGAGTGTTAAACCCGTAAGGCTGGTGAGAGACTTGTCGCCAGAACTTATGGCGGGTGAGATCAGTGTGCCAGTGTTTGTACGACCCGCCCTACGAAGTTTCCCATGCGGTGTGCGCCTGCCCGAGGGAGGCCAGGTTCGCGATGAATACCTGTGGACGCTGAGATCTTTGGTAGTTACACTCTTATACCGGTCAGTGACACCTGCCGGTGGGGGGGGCTCATTTCGGGAGGGGGCTGTGACGTAGGCTCATGTCCGTGGTCTGTGTTCGCACTTCTCCCCTCTACTGTCTCTACTGTCCACCTCTCTCCTTCCCCTCATGAGCCGACTTAGCGGCCTAACGAGTCGAGCTAAGGCCTCTTGGCTTCCCAACCGTTAAAGGAGTAGGTTGTTCTCGTTTCGGACCAACGGTCGAGGTCATCCTCGACCGTCCAAATTAATTTCTCTACGTGGTATTCTATCTTAGAACAGCGAACACTGCAATCATTCTGATACAGGTATTTACATCATGTTTGTATTCTTTCTTTATTAATATATTATATTTATTTCTTGTTAATATTTTATTTGGTTATTTCTGTTTGGGTATTTCCGCCTTGCTGATTTCTTNCTCTTATACCGGTCAGTGACACCTGCCGGTGGGGGGGGCTCATTTCGGGAGGGGGCTGTGACGTAGGCTCATGTCCGTGGTCTGTGTTCGCACTTCTCCCCTCTACTGTCTCTACTGTCCACCTCTCTCCTTCCCCTCATGAGCCGACTTAGCGGCCTAACGAGTCGAGCTAAGGCCTCTTGGCTTCCCAACCGTTAAAGGAGTAGGTTGTTCTCGTTTCGGACCAACGGTCGAGGTCATCCTCGACCGTCCAAATTAATTTCTCTACGTGGTATTCTATCTTAGAACAGCGAACACTGCAATCATTCTGATACAGGTATTTACATCATGTTTGTATTCTTTCTTTATTAATATATTATATTTATTTCTTGTTAATATTTTATTTGGTTATTTCTGTTTGGGTATTTCCGCCTTGCTGATTTCTTGGTCCACCCCTGCTCGCCCTGTCCTGTGATCACGAGAACCTATACGCACCCTGAAGGATCATCTGAAGGGTACCCCCGCTTCACATATTGTTCTAAGATCCATTTTAATATTATCCACCATCCTACGCCCAGCGGTCTCTTTCCTTCTGGCATTTCAACCAGTATGCTATACGAATTTTTCGTCTTCACCATTCGTGCTACTAGCCCTCCTACCTCATCCTTGACTATAGAGTTTTCTCGATCACCCTGACACTTCCTACTGTGCGGAGACCGGCTCTCCGGCCTCAGGTGAGAAAGCAAATGTCGTGACAACGCATTATATTTGGCCACGACCAATTCCAAATATTTTCCCATTTTTTGTTTACCAAATAAGACTGTATAGTTTGACAGTCGTTAACTACTTGTTCAAGACGGAGGCCAATGGTCCCTATCCAGAGCCAGCTCAATCCAATCCATAACTTTTCACCCTATCTCTCTAAGATCCATTTTATTATCTGCCACCCACCTACGCACAGTGTTCTCTTTTTTTCTTTATTTTCCACTAGTATCATATATGCATTCCTCGTCTCCCCTATTCGCGCTACATGCCCTGACCTCTTCTTCCTTAACATGACAATTTTACAGTTTTCTCCAGTTCTGTTGGGAAAATTTGCAATCCTACTTCTTATTTTATTCTTCTCCTTTGCCACTAAAGCCCCAGTGGGCCTAGGCCTACCTCCATGGACTTCTCCTGTAATGTAATGTCTTTTCTAGTAGTGCTATCACCAAGTGATGAATTCCGCCAGCAGCAGTGATATCACCTGTTGAAGTTCTAGTTGCTGAAAATAAAGGATGAGGTGTGACGTGGATCAGCAAAAAGATCTAAGTCTTTTTGGATGCTGAAGAGACGACAAAGTTAACTGGATTCCTCAAAGACACAGTTGGTACAGAAAATAAAGATGAGAGGGTCCACGACCCAGATAAAAACTCCTAACCGTTGACGAACAGTGATTCGTTCAGCAACGTGATCAGTGTGTCTGATGATGTCCAATCACAAGACTCTCTACTTTAGGAATAATCTGGGCGTTGGATCTGCCAAGAGTCTAGGCACATGACATCGGATTCTGACGCAATCTGGATGACACGAGGTAGATGCTCGTACTAGTGAAAGTTCGTTTATACGCCCCAGATTAAGACCAAAATACAGACACGTGGATTGACAGTCATAAGCAGCAAGTGTTATGTTTGGACTTTCAAGTGCCTTAGCCTTAAAATGTCGTAAGTTTATTCATTTCCTGTTTCCAAATTGAGAGAAACAGCTCCTCTTACAAAATCTTACTGAAAGTGAATACAATATAACTAAAATACATTATTACTTTAGGTTTTAGAAAGTTTACCTATACATGTGGCATCACTTTCTTTACAGATTAACCTTGTTGTTCTTGTTATTACTTCCTAGTTGTCTTTCAATCTTGTTTCACCTTATTAATAAATTTACATTAGTAACATAATTAGTTTCATCTCATTATAGGTGTTACAGTAGGTAGAGATTTGTAATTTACATATTACACCTCGCTTCCTCAAAAAAGTTTTTGCCTATTTGGTGAAAACTTTTCCTTTTTACTCTTTAACGGAATATTTTTCTGCTTCTTGTTCTCGTTGATATAGGTTCTGATTCTTCCATGTCTGAACTTTCAGCATGGACTTTCCTAGGTTGCACTGTTATGACGTCTTCTATCTCGGGTAATGTTTTCAAGGATATGGCGGGAGAGGTATTTGTCTTTGTATACTCTCCTTTAGAACCATTGTAATTGTAAATACTGACACAGCATTTATCTTGAGCTTGTTGCCAACAATCTCTCGGGGTTCACTTTTCCCAAATCCAAAAGAAGCCATTTCTGCAGCATTTACAAGAACAACAACAACTGCAGCAAATGCACTTAACAATTAAACCAATTATGGTTATTGTTGCCCCCAGGATGTTGCAACTGTGTAAAACCTTTGGTTCTGCTTAATTTCTTGATCTTTTATCATTTGTTGTACCTCCTTTGTTTGCCTACTTGCGACTCTCAAGTCGTCTATTGTAGACATAATATTTACTAATGGCGTATGCAAAGGTAAGTCTTCAAAGTTTACATTTTTCAAATCTTCGAAGCAACAATCGAAATTTACAGGAACATAAGGTACATAATCATTTGTTAAGTTTGTCACCATTGTTTACATTGCATATAAAATTACATAAGATGAGTATCGTTTTTCACTCAGGTTTCAAAGTTAATTTACTTTTGTTTTGTATTTTTACCGTCGTTGTTTCATGAGGACATAAGATGGTAAAAGTTTCTACATTTGGATTCACGAACAGCCATTGGTTGCTTAATATAAATGTATCTACAGTGTTTTACTAAGTTTGAAAAATCTGTACTCATAACTGTCTGAGATCCTCGTTGTTGATGGGTGTAGCAATGGTGCTTCACAGTCCACCTCTGGGATGTACGTGTAAATAGGAATCCCTTCCCTACATACATAAGTGATTTCATTTGGTTGAAAACAACCTGACAACTCTTTAGTTGTCATTTTTCCAAAATGTTGCCTCAAGGCATCACTACACATGTACTCTTTATTAAAATTTATGTATCTATAGTCAGATTCTTGTTGTTTCACCATTACAGGAAAGGGTAGTAACTTATACAATTGCTATATGGTTGGTGAAAATAAAGGAATATCTAATACATAAACCAAATATTGTTTATATGAATAGGTTTTAGGAGTTATTATCTTCTGTAATTCTGGGAAAGGGAAGTTAGGGTAGTCCAGTCCGCTTGGCAGTTTTTGGCTTCCCAAAAAGTTTTTTATCTTTTCTGCGGTTATTAGCTGTGATTGCATAGAACCTTGTTCTGCGTGAACAAAGGCATCAATTAATATCTCAAACGAGTGTTGACTTTCATCAACCGCTCACTGTATCAAACGAAATTGCTCATTAATTAAATTTACGTTTTCAATTTCTTTTTCTAACTCATTTATCTTATGTGTACTGAAGTTAAGTAGTTTGTCTAAACCTTCCTTCAAAATCTTTTCATCCTGGTTTACCTTTTGCAATGTTGAATTTACTGAGGTGATGGTGGTTTTTATAATTGTCATTTGTTCGTTCGACATGTGCAAAAATTATTTTTGTTCTTTCTCTAATTCATTTATGTGTTTATTGTATTTTTTTGCATCTGATTGCGTTAATGTTCCGAACATGATTTTTGAAACTTCACCCACGAAATTTAAGACGCCTCGTTTTGGTCGCTTTGATTTCTGAGTGTTGTCTACCCAATATTCCGCTACCAAATCTTTTAAGTTGTCTATTTACCTGCCTTTTGACCTCATATATTGCCGAAAGCTTCGCAATCAGTATAATGATACCATTTTCGTCTTTGATTTTCTGGCAAAAGTCCGTAACTTTCCTTTGATGAATTTTTGTTTGTTTCCATAATTCACGGGTTGGTTCTAAATTTATATAAGTATCTACTTTCCATTTCATGGGATAAAATGGTAAAGTCCCTACTTCATCAAAATATATTCCTGTCTCTGACTGCACTTCCTCGATGTTTTGAGCTTGTAGTAGTTTCCACCATATAATTAGTATGATTATTAGCGTCCACTTAAGTGTCTGTATTCTCTGAATTTGAATGAAAAAAGTAAGGTTTCAACATGTTATTATGAACTTCTTGATGCCTCCTTTTACCTAGTACTTGAATAACAGCATTAGAACCTTGAATTTTCTTTATTTTATACGGCCCCTTCCATAACAAGTCCAACTTTTGTCTATTCTTTATTCTCAACAAGGCTAAATCATTTTCCTTAAACTCATAACTATTGGATTTCACTTTCTGTCCTTGTGACTCTTTAAACTTTATTAATCTCTCTTTTGCTAATTGCTGACAAGTCTGCATTTTTTGTTTAATCTCTAACACTATATCATCAAAATTGTAAATAGGCTGAGGTTGTCGTTGTAATTTTCCTGGGATGTTTTCAACTCTCCCAAACAATAGTTCGTAAGGAGTGTACTTCGTAATCGAATGAGGTGTGTTGTACGTGGAACAAGCAAAAGGTAACCATTCGACCCAGTTATTTAGTTTCTTATCACAGAAGCAACGTAAGTAATTGGTAAGAGTTTTGTGTGTCCTTTCTAAGGCTCCGTTGCTCTCTGGGTGATATGCTGTTGTGCATACTTTCTCAATTTGGAATAACTTACAAATTCGTTTAAAAACATCACTCATAAAATTAGATCCCTGATCTGTCACAATTTCTGTTGGGATTCCATAATTTAATATAATATTCTTAACAAAAGCGTTAGTGACTTCATCTGCTGTTTGATTTTGCAAAGATTTGCAAAATATTTGCTAAGATTGTCTTGACATGTCAGAATGTATTTCATACCACTTTCCGTTGTAAGTAAAAGTCCTACTATATCTAAGTACACCTTTTCCCATGGGATGTTCCTTGTGCCTGTAACTGTCAAAGGTAATTTAATATTAGGACGTGTTTCTTTCTTTAATTGACAGGTCTTGCATTCTCGTATGTACTGTATCACGTCTTGTTCTAACCCAGGCCATGAAATGTATAACTTTATACGTTCTATTGTTCTTTGGATACCTTGGTGACCTCCTACTGGACAGTTGTGCACTTCTGCAATAATTTTCTCCTCTCTTTCATTAGTTATCTCTTCTACATTCACATTAAAACACTGAATTGGATAGCGACTTAGGCTATCTGCATTGCAGTTCCTGTGCCCTGCTCTGTATTGAATCTCATAATCGTATTCTTCTAACAATAATTTCCACCTCATCAGTCTAGAACTTGGGTCTTTTACGTTAAATATCCATGTCAAACCCTTGTGGTCTGTTACTATCTGGAATTTGCGTCCTAACAAATACGGTTAAAATGTTTGCATGCCCACACTATAGCTAGAAGTTCTTTTTCCACCGTGGCATAAATTAGCTCTGCTTTGTTTAATGTTCTGCGTACGCTATTGGTTTGTTTTGTTCTAATTTGCCTTGACTAAGAATAGCGCCTATTGCATATCCACTAGCATCTGTCGTTAGAATGAAAGGTTTACTAAAATCGGGGTATTGTAATAAAGGATTATTGGTCAATTTAAATTTCAATAAATCGAAACTTGTATGTTCCTTTGCTGTCCAGTTTCATTCATTTTCTTTCTTTAGTACGTTTGTTAGAGGTCTGGCGATTGCGCTGAAATCAGCTATAAACTTAACGATAATAGCCCGCAAGACCTAAAAATGATTTAATATCCTTTTGTGACTGTGGTATTGGAATTTTTACTACTGCCTCAATCTTTCTGTCATCTGGTTTCACACCTTCGGCTGTAACTGCATGGCCTAGATAACTCAATTCTTCCTTCAAAAATTCACATTTATCTGGTTCAATCATTAAGTTAAATTCATGAAGTTTTTCAAAAACAGCAGGTAATTTGGAGTTATGTTCATCTAAGTTTTCCCCTATAATCAAAATATCGTCCATGTATACTAGACATCTGTTTCCAATCAATTCAGATAATACGTTATTCATCATACGTTGGAATGTACTAGGAGCTGACTTTAGACCAAACGGCATTCTCTTATATTCAAAATGCCCATCTGCTGTACTAAAAGCAGTTTTACACCTATCTTCTTCAGCGATTGGTACTTGTAAGTAGCCTCTTGCGCAATCTAATGCAGTAAATACCTAGCTCTTCCTATTTTGTCTAATATATCCTGAATATTTGGTAGTGGGTAGCTATCGCCAACAGTGACTTCGTTTAAGTTTCTAAAGTCTAAAATCCTCCACTTTCGTTTTCCTGACGCATCCAACTTTTTAGGTACTACTAGTAATGGGAAATTCCATCCACTGTTTCTGGGTGTCACTATGTCTTCCTGTAACATCTGTGTCCCTATCTTTTTATCTCTTGTTGCTGTGCTTCCGGCAACCTATAATTTCTCAATGTAATAGCCTTACCTTTTGGAATGATCGGTGTCGGAATCGTGTGTTCTGCCTCTGACGTAGCAGTTAACGAGTCCCCAGGTAATTTGAATATATTGTAACATGTTGCGCGACTGAGAACCCCCCAATCAGCAGTGACGCGGCGGGTAAGTCAGCGCTCTCCTCCCTCCACCTCCCCACGGTAACGTAGCGCTCGCCGCCAGCCCTCCGCGGTGACGTAACGCGCACCGCTGCGTACCCGTAATCAACGTCCCACTGTGACGTGGCACTCATTACGCCACAGGCAAGCACTGCAGCTATATAAGTGAGCTGCACAGTGCGTTACCAGCGAGTTCTACTGCAGCAGCCGCCTGACACAGTTACAGTGTGGACATCGCTGAGTTAAGTAGTCAACGAGCGAGTGCGTTATCAACAGTTCTCCAGTCAGCCGACTATAGTTGGAGTATAGCAGCCGTCGCGGCAGGAAGATCCGGACGTGTGTGTGATTGTGTAATTGGGAGCGTGTGATACAGTGATACCTAGCTCCCCGACTGTAAACGTGTAGACCACTGAAGACAGAGCGAACTGATTTGCGCATAGGGTTTTAAAGTGTGAAACCCCGCAACAGTGTCAACAGATTAATGCGATTAGGTTTATAAAGCGTGAAACCCCGCAACTGTGAGATAAGTAATTGTAGCCGTTATTTGTAGATTGTTAAATAAACCAATTAACCATCTCTACGGCGTCTTCGGTAACGAAAACACGTTACAATATCTACGTATTCTTCACAGATCTTTCTAATGTCACTTGCCCCTTATGCGATGTGGTGTAGTCTTAAATTTTCCTTTAATAATTGCAACTTCTTTATTCTATTCTTTTGGTTTTTGAAATTTTGCTTGTGCAACATAGTAGGTGGTTTCTCTAGTTTAGGATCTGCCGTCATGCATATCGGCTTATCAGTTAAATTGATCACTAGACATGGAAATTCAAAAGTTTCACAGTTAACTAAACTACCTGCACAGATTAACCCTGGTTGAAGGATCTGATGTTCGATAAAATGAACTCGTTTCTCAAGTGTCTTACATTTTATAACCTGCTCACTATATGGAGGTATTATGATTGGTGTTTTCTTCTGAAAACCATAACCTGCATTATCCAACCAATCTTGCCCAAGGATAATGTCTAGATTCCTCGGCAGACTGTGAACAACATAGCATACTTAATATAAAGGTTCTAAAGTTTTTTCAATTTTTAATTTTACTTTTCCTTTTATTTCCATTTGCTTTCCTGTTACACCGCATATTCGAAGGTTTTTATCTTTCTCCTCACTAAATTTTATCAACGACGATTCTTTCACTAAAGATACTTGCGATCCTGTATCTAAGAGAGCGACCCCTAACTCCCCTTTTAGTTCTCTGCTCATTACATATACTTCATAGTGGCCTAATACACCATCTCCCATGATTTCCGTGGAATTGACTCCAGCAATTCCCAATTGAACATCCCTGATGATCCTAGGCGAATTCTCATGATCATTTCTTATGACCCCTATTGAAAACCCACTAGGTGAATCCTGATGACCATCCCCGATGATCCCGTTTGAATCCCCTACGGTCTCGTTAGACCTTAGTAACTCAGAAGCGTCCTTCTAGCTTAACACAATATTTTCATTAATTACACCGCAACCTATCGGGCAGGTGATTCTCGGTTGCACAGAACAACCTACTGCCCATTTCCTTGAGAGCCCTTTGCTCTACAATCTTTAGTAACATGCCCTATCCTGTGACATGTACCACATGTAGGCTTGTTCCTGCAATTAATTTCCAAGTGCCCCTCACGTTGAGATCAATAACATTTCACCGAGGTTATTGCATTAACCTCCCTCTTTCCTTGGGGTCTGTAATCTCTGCTTCTTATTTAATAACTCCCTGCGTTCGGCCAGTTCAAACTGTTTTGGTCCCCTTTGATTATTTGTGATTTCACTTCACTTTCTTGCTACAATGCTGTCTCAACGAGTTGGGCCAATGAATTTTCCTCCCTTTCGCTTTAACAATATATTTGATCCTGTCATCTTTCAGTACTGCTATGAAGGATCCCTTCATACATACTGATACTAAAATACTTCATCGACTGCACGGGGTTTTATCTTTTCGATTCTGATTTTAGCTTCTCTCATCAGATCTATTCCCATATTGTCTATCCTCGAGGCCCACTGAGCCAAATTTTTATTTATTCCTTGTCTTGTGGTAAACAACAAACTTGCATAGTATTCAAAGGTTCTCCTCACCGCGTAATTTTCCTCGAGTATAGCTTTAATCTCCTCCCACGTATTCCTCTCAGTCCTAGCTAACAGTCTGTCTTTAGCCTCTCCAGTAAATTTGGATTCTATAAACTTTAATAAAATTGGTTAATGTAATGGGTGTACGACCTATCTAGCTGCCTCAACTCCTTCACAAAATTCGCGTAGATGTTTAGGGTTCCCGTCAAATGTTCTAGAAATCAGCTAGACTGCCTGAACCACAGATATATACTCAATATCCTGGTCTGCCATAGTGGTTTGGACTAACCTTTGGAAACAGAAATGAAGGGTGATCAGAAGGTCAAAGTTCGGAGGATTGAAGCTGTTTCCTCGGGTTGACTCCAAGCTCCTCTCGCGTTGACAGCTGCTTTCCGGCTCGTCACCTAGGCTGTCCCGCGAGATTCAGCAAAGGCCGCTAATGGAAGCTTCTGATCACTGAATTCCGCGGTTGTTCCTTCCGAGTATCCCGGGCCCTGGGCTTCTTCCGGACCGTTGATTCCTCGAAATAGGCTCGAATCCGCCTCGGCGTCTTCAAGTTCCTCCGGCCCTTCCGGTTTACAACCCCTTTGTCGATTCTCGGTGTTGTTAGAATTCAATCAGCAACGACCTGTAGCACCTATCCCACCAACGCTGCCACCATGTAATGTAATGTCTTTTTTGGTAGTGCTGTTACCAGGTGAGGAATTCCGACCAGCAGACTTGATATCACCCGTTGAAGCTCAAGTTGCGGAAAATAAAGGATGAGGTGTGACGTGGATTAGCAAAAAGATCTAAGTCTTTTTTAATGCTGAAGAGACGACAAAGTTTACTGGATTCCTTAAAGACACAGTTTGTACAGAATAAAGGGGAGAGTGTCCACGACCCAGATAAAAACTCCTAACCTTTGACGAACAGAGATTCGTTCAGCAACGTGATCAGTGTTTCTGATGATGTCCAATCACAAGACTCTGTACTTATAGGAATAATCTTGGCGTTGGCTAGGCCAAGAGTCTAGGCACATGACATCGGATTCTGACGCAATCTGGATGACACGAGGTAGATGCTCGTACTAGTGAAAGTTCGTTTATACGTCCCAGATTAGGACCAAAGTAGAGACACGTGGATTGACAGTCATAAGCAGCAAGTGTTATGTTTGGACTTTCAAGTGCCTTAGCCTTAAAAGGTCGTAAGGTTATTGATTTCCTGTTTCCGAATTGAGAGAAACAGCTCCTCTCACAAAATCTTACTGAAAGAGAATAAATTATATATAAAATACGTTATTACTTTAGGTTTCAGAATGTTTACCTATACATTTGGCATCACTTTCTTTACAGGTTAACCTTGTTGTTCTTGTTATTACTTCCTAGTTGTCTTTCAATCTTGTTTCACCTTATTAATAAATTTACATTAATGACATAATTAGTTTCATCTCATTATATGTGTTACAGAGTTCCGCTACGGAAGTTGAGCGATACGGACCTACACAGTGTGCTCTGCCATCGCGAACATAGACAGTGCAACAGGGCGCGCGCCTCCGGACTATCGACCATCAACAAATAGCAAGTACTTATATCACTCATTAAACCTAGATAACACAATACATCTCAATAGAACTTCAAATAAAATTTGCTAGAGTACGGCCTAGGGCCTACGCTCACTACCATACATAGCTACTATACCATCAAGTATGAACTTGTCTAGGGATCAAGCTACAACAACACCATATCAGCATACGAGTATACCATTACCTATGCTATCACAACAAAATATACAACAACCCTATTCCTACTCAAATGCTGCAAAGTACTGCAGTCAACCACCACTCAACATACCAACATACAACCCTAAGCAGTCATCACCTGCAGAATATCCCCCACTACCAAATCATCAGAAACATGAATGGCAAACGGTCCACTATGGCAAGAAGCGAAACAGAAACAGTGATGAAACTGGAGATAGACTGACTCAAAAGAAAAAGCAAGCCTATTGGCTAGACCAACCAACACCTACTCACAACAGATACGAAAACCTCCCTACAGAAGAAATGGAGACCACGACAGCCAATACAAACAAAGAACCAAAGCCACCACCTATCTATGTAACCGGTGTCAAACATATTCAACCACTGATTCAATTGCTGAATGAACTGGCTAAAGATAGCTACATCACAAAAACGATAAGACACGATCAAGTAAAGATACAGCCATTAAAGAGTGAAGTGTATAGTACAATACTCAAAGCACTAATGGAAAAAAACACAGAATTCCACACCTACAAACCCAAAAAAGATAAAACTTTTCGAGTGGTCCTAAAAAACATACATCCGTCCACTGACCTCAAAGAAATTACCCACAGTCTAGCGGAAGAAGGACATGAAGTTACCAACATTTGGAACGTCAAGCAACGACACACCAATTTACCCTTGCCACTGTTCTTTGTTGACCTTAAGGCACAAACTAATAATAAAGATATATACAACATCAATTTACTTTTAAATACATGTGTCCAAATTGAGGCACCACATACCAGACATGAAATCCCCCAATGCATGAGGTGTCAGAAATACGGGCATACAAAAAACTATTGCCACAACACACCCTGCTGCGTTAAATGTGCCAGAAATCATTTAACCAAAGACTGTCCAAAAAAAACGCATGATGACGACGTAATTTGCGCCAACTGCAAAGAGCACCACCCAGCCAATTATCGCGGCTGTATAGTTCATAAACAGTTACAACAAAAACTGTATCCAACATTGCGAGATCGGACGAACTACTCAAGAGTCACACAACCGGGTGTTACATATGCACAAATCACAAAACCGCAGGTGATACAGCCAATCCCATTTGAAGATCAATCAAATCTACCTACAACATCACAACCAGTTCATGAATTCACTGAATTAAAACAAATGATGAAACAGCTAATGGATCAAATGGGGACTCTACTCAACCTAATAACAGCCCTTATCGCTAAAACTCCCTAATGACACAACCACCCATCGTCCTGCCTCTAGCTAACGAGTTAGCTGGTCCGCAACGTGTGATGAATCAACTACACAGATCAACTAGAAATTCATCTAAGATCATATCAGCCTCTAACAACAAACCCTCGAAATGGCTCAAATCTTAAAAATAGGTATCTGGAACGCCAACGGATTAGCACAACATGCACAGGAAATCAAAACATTCTTATTACATAATAATATCGACATCATGCTAATATCGGAAACGCACTTTACACAGAAGAGCTATTTCACAATACCAAACTTCAATGTATACCACACAAACCACCCAGATGGCACAGCGCATGCAGGTACAGCAATAATCATTAGACGCAACATCAAACATTATGAACGAGAAGAATTCCAACAAGAAAATATACAAGCTACCAGCGTAGTCATCCAGGAACACTCCAGCGAATTAACACTCTCATCTATCTATTGTCCGCCCAAATATAATAACAAAACCAAAGATTTTGAACACTTTTTTCAAACACTAGGCAATACTTTCCTAGTGGGAGGAGATTTTAATTCCAAACATGTGCAATGGGGCTCCAGACTCACCAACGTCAAAGGACGGGAATTAATTGCCACCATGAAACGCAATAATCTCAACTACCTATCAACGGGACAACCCACATATTGGCCAACTGATAGAAGGAAGAAACCGGATATAATAGATTTTTGTATTACTAAAGGGCTAGACAAAAGGAAATTCCTTGTAGAATCAAGTCTAGACCTTACATCTGACCATACCCCAATCATAGTTACTCTATATGCTCAAATACAAAAGAAAAACGGAAAGAACCCACTCTACATAGCAAATATACAGACTGGGACTTGTTTCGCGAAATATTGGATTCATTAGTTGTACTAGAAACTCCTCTAAAAACAGAAACCGACATCGATTCTGAAGTTGAGAGACTAACCAAAACCATACAAACGGCAGCATGGCATGCCACCCCAGACCGAAATGAAAACTGCCTCAAAGAGACATGCCCAATTATCGTTAAACAACAGATTGCGGAAAAAAGAAAAGCCAGCAAAAGATGGAAACACACCAGATCCGACTCTGACCGAAAAATATTCAACAAAAAAGCTAAAGACCTAAAAAATCTACTTCATCACCTCAAAAACGAACATATCCAGGCTCACCTCAAAGGATTAACCGCAACCGACACCACCAACTACGCACTCTTTAAAGCAACACGGAAACTGAACAGACCTCAGGAACTAGGACCACCACCACTGCAAACTGCCGACGGAAACTGGGCACGAAATAACCAAGTGAAGGCCACAACATTCGCCACACATCTTTCCAAAGTGTTCCAACCATATGGCCCTAAGCTTACACCAGTTGAAGAAAATGAAATCCATAATTACCTTGACGCTCCCTGTCAGATGCATCAACCTCTGGGCAATTTCAAATACAAAGAGGTCAAGTCAATCATCAAAAAGGATCTAAATCCAAAGAAAGCTCCTGGATTTGATTTAATCACAGGGAAAGTCTTAAAAGAAATTTCTTAACATGCATCCAAAAAATAACGCATATATTAAATGCCGTGTTAAGACTAGAATACTATCCATCACTATGGAAAGTATCACAAATCATTATGATCCCAAAACCTGGAAAAAACAAAACAGAAGTCACATCCTACAGACCAATAAGCTTGATCCCAGTCCTCTCTAAAGTACTGGAAAAATTACTCCTGATCGACTTAATCCGGTATTGGAAGCCCAAAGCTTAATCCCTAAAAATCAATTTGGATTCAGAAACAGACATGCCACCACAGAACAAGCCCATAGGGTGGTCAACACAATCAACAAAGCCCTCGAAGCAAAACGCTACTGCTCAGCAGTGTTCCTTGACATCAGTCAAGCTTTTGACAAGGTATGGCATGTGGGATTATGCTACAAATTAAAACAAGCACTACCACATCAAATGTATGCCACTGCGATCCTATCTCACACAAAGGTACTACCTCATAAAACA
>NW_019737117.1:46526-59269 GCF_002891405.2 Cryptotermes secundus
GACGCCAAATATCTTGGCATGCACCTGGACAAAAGACTCACATGGCAAAAACATATCAAGACCAAACGCACACAGCTTAGAACTAAATTCCACAAGATGTATTGGATGCTGGGACGCCATTCGGAGCTCTCAACAGAGAACAAGATCCTATTATATAAAATTATACTAAAACCGATATGGACCTATGGCATACCCTTATGGGGTACCGCTAGCAACTCCAACATCGAAATTCTTCAACGATTCCAAAATATGGCACTGCGTGTACTAGTTAACGCACCATGGTACGTACCAAACTTCGTCCTACACAAGGACCTGGGAATTCCAACAGTACGCGAGGAAATCACGCTCTCCAGTAAAAAATATCAGGCACGCCTCCGGAAGCACCCGAATTCCTTAGCGACGCACCTCTACGATGAAGAAGAAGTCAGGAGGCTTCACAGATGTAAACCGTCAGAACTGTTAACCAGAGTTGCTATCTAATTTTGTAAAACAATTAACAAATTGACTATAATTAGTTAAATTACATATAGAACGAGTTCATTGGAACACGTTCTTCATGTTAAATTACTTTTATACTCATCATAACTAGTACTTATGATCCAATATAGCTGGATAGATTGTATAATAAATTGGAGAAAAAAAATATGTGTTACAGTAGGTAGAGATTTGTAATTTACATATTACAGTTCAAGAGAACCGTTATTGGTCCCTATCCGGAGCCAGATAACCCAATCCAAAACTTTACACACAATATCTCTAAGATCCATTTTAATATTGTACACCCACCTACGCGCAGTGGTCTCTTTCCATCTGTCTTTTCCACCAGTATCCTATACGCATTCCTCGTCTCCCGCGTTCGTGCTAAATGCCCTACCCACCTATACAGTTTTCTCTGCATTCCTCTCACTTTATGCACTGTTGAGAGCGGCTCTCCGGCATGAGGTAAGAAAGCAAATGCCGTGACAACGCATTATATTAGGCCACAACAACTTCCAAATTATTTTTCAGCTTGAGTTTACCGAAAAAATACGTTACAGTTTTACAGTCAATAGGTACGCGTTCAAGAGAGCTATCCACTGGTACCTCTCAAGATCCAGATCAATCCATTCCACAACTTCGCAACATATCTCTATAAGATGAAATAATAAATTTTTTTCCACCCACCCACGGACCAGTGGTCTCTTTTCTTCCGGCTTTTCCACCAGTATCCTATACGCATTCCTCGTCTCCCCCATTCGTGCTACATGCCGTGCCCACCTCATCCCCATTTCTCCAAACTCCTCTCAATTCTACCAGTTCCAATTAATTTTTAAGTTTGAGTTTACACCATAAACGTGTATAGTTTGACAGTCCACATTTACGCGTTCAAGAGCGACGTCACTGGTCCCTATCATGAGCCAGATCAATCCAATCCATAACTTCCCACCTTCTCGTTCTAAGATTAATTTTAATATTATCCAACCACCTACGCCCAGTGGTCTCTTTCCTTCTGTCTTTTCCACCAGTACCCTATACTCATTCCTCGTCTCCCTCATTCGTGCTACATGCCCTGCCTACCTTATCCTTGACATAACCTTTATTCAGTTTTTTCCAAACTTTTCTCAGTTTCTACTGTACGGAGAACGGCTCTCAGGGCTGAGGTGAGAAACGCAAATGCGTGAAATTGCATTATATTAGGCCACGACTGCTTCCAAATGCTTTTTCATTTTGAGTTTACCACATAAAACCGTATAGTATACCAGTCAAGTACGCGTTCAAAAGAGCCGTAACTGTTCCCTATCCTGAGCCAGATGAATGCAATCCATAATTTCCCACCCTATCTCTTTAAGGTCAATATTAATATTATCCACTCACGTCGACGTCCCACAAGGCTTTATGTAATATACCGAGACTTCATTAAATCCTCTATATTCTGAAAATAATATTTTTTTTTTAAAAATCATTTATGTAATATAAATATATATATATTTGGCATCCTTATCGTCACTCAATTATTTACGCTGCGGCTCGGCCAAAGTAATTCAGAAAACCAATCAAGATCTTGGGTCAGGACAGTACTTCATTGTCTCCTCTGTCGTGCGCTGTCAGTTCACCAGAACAAAATCGCGACGGCGTATCTGACTCATGCAGACTCTGTATACGCTGTTCTTTCTCTGATAGGGTTGTGGCGTTTAGAGATGACACACGATCATTGTACCAGTATCCAGCCTGCGTGCTGTACATCCGAAGGGTCTACATTTGCTCCGCGTCGTTATCAACTACAGCTTTCTCTTTCGTCCACTTATCCTTGTTTCCAATGAGTAACGGGGGGCACTTCCCAATAGGATAAAGTGGCCGGCGTGTGAAGCTGAACACTCACCGCCAATTACTCGTAATGCCGAAGTAAAAAAAAAGATATTTTCATTCCGCCCAGAGTACGAGACCAGCTGTGGGGGCTCAATTAATTTTCATGACATCCTTTCCCACCACAACGTCCTTGACATGACCATTATAATAGTTTTCTCGACACTCCTGTCTCTTCCTGCCTGTGCGGAGAACGGCTCTCTGGCCTCAGGTAAGAGAGGCAAATGCCGTGACAGTGAATTATATCAGGCCACGACCACTTCCAAATGCTTTTTCAGCTTGAGTTGACCACATAAAACTCTATAGTGTGACAGTCGTTATTTACGCGTTCAAGAGAGCAGTCACTGGTCCCTATCCTTAGCCAGATCGATCCAATCCATCACTTCGCCAACCTATCTCTCTAAGAACCATTCTAATATTGTCCACCCACTTACGTCAAGTGGCCTCTTTCCTTCCGGCATTTCCACCAGCATCCTATAAGCTTTCCTCGTGCCCCCCATTTGTGCTAAATGCCGTGCCCACCTCATCCTTGACATGATCATTATGCAGTTTTCTCCAAACTCCTCTCACTTTCTGCTGTGCGGAGAGCGGCTCTCCGGCCTCAGGTAAGAAAGCAAATGCCCTGACAACGCATTATATTAGGCCACGACCACTTCCAAACGGTTTTTAATTTTAAGTTTAGCACATAAAACTGTATAGTTTGACAGTCGTTAAGGACGCGTTCAAGAGTGAAGCCCACTGGTCCCTATACTGAGCCAGATGAATCCAATCCGTAACTTCCCATCCTATCCCTCTAAGATCCATATAAATGTTGTCCACCCACCATCTCCCAGTGTTCTCTTTCTTTGAGGCTCTTTCACCAGTATCGTATACAAATTTTTCGTGTCCCAATTCGTGTTACATACTCTGCCCACCTCATACTTGACATTATCATTATACTGTTTTCTACGAACTCCTGACACTTCCTACTGTGCGGAGAGCGGCTCTCCGGCCTGACGTGAGAAATCAAATGCCGTGACAACGCATTATATTAGGCCACGGCCACTCCCAAATGCTTGTTCATTTTGAGTTTACCACATAAACCTGTATAGTTTTACAGTCGTTATTTACGCGTTCAAGAGAGCCGTCACTTTTCCCTATCCGGAGCCAGATCAATCCAATCCATAACTTTACGCCCTATTTCTATAAGATCCATTTTAATATTGTCCACCCACCTACGCGCTGTGTTCCCTTTCCTTCTGACTTTTCCACTACTATCCTATATGCATTCCTCGTCTCCCCTATTCGTGCTACAATCCCTGCTCTCCTCTTCTTGACATGACAATTATATAGTTTTCTTTAGTTCTTTTGGGAAAATTTGCATTCCTACTAATTTTTTTATTCTTCCCACTTGCCACTACAGCCCCAGTGGGCCTAGGCCTACCTCCATGAACTTCTCCGTTCACTTCGGTTTTTGTAAATTTTACGCACTCTGTAGGACTCCTTGGGTGGGTGATCACCTCGTCGCAAGGGCTTTACCTGTACACAAAGACAGAAAATCGCACACACACACACACACACACACACACTAGACATCCATGCCCTGAGTGGAATTCAAACACACGATCCCGGTTTCCAAGCGAGCGAGGACAGTACATGCCTTAGAGCGCTCTCCTACCGTGACCGGCTTTTATTTCTATTTTACGTGAGTCCTAAACAGGGGTAGTTCTTCCTTAGAGGCTGATGAGGCTCAGCTCCACTCAAATTTCACTGCGTTTTCATAACTTTATGTTATGAACTTGAAGTTTGAACTTTAGATGCACCCGGTAACAATTTCGTTGGGTACTGGACAATTTTGAACAAAGCATGAGGCCGGGATCTTCAAGCCCAGTTGGAGTTACATTACAGTTAAAATGTAGAGGGAAGAGACGCGTAAACATTCAGCATTGGCCATGCGCTGACTAGCTCCTTAGACATGGAACATGTTACAAGATGCGCAAATTTGACTGTATTAGTCTTGGTAAAGCTCAAGAAGCCTCACGGGGAAATCCTCTAGTAACATTGACTTCTCAAAGCAAGTGAACTTTTATGACGCGCACCACTCACGTAAAATGGGAGATGACACGCAGTTCAGAATTGGCATTTTTCCGTCGCGTAAAGAAGAATGTGGTTGGTTATATACATTCATTGACTTAGAAACAAATTAAATTCCTCAGTTTAATAAGCAAGTGGATTGACTTAATTGCCATCCAGAAACAAGGAAGACGGAGAGGGTTGATGTAAGAATGAGGTAACAGTTTAATTTAATGACTATCAACATTGAAGCACGGGTTTCGTCGAAAGCTGCAGCGTTTGTAGGAAAAGTAAGATTCGAGGTTTTCATGGCGGTGACTAAGGGAAAGCTGTTTTCTGCGGTGTGGAACCGTGTAGATGTGGTGTTAACCGACGTTTCTGACGAACATTTCGCATACATCTTCAGGGTAGAAGGAGAAATAAGAAATTTCCAAGCGAAGGGCCGTAAGAACCGGTACAAGCAGACTGGTGTTGCATAGACGATATTGGTGGGAAAGCCAGAAAGAAAGAGACCACAGGGAAGACAAAGGCGTAGGTGGGTGGACAATAGAGTGGAGGGCTTTTGTGAACACGGTGATGAACCTTCGTGTTCCATAAAATGCTGGGAAATTCTTGAGTTCTGCAGAATGTTCGGCTTCTCCAGAAGAGCTCAGCTCCATGAGTAATTAAATGAAATTCCCAACTTTTGGCATTGTTCTGAAATAACACTACCCCATTTCGGCCAGAATGTGATCCACAAAGAAACGTCTGACTCGTACACTTTCATATACGCAGTTTCATCTCTGTCGGGCTTGGCCTATTGATATATGAAAGACGATCATAGGAGCTGGTTGACGAAACCACCACAGTCGAACTAATCAAACAATCCTGTGTTCTTATCTATAGCGACAACTCGCAACGACTTGCTGCAGCTCTTTCATGCTTCCTGTGCTACTTGTTCGAAAGAAAAAGCAATTTCTTAACGTTCTTTGCTGTGTTCACAATAGTACTCAAATAGGACCTTTTCTGAGCCAATTCAATCCAATCCATATGTTCACACCCTATCTCTCTAAGATCCATTTTAATATTGTACACCCACCTACGCCCAGTGGTCTCTTATCTTCCGGCTTTTCAACCACTATCCTATTGGCATTCCTCGTCTCCCCCATTCATGCTACATGCCGTGCTCACCTCATCCCCTTTTCTCCAAACTCCTCTCACTTCTACCAGTTCCAAATAATTTTTAAATTTTGAATTTACCCCATAAACAGTATAGTTTGACAGTCGTTAAGTACGCGTTCAAGAGAACCGTCACAGGTCCCTATCCGGAGCCAGATCAATCCAAGCCATTACTTTCCATCCTATCTCTGTAAGATCCATTTTAATATTGTCCGCACACATGGGCCCAGTGTTCTGTTTCCTTCTGACTATTCCACCTGTATCATATACGCATTCCTCGTCTCCCCCAATCGTGCTACATGCCCTAGCCAACCTCCTCCTTGACATAACCACTATACAGTTTTCTCCGAAATCCTCTCAAAATCTGCTGTGCGTAGAGCGGCTCTCCGGCCTGAGGTGAGAAAGCAAATGCTCTGACAAGGCATTATATTAGGCCACCACCACTTCAAAATGCTTTTTCAGCTTGAGTTTACCGCATAAGACTGTGTAGGTTGACAGTCGTTAGGTACGCGTTCAAGAGAACTATCGAATGGTCGCTATCGTGAGCCACATCAATCCAATCCATAACTTTTCAATTTATCTCTGTAAGATGCAATTTAATATTGTCCACCCACGTACGCCCAGTGGTCTCTTTCGTTCTGGCTTTTCCACCAGTATCCTATACGCATTCCTCGTCTCCCCCTCCGTGCTACATTCCGTGCCCAACTCATCCCCTTCTCTCTTAACTCCTCTCACTTCTACCAGTTCCAAACAATTTTTAAGTTGAGTTTATCCCATAAAACTGTATAGTGTGACAGTCATTATTTACCCGTTCTAAAGTGCCGTCACTGGTGCCTATCCTGAACCAGATCAATCCAGTCCATAACTTCTCACCTTATCGTTCTAAGATCCATTTTAATATTATCCACCCACCTAGGCCCAGTGGTTCTTTCCTTCTGGGATTTCAACCAGTATACAATACGAATCCTTCGTCTTCCCCATTCGTGTTACATGCCCTGCCCACCTCATCCTTGACATAACAATTCTACAGTGTTCTCCAAACTTCTCTCACTTTCTGCTGTACGGAGAGTGGCTCTCCGGCCTCAGTTAAGAAATTCAATTGTCGTCACAGTGAATTATATTAGACCACGACCAATTCCAAATGCTTTTTAATTTTGAGTTTAGCACATAAAACTGTACAGTTTGACAGTCGTTAAATACGCGTTCAAGAGAGCCGTCACTGGTGTTCCTATTCTGAGTCAGATCGATCCAATCCATAACTCCCCAACTATCTCTATAAAATGCCGATCTTCCTCACTTGAAATAACACTGCGTGTGGTCTCTTTAGGACTACTTATATGAAGAGTACTCTTAATACCAAATGGTTATACATTTAAGAAAAGTTACAATAATTGAGTGGGGGTCATATATGACACTCCCCCCCTAAAAAAAGGATTGATTACTTATATCAAACTCTTTTTTCCTTCTTCTCGTCTCTATTGTTTTCCTGAAAACTCTCTTTTTTCTTAGGGAAATTGGTAAGGGTTCCCCTACCCCTTCTTGTTCATCATCATCTGACATTATGGTAACATTAGGTGAAGACTTTAGGGATGTAGTGGGAGAGGTCCTTAAGGTTTTATATCTTATCGAAGGTTGTCTACCTTGAACATTTGTAATATTGATGCATAGTCTCTCGGAACTTTCTTTCCAGCATGCTTTGGGTGACCATTTATACCATAAAGCTCTACATCCTCTGCAGCTACAACAGCAGCAGCAGCAGCAAGTTACAATGAAAAATATCATGGTGCTCATTATTGCAGTCCATGAAGTAACATATTTATAGTATCGAAAATAGTCTTTTGCTTCTTGCTCTTTAATCATTTCCTCAACCTCATCCACCTTGTGACTTGCCATCCGCAAATCATCTACAAAAGACAAAATATTTCTTAAAGGAATGGACAAAGGCAACTGTGAAAAATCTTTAGTCTCTTTAAACATCAAACAACAATCGAAATTCATGGGAACCGTGGGAAGGAAATCATTTGAAATATTCCTTAGAGTGGTAGACATTGCATACAGAGTAATATAAGAAGTATAAGCTTTGCATCCCGGCTGTAATGTCAGTCTTCCTCTTTTAAGTATGTCAACTTGTTTGACATTTTCGTTGCATAGGACAGATAACACTTCGGGTTCAGGTGCTACGTAAAGCCATTGATTGCTCATACGTAACGGTATCCAATAGGTTTTCAAAAGTTTTACAACTCTTACTTCACAAGACTCAGGTATTTTGTTGGATGTGGGGTGAATCAAGGTCATTTCACAATCAACATCAGGAATGTACGAAAATATTGGAACATCCGCTTTACATACCTTGTGCAGTGCATTGGGTTGAAAACAACCCGCCAGCTCGTTGGTTGACATCTTACCGAATTGGCTCCTTAAAGAGTTTACAAAAATATATTCCTTTAAGGGATAAACAAAGACAAAGGCATCTTGTCTGGGAAATGGAAAGGGTAAAATCTTATACAAGTAGAAGGTTACTGAAGAAAGAAGGGGTATGTCTAGTACATACACAAGAAACGGACCATGAGCATAGACATGAGGTACAACTATCCGTTGTAGCTCAGGAAATGGGAAATCAGGATAATCCAGTCCACTTGGTAATTGTTGCGATGTCAAAACGGCACGAATTCGTTCGGCAGAAACGAATTGTGGTTGAAAAGTCCCCTGTTCGACATGAACCAAGGCATCTACCAAAATTTCGAACCCATGTTGGCATTCTGTTAGCCCCCTCTCAACCATCTTAATTTGAACGTTAGCTGTTGTTACTTGTTCTATCTCTGCCTGCAGCAGATTGCTAGCATTAACCACTTGCTTATAGTGATCCTTAACATTTCCCCATAAATCCCTAGTAGATTGTAAATCCAAGTAGCTAACGACTTTCCAGGTCGTGGGGTAAAAAGAAATTATTCCCTCCTCATCAAAATAAATACCTGCCTCCGATGTTAGGGGTTCGGTTTGCTGAGTCTGTACATGCCTCCACAAAATAATCACATTACTCAAAATCCAAAGACGAAGTAACTTCATCTTGGTTTTCCTGTGAACAATGAAACATCTTTATTTGATTCATATGAACTTTCTCACGTTTACGTTTACCTACTCTCTGTATCACTAAATTTGGATACTTTAATTCTTTCACCTCATACGGGCCTTCCCATATAGGTTCCAGCTTATGCTTTCTTTGCTCCTTCTTTACTAGTATTAGGTCATTTAATTTTATATCTTTGGAAACCTCTTTACTTTGAGTCTTAACGTGTTGGTGCTCTTTGAACTTCATTAAATTCCTCTGAGCAATATGATGACTTTCTTGCAGCCTATGCCGTATTACCTTTACAATATCATCATAGTTATACAGTGGCTGAATCTTTTGTTCTAGTTCCCCAGGTAAGTTGCATTTTCTCCCAAACAATAATTCATAGGGACTATACTGAGTTATAGAATGTGGCGTTGTATTGAACATAAAACACGCGAAATGTAGCCATTGATTCCAATTAGAAGGTTTGCTATCAACGTAACTCCTCAAATACGTTATCAGAGTTTTATGCGACCTCTCTAGTGCACCGTTACTCTCTGGATGGTAAGCCACAGTATTTAACTTCTCGATTCGAAATAACTTACAAATTTCTTTAAACGCTTCTGACATAAAATTACTACCTTGATCTGTCAGAATAATGCCTGGAATTCCATATACTAAAAATACTCGATGTACTAGCGCCTCACTAACTCTTCTACTGTTTGGTTACTTAAAGTTTCTGCTATCAAATACTTGCTCAAATTATCTTGGTACGTCAGAATGTACTTGTGCCCTTCTTCTGTGCATGGCAATGGTCCAACAATATCTAAGTGCAATTTTTTCCAAGGTTCTGCCTGGGTATCAGTAATTTGTAACTGACATCTATTTTCTTTACTATGTCTCATTTTCTGGCAAACTTCACAACTTTTAATATAATTAGCGACGTCCTCTGCCATATTTGACCATGATGTATACAATTTAATTCGATCTACAGTCCGATTAATACCTTGATGTCCTCCTACTGGGTCCGAATGCATTTCTTTTATTATTCTGGCCTTTCTATCCGGTGTTAACTCTTCTGCTTCTATTGCCATAACTGGATACCTACTTAAACTGTCTGCGTTCGTATTCTGTTTTCCCGGCTTATACTTAATTTCGTAGTCAAATTCTTCTAACAAAAGTTTCCACCTTAAAAGTCTCGAACTGGGATCTTTCACACGAAATATCCATGTCAATCCTCTGTGATCTGTTAAAATCTGAAATTTCCTTCCTAGTAAATACGGCCTAAAATGTTTGCAAGCCCATATTATGGCTAAACATTCTCTCTCGACAGTACTATAATTTAGTTCGGCTGAATTAAGCGTTCTGCTTGCGTATGCTATAGGCTTGTCTTTTCCTACTGTCCCTTGGCTCAATACGGCTCCTAGTCTATAGCCGCTAGCGTCAGTCGTGAGAAGGAAAGGTTGTTGAAAGTCCGGATACTGTAATATAGGAAATTCAACGAGTTTTGCTTTCAAAAGATCAAAACTCTCTTGCTCCTCTGAATTCCACTTCCATGGGGTTTCCTTCGTTAGTAATGTAGTCAATGGTTTAGCTATCGTGCTATAATGCGGGATAAATTTTCGATAGTAACCTGTCAGTCCTAAAAATGCTTTTACATCCTTTTGTTTCTCTGGTGCTGGGAATCGAACCACAGCCTCTATTTTCTTCGGATCTGGTTTTACACCTTCTTTTGAAATAACATGACCCAAATATGTCAGTTCTGGTCGAAGAAATTCGCACTTATCAGGTTCAATCTTAACATTAAATTTCCTAAATTGTTCAAAAACTTCTCTCAATTTAGCATGATGCTCTGGCAGTGTTTCGCCTAAAATTAATACATCATCTACGTAAACAAAACATCGATCTCCTATTGAGTCTCGAAGTATAGAATTCATCATTCTTTGAAATGTAGCTGGCGCAGCCTTCAATCCAAACGGCATACGCAAGTACTCGAAATGACCAGATGGGGTACTAAAAGCGGTCTTACACCTATCTTCTTTCTTTAAAGGTATCTGATGAAAACCAGAAGCACAATCTAAAGCACTGAAGTATCTTGCCCTTCCAACTTTATCTAAAATGTCCTGAATATTCGGCAACGGAAAAGTATCACCTATCGATACTTCATTCAATTTACGAAAATCCACGCAAATCCTCCATTTCCGTTTGCCTGTTGGATCTAATTTTTTCGGAACCACGATTAAAGGGAAATTCCATTCGCTCTGGCTAGGGACGATTATCTCATCTCGGATCATCTGCTGTATCTGTTCGTTGACCTCTCGCGTATGGGCCTCCGCTAATCTATAATTCTTTAAAGTTATTGCCCGTCCTTCAGGCACGCTCGGTGTAGGTATGCTGTGAGCGGTTGCACTAACTGCGGTTAACTTGTCACCGGGCAGTTTAAATATATCTACGTATTCCTTGCATATGGCCCTAATTGTTTCAGCTCCTTCCGTGATATGATCTAATCTCAACTTCTCATTTAATTTAAGAATACGTTCGACATCGTCCACAGACTTGGAATTTTTACCGTCTAATTTGAATGTCGGCGGTTTTTCTAACCGTGGTAAAGGCAATTGTGTAATGGGGAATGACGTCATATTCACTATCAAACAAGAAAAATAACCCTCATGGCACATACCTAAACTAGTGCCACAATACACTCCTGGCAGCAACTCTTGTTTGTCTACCAACCTTATGCCCTTCTCTTTCGTAGGCACTTTAATTACACTTTCACTAAAGGGAGGTACTACTTTAGAACAAGTCATCATATAACCATTTTGGAGCAACCATTCTTGACCTAATATTAAATTTAAGTTTCTAGGTAAACGATCAACAATGTAAAACAACATTTCTTTACTGTCGTTAACTTGCAACATTATTCCTTTTCTAATGAGCATATCGCTTCCATTAATACCTCGTATGTTCACATTTATATCTCTATATTTCTCTTTGGGGATACTTTTCCTCAAACTACTTTCTCTTACTAGCGACACTTGTGCTCCAGTGTCAATTAGACCTGTGCCTATTTCATTTTGTAACTGGGGGCTTGTTACAAAAACCTCATATGGTCCTAACCCTCCCTCGGGTTCACTTATAAATTCCACCTCTAGCCTTCGCTGAGGCGCGGTCTCGCTGGACCCACTTATTTCATGCGCGCTATCCGGCGCACCCGTCAGTCCCCGCTGGCTAACGTGCCGTGCATTTCCGTCTCTGTGTTTATGCACCGACTTCGGAGCGTCCTCCCTCTTATTGAATGCGAGAGCGTCCCCTCGGCTTACATCCGCCTCCGGGTGCGGCATTACTTCGCCGTTCACCCCTGGTGCGGCATTCTTATGCCCGCCACCTTCACTTACTCTGCAGCCGTCCTTACTGCAGGTACACCTCGGCTGCTCAGGCTTCCCTGCTGCCAATTTCCCTGTTCTCTACATTTTGACTCCAAGTGTCCCTTCCTACCACACTTGCGGCACTCAACAAAACTCCTACACTCCCTCGCGAAGTGTCCCAATTTTTCGCACCTATAGCATTTCATAGTGGACGTTACATTTACTTCCCTTTTAATTGGCGGCAGTCGATAATTCTGTCTTTCTTGCTTCACATCTCGTTGATACCAAGGGGCCGTTGACCCTAAATTTGCCTTAAATTTCTGGGACTTTAATTCACATTCTTCCTGAATGGCTGTTTCAACCATCTGCGCTAGGGAGTCCTCTTCCCCGTTCGTCTTAACTATTACTTTAACCCTTTCGTCTTTAAGACCTGCTACAAAAATTCCTTTCAAAAATTCACCAATCAATTTCAATCCTCCCTCTACATAATGACCGTGCTCCCTTTCTTCCAAAGTGCGGAGCCTTTGCCTAACTTCCCTTCTAAGGTCCATAGCTACGGCGTCTAGCCTGGCGCCCCACTGTGCTACTGTTTCTGTAGGTCCCTGTCTGGAATTAAACAAAGTACCTATATAACATTCTAACGTCCTCTTCACTAAATAGTTTTCTTCTAAAATCCCTTTAATCTGTGCCCAGGTATTCCTTTCTACTCTGGCCAACAACTTGTCTTTAGCATCACCCTGTATCTTAGCAGTGATGAATTTCAATAACAACTC
>NW_019737117.1:59678-67428 GCF_002891405.2 Cryptotermes secundus
AAAGTGCTTAGTTCAAATCCCTTTCCGCTGCCACCATGTAACGTCTTTACCCGGCGCCGGTGGGAGGTGGCAGGTCCCGCCGCCGCCGCGTACTTGTCACTAAAAACTCTCACTTAGGCCGCTGAGAGTCAGGGGTTCGTCTCGGTGCAGGAGCTGACGCTGAAGCCCGAGATTAAACAGACCACACTCCACACGTTGATAATATTATTAACCAAGTTTATAGAAGGAAAAGAATGAAGAAAGATACATAGAAATGTTACATTGAGAATGACGACCCTCGCCTCTTGCGAGCTGCCTTCTATCTGCCTAGCCTAGGCTTTGTCCCAAAAGAAATCATCACGTGCTACAGTTTTTTTAGTGGCTATGCGACCTCGTAACCATCCAGTGGTAGGGCCACTGGTCGTATCTCATAGCTTATGGGTGAAGGGGTGAGGCCGCATGCCGATCTTCCTCACTTGAAATAACACTGCGTGTGGTCTCTTTAGGACTGCTTATATGAAGAGTTCTCTTAATACCAAATGGTTATACATTTAAGAAAAGTTACAATAATTGAGTGGGGGTCATATATGACATCTATCCTGAAGATGGAAGCGATACGTTCCTCCGAATCGTCGGTTAACACCACATCTACACGGTGCCACATCCCAGAAAACAGCTTTCTTCATAGTCACCGCCGTGAAAACCTCAAATCTTACAAATCGTGTGAAGTTTCATTTTTGGGCATATTCCGTCTGCTAGAAGTGTGTGTGTTTTGTATAGTAAGATCCAGGCTCAGTTATGTTTTTGAAGAATTTGCTTTCCTACTTTACGTGAGGCCTAAACACGAAAGTTCTCCTTAGGGGCTCATTGGGCTCAGCCCCACTCAAATTTCACTACAATTTCATAACTTTATTTATCCAAATTGTTTCATTTTATAATTTTTATTTTGAAATTTATATGTACCCGGTAACCATTTCGTGGGAAATGGGACGAGTTTGATCTCCAAGCCCAGTTGGAGCCACTTTACGAGAATCGACCTACTGCAGTAGAATGTTTTGAAATTTAGAGGGAAGTCACGCGTAAGGAGGTCCTCGCCCACTAGAACTATGTCGTATCCGCGCAGTGCAGAGCGAAAGCTGCAGACGCAATGCTCTACGTGTATTTAAATGGAAGTGCGCCCACTAATGAAGTGTCGTGCCAGTATAGTATAGTATAGTATCGTCTCCGTTGCTCGAAGAGGCAAACATTCTGCACGGCAGTGTCATGGCGGCACGCCGCATCCCCCTTCACACATACCAAAACGCTTTGTCATTCCTGGGTTGAGTGTCAATAAGGCAACACATGGCGTTCGAGGAAAGATTAATCTCCACTGTACAAGAGTACAATATCCTCTACGACTGCAGTCATGCCTACTATTATGACAGCATGAGAAGAGAAAACGCTTGGACGGAGATTAGCGGAACGCTGAACGAATCACGCAGACTAATAATTATTATGCAATACATGAATGAAAACAAATTGCTTATATAATGTTTTAACCCACGGTCTACAGTACGCTTCCCGTGCACGTGAGCCCCGGTAGCGTAGTAGGTATAACCACTGCCTACGGGCTGGACGACCGAGGGGTCAGAGTTCGAGTCGCGGTAGGGTCAAGAAAATGTGGATCTATACATCCACTCCCCCATAAACCTTTAATGGCGTCGTGCTTTCATTCGTTGAGCACAGGGACAACTGTACCTGCACCTTCCGTGTACAAACAGTATAGTTAGGTACTACTACTACTACTACTACTACTCTTGGGGTTATGGCCTCTCTAAAATTCGTGTTCTTCTCTATGCGTGGCTCTATTGCTAATAATATCTCACAAAATTTGGCATAGCTCATGCGAAAGTAGATAAAAAACTTTTTATCGTCTTCAGATAGGTCGTGAAATATCGTGTGGAACTCCCCGAATTCTTTTCTTTTCTTGTTAATATCGTCCACCCATATTCGCTTTGGCTAATCCTCTTGTAGCATCATAGCTACACAAATCGTTTCTTCTTCCGAAGACGAGTCGGTCATATCAATATTCTGTACAACATGGAGTGCAAGACTGCACGAAAGCTGACTTGGTTCAACTTGGAGCGGTAAACGTAGCGGGTAACAACTTTGGTGGGGGGAAAGCATTCGATGCCGTCTCTGACACGACACGCCTGCAGTGGGCGCACTCGCTGCAGACATAATACAACGGCACTGCACTGTTCTGCTAACTATACTGCTTTAGTGGGCGAGGAGCTTAAAACATTCAGCATTGGCCTTCAGCTGACTAGCCCCTTAGACGTGGAACATGTTACAAGATGCGCGAACTTCACTGTATTAGTATTATTGTTAAGTTAAAGAAGCTGCAGGGTGAAATCCTCTAGTAACATTGACTTCTCAAAGCAAGGGAACTTTTATGACGCGCACCACTCAGTTAAAATGGGGGATGACACGCTGTTCAGAATTGGCATTTTACCGTCACGAAAAGAACAAAGTTGTTGCTTGTTTACATTCATTGAATTAGAAACAAAGTAAATTCCTCAGTTTAATAAGACAGTGGATTGACCTATTTTCCATCCAGAAACAAGGCAGAGGAGAGAGAGTTCCTGTATAAATGAGGTAACATTTTAATTTAATGACTGTCGACATTGAAGCACGGGTTTCGTCGAAAGCTGTAGCGTTTGTAGGAAATGTAAGATTTGAGGTTTTCATGGCGGTGACTATGAAGAACGCAGTCTTCTGTGATGTGGCACCGTGTAGATGTGGTGTTAACCGACGTTTCGGAGGAACGTATCGCCTCCATCTTCAGGATAGAAGGAAAAACAAGAAATTCGCAAGCGAAGAGAACGTGAGAACCGGTACAAGCAGACTGGTGATGCATATAGGATATTGGTAGGAAAGCCAGAAGGAAAGAGACTACAGGGAAGACCAAGGCATAGGTGGGTGGACAATATAGTGGAGGGCTCTTGAGAACACGGCGATGAACCTTCGGCTTCCATAAATTGCTGGGAAATTCTTGAGTTTTGCAGAATGGGTGGATCCTCCAGAAGGGCTCAGCTCAATGTTTAAGTAAGTAAAATTCCCAACTTTTTGCTTTGTTCTGAAATAATACTACGCCATTACGGCCAATATGTGATCCACAAAGAAATGTCTGACTCGTGCACTTTCATATACGCAGTTGCATCTCTGGCGGGATTGGAATATTGATATATGAAAGACGATCATAGGAGCTGGCTGACGTAACCACCACAGTCGAACTAAACAAAGACATGTCTGTTCCTAACTATAGCGACACCTCCCAATGACTTGCTGCGGCTCTAGCTTGCTTCTTGTGCTACTTCAACGAACAAAAAGCAATCTCTTAACGTTCCTTGCTGTGTTCACATTTCAATAGGACCTATTCTGAGCCAGATCAATCCAATCCATAACTTCCCACTCTATTTCTGTAATATCCATTTTAATAATGTTCACCCACCTGCGCCCAGTGGTCTCTTTCCATCTGACTTTTCCACCAGTATCCTATACGCATACCTCGTCCCCACCATTCGTGCTACATGCCATGCCCACTTCATCCTTGACATGATCATTATACAGTTTTCTCCAAACACCACTCGCTTTCTGCTCTGCGGAGAGCGGCTCTTCGGCCTGAGGTAAGAAAGCAAATGCCGTTACAGTGCATTATATTAGGCCACGACCACTTCCAAATGCTTTTTCGTTTTGAGTTTACCACATAAATCTGTACAGTTTGACAATCGTTAAGTACGCCTTCAAGAGAGTCGTCCACTGGTCCCTATCCTGAGCCAGTTCGAACCAATCCACATCTTGCCACCCTATCCCTTTAAGAGCCATATTAATATTGTCCACCCACCTACGCCTTGTGGTCTCTTTCCTTCTGACTTTTCCACTAGTATCCTACATGAATTCGTGGTCTCCCCCATTTGTGCTACATGCCCTGTCCACCTCATCCTCCTTGAAATGACCTCTATAATGTTTTCTTCAAACTACTGTCACTTCCTGCCTCGCGGAGACCGGCTCTCCGGCCTGAGGTGAGAAAGCAAATACCGTGACAACGCATTATATTAGGCCACCACCAATTCGAAATGCTTTTTCATTTTGAGTTTACGTCATAAACCTGTATAGTTTGACGGTCGTTATTTACGCGTTCAAGAGAGCCGTACACAGGTCCCTATCTTGAGCCAGATGAATCCAATCCATAACTTCCTATCCTATCTCTCTAAGATCCATTTTAATATTGTTCATCCACCTACACGTCCGCAGAACTTTTATGTTATTTACAGAAATTTAAATAAATCTTGTAAGCTAAATGCCGGGACAGTGCCATTATATTAGGCCAGGACCACTTCCAAATTACTTTTAGTTTCAGTTTACCACATAAACCTGTACAGTTTGACAGTCGTCAAGTACGCGTTCAAGAGAGCCGACCACTGGTCCCCTTCTTGAGCCAGATCAATCCAATCCATTACTTCCCACCCTATGTCTCTAAGATCCAATTTAATATTGTCCACTCAGCTACGTCAAGTAGCCTGTTTCCTTCTGGCATTTTCACCAGTATCCTATAAGCATTCCTCGTCTCCCCCATTCGTGTTACATGCCCTGCCCACCTAATCCTCCTTGACATTACAATTATACAGTTTTCTCCAAACTCCTTTCACTTCCTGCTGTGCTGAGACCGGCTCTTCGGCCTCAGGTAAGAAAGGCAAATGACGTGACAGTGCATTATATTAGGCCACGACCACTTCTAAATGCTTTTTCAGTTTGAGTTTATCACATAACCTGTATAGGTGGACTGTCGTTCCTTACGCGATCAAGAGAGCCGTCACTGTGTAATATCTTCTTGCTGGGTAAGGCGGGTAAGGAACCCACTAATTGAAGACGAATTTCTATGCTCAACAATTATACTAAGTTTTTATTAAAAGAAGTAAAAGATGTAGATAGTATATACAGTGTGTATACAGTACAGATTTTTGAAGAAGTCTCCTCCTGTTTTTAATCTTACTGGTATTATATATTAAACTTTAAAAAGAGGGCCAAAGAGGGTGGGGGGAGTCATGAGTACAGAGTTTAAAGTTTCAGCTGTGTACGTGCGGCATAGCGCGTGGACGAACCAAAAAACTTAGACTCTTCTCTTCAGCTTGGGGGAACATGTTATCGGAGTGTTGAAAGGTCAGGAGTTGATAACATGTATCAGGCTTGCGGGACGGTTTCAACTTCTCATGAAGCACCCTCTTGGCTAACACAAAAATTACACATTAAAATAGTATATAGTATGATCAAAAGTCTAAGTACATATTACAATATTACAACTGGTCCCTATCCTGAGCCAGAACAATCCAATCCGTAACTTCCCACTTTATCTCTCTAAGATTCATTTTAATATTGTACACCCACCTACACCCAGTGGTCTCTCTCCTTCTGACGTTTCAACTAGTATCCTATACGCAATCCTCATCTTCCCCATTGGTGCTACATGCCCTGCCCACCTCATACTGCTTCACATGACCATTATGCGGAGACCAGCTCTCCGCCCTGAGGTAAGAATGATAAATGCCGGGACAGTGCCATTATATTAGGCCACGACCACTTCCAAATTATTTTTCGTTTCAGTTCACCACGTAAACATGTACAGTTTGACAGTCGTCAAGTACGCGTTCAAGAGAGCCGACCACTGATCCCTATCCTGAACCAGATCAATCCAATCCATAACTTGCCATCCTATCTCTCTAGTATCCATTTTAATATTGACCACCCACATACGCCCAGTAGTCTTTTTCCTTCTGTTTTTTTTCCAACAGTATCCTATACGCATACCTCGTCCCCACCATTCGTGCTACATGCCATGCCATGCCCTCTTCATCCTTGACATGATCATCATACAGTTTTCTCCAAACTCCACTCACTTTCTGCTGTGCGGAGAGCGGCTCTTCGGCCTGAGGTAAGAAAGCAAATGCCGTTACAGTGCATTATATTAGGGCACGACCACTTCCAAATGCTTTTTCGTTTTGAGTTTGCCACATAAATCTGTACAGTTTGACAGTCGTTAAGTACGCGTTCAAGAGAAACGTCCACTGGTCCCTATCATGTGCCATATCAATCCAATCTACAAATTCCCATTCTATCTCTCTAAGATCCATTTTAATATTGTGCTCCCCCGTTCTCAAACATTCAGTCTATGTTAATGTCAGAGACCAAGTTTCACACCCATAGAGGACCACTGGCAAAATTATAGTTCTTTTTTTTTCGTTTTTGAACAGCAGACTGGAAGACCAAAAAAAAAGTTTTCTGGACGGAATGGTATAGCAAGCAATCAGTGTCCTCTTTACCTATCTTTATGTCATGATTTTGCCCTGCATTTTGCTCACGAAAGAGCATCATATACTTAGAATTTTTTATTATTTTTTCTTTGGTACGGAATTCTAGGTAATAAATGTCCAGTAACTGAGACGTAGTTACAAGCGTCATAAGCGGCCACCGTAGTCTAGTAGTAACGTTCCCACCTCATGACTCGTGGTACGCGGCTTCAAATACCCGACGGAGGTCGTCGAATTTTTAAGGGCGGAAAAATTCAGGGAACAAGCCCTCCGGGAGAGACTTTAAGCTGCGTGTCCCGTGTCGTAACTTTACGGCACGTAAAAGAACCTCATATCCCCAAAGGGGATCACTGAGCCAAATTCCAGGACGTTTCCCGCCCAACAGCAGTCTCTAAGGCCTCTTATAGATGGGAGAAGCATTATAGACACCGCTAAGCAAGTGGCCTAACTCGCTTGCTCGGCGGGACTAATGGTACGCACCATTTATCGGTATGGTAAAGAGAGTGGTAGAATATCATAGAAGGAAGCACAATAGATCAAACTGGTCGCGGTGCATGGGGAAACCCATCCTCTCTAAATAAATAACTAACTACAAGCGTCATCTAAAATCTGTGTTATTACCCAGTAGATTCACATCATCAGCAGCAATAGCTGATATGTCAGATTTAATTTCAGTCCCACCTGGTTTTCCTGGACCTTCCTAACGGCATGTTACAAATGGGCATCAATTGCTGTTTAGTGGAAATTAGTTATGGTATGTAGTACATAGGATACAGTAAATTTCACAACTTCTGTACTTACGTACGCAATGAAGACTTTAAAGGCGGGTGGGGGATGAAGCGTAAGTATAGCCCCCCACCATTCTTGACCTCTAAGCTTCATGCCCTGGCTTCTTTAACCCGGGGAAACAGTCCCCGGCAGTTCGGTTGGGTAGGCAGGCGGGCCCTCGAGCCGGTTTAGTGTCGTTTGCGTTATTTCCTCTCGATGATAATGGCGATGACGTGACCAAATCATGTGAAAGTGAATGTCTTATGAAAATAAACTGTTTGAGAGGAGTATAGTGTGCTATCGTATGTACGTATGGTGGGTGTTTCGCGTAGATGAAGAAGGGGACACAGAGAATACGTGTAGAAGTTTGGTAGGGAAACCACCTGGTTGCTCCACACCTTTGGAGNNNGAGACGGTTTAGTGTCGTTTGCGTTATTTCCTCTCGATGATGATGACGATGACGTGACCAAATCATGTGAAAGTGAAAGTCTTATGAAAATAAACTGTTTGAGAGGAGTATAGTGTGCTATCGTATGTACGTGTGGTGGGTGTTTCGTGTAGATGAGAAAGGGAACACAGAGAATACGTGTAGAAGTTTGAGAGGGAAACCACCTGGTTGCTCCACACCTTTAGAGACTTAAGTGTGGAGTTTCATT
>NW_019737118.1:0-1012 GCF_002891405.2 Cryptotermes secundus
GAATCCAACTCGAATGACTCAGCAAGACTGTCCCGATCGAATCTAACCGAATCGAATGAATCATCAGCCCTCGAATCTGCTCGAATGAATCTCATCACCATCCATTATCAGGTGATCAGATTGCTTCAAACAATCGCATTTATACTATTCTCGGCGATAGCCCCCGCCTACACCATTACGCGCGCTAGCCAATCAATTCTTCCTCCTCACTTTCGAGTTTGGCTCCGCCCCACAGACCAGCGTATAAAAAGGAGGCGACTCCAGAGCCGAGTTATTCAGTTCCATTCAGTTCATCATCAGTCTACGAGCTAGCCACATCAACCAGCAGGCTTCGTCGCCAGCGCTCGGTCTTCGGAGACATCGGCAGGCTGCGCCGGGCACGACTGCCTCGGACCTCCAGCGCTCTCACACCCGACTCACTGGGGCACGGCGCCTGGACTCGCCGGTGGTCGTGTTACGGTCCGACCCACTGGGCATCTGGCGTAGCCACTGCCTCATGGCTCATACGACTAGCCTTTTCACCAGCAGCAACCTCCGCCATTTGCCGCGCTGCGATCAAGCAACCTCCAACTCACGCTGCCGCACGGCAACCAAGCAACCTCCAGCCACGGCCGCACTGCGGCCAGGCCACTCGCCTTTCACTAGCCTTTCTCCTTACCGGCGCGCGCCGCGCTACCTCACCGGTCAATCATCTCAGCAGCCACGGTCCTTTTCAGGGCCAACAAACTGTTCCGAAGAAGTGGGTTGTCATAGGAGTAGCGACAAGACTACACACACATCGATGACAAGAGAGCCCCACAAAACTATACTGTAGGACCCTTTATAAATGGCTTATCCGATCATGATACTCAACTCATAGAAATAAATTATATTGACCTTCAGCCCAGTAATCAACAATATCAAACAGTAAGGAAAATCAACGAGCATACGAAGGCAGATTTTGTCACAAAATTAAGTAATGAATCAGGGGACAATGTATTTGACAGCAATAATATTGATTCTAAATTTAATT
>NW_019737119.1:0-5089 GCF_002891405.2 Cryptotermes secundus
TTGCCATTTCCCACTACATATCTGTGCGAGACAACATTTTCTCATTTTGTGCACATGAAAAACAGATATAGGAACAGACCTAACGTGGAGCCAGATCTACGTCTGAAATTATCCAGTTTTGATCCTGACATTCGAAAGTTGACGTCTGAAAAAACAGAACCAGCCATCTCATTAGTTGAGTGTTAAATTCATAATATTACGCCTAATTGATACGTTCGTAATCTTCCGAATATCTCCATTTATAACAGTATTTTATTGTCATAAATGACACATTTAGTGTTGTAAAATTTTAAGTTACTGCTTCATTTTTATGATATATACTCGTAAAATTTAAGAAATTCCATTTTGGGTTTTATGGGGGCCGCGGTGAATTAACATTCGGTACAAGGGGTCCGCGGCATCAAAAAGGTTAGGAAACACTGTTTTATTCTATTCCAACCAATGGGAATTTAGCCAAAAATTTTATTGGGGGGGGGGTCCTTGGGTTGATCCTTGCTTCAATGACAGAAACTGTACGAAATGTTATTTTATTTCAGCATCAGTTTTTATTTATCGGTGAAAATGGAGAAATGAATAATTCGCAGTAAGAAACCCAAGTTAAGTGAACGTGGCAGTAATGAACCCTGTGCAGCTGTAAGTAAAAGTGAAACAATTGTAAGTTCCATCCACTGCAACGAAGGCGAAACCACCGTATGTGTGAATACAGCTGCAATAGATAACAGCCTGACTCAAAATTAGGTGCATGAAAATGACGTTAATTATTTCCCTAATTACTGGACACAAGATCAATGGCTAGAGAAATTGAAAATATGGGAGTGGTTGACAATTAGTAAACAAGGGCTAGGCTGTACAACATTTAAATCAGTGGGAACTCTAGGGCCTGCAAAAACACAAGGTTTGAAATTATCTAGTGAGTAGTGTGAAGGTAGGGTCAAGGAATATGGTGAAACAAATGAGAAGAAACAACAGTCGATTGGGAAGAAACTGTCTTGTCATAAACTATTGGCAGCTCATGTTAAAGCTAGTGACATTTTATGCCTTGCTAAAAAAGAAACAATTGAATGTATGAATGTTAAAACACAAGAAAAACAATACGTTACAACTTGTCGCATATTTAGGACAGCTCATCAAGTAGTGAAAGTGAACCATCCTATGACAGATTTAGCACCTTTGATTGATTTACAAGAACTAAATGATTTAGCTATGAGGTGTATCTTGCAGTCTAATCATGCGTGCAATGATACTTGTGATCATATAGCAGATGAAATGAGAAAGAAATTTGTTAAATATATTATTGATAATTATCAATAATATATTTAACAAATTTCTCATCGATAATGAAACCTATCTTAAAATCATTATAATGATTTTAAGATAGGTTTCATTATCGATGAGACTTCTACTCGAAGTAAAAAAGCTCTTGTAATCTGTTTACATTGCAAACTGCCTGATTCCATGGATGCGAGTAGTTTTTTTTTTATGTAGTGGAATTAGAAAATACTAGAACTTCAACGATCAGGGACGCCTTTCTCAAAAATATCAAGAGTAACGGATTTCACAGTGACTTTTTATCACGAAATTGGATTTCATTTGCTTGTGATGGGGCCTCTAATTTACTTGGAAGGCATGCAGGTGTTGCACAACTTTTGCTCCACATGTATCCTCAATTTATTGTTTGGCATTGTAGTAATCATCGATTAGAAATAGCGGTGAATGATACAGTACGGGAAATGTCAACAGTGTGCCACGTGCAATAATTTTTTGATAAACTCTATTCCGTTTACAGCGCGTCTCCAAAGAACAAATCTGAATTAGAAACTGTTGCTGCACAACTGAGTATGAGATTAAATACCATAGGACGAGTGTTAGGAACGACACGTTGGGTATCATCTAGTGCGCGGTCTGTGAGAGCCATATGGAATAATTACCCTTCTCTTTATAAGCATTTTCACAATGCGTCTGTAGACCCAAAACGCACGGGAAGGGAGAGAGCTCAATATTCTGGATTGAAAAGAAAACTAAGCGACTTAAACTTTGTTCTAAATATGTGAAGACGAACGGAGTTTAGGACTGCCCATAGGTAACCCATTTAGGACCTCTTGCCCAGGAATGCACGCCATAACTTGTGCGCAACAAGGTAAGGGACTTCACCACACGAATGACAACATACAGGATAAGGTCAGTGGGAATCCCAAGAGCTTTGGTTACCTTTTTCCTTAAGGGTAAGTAAGTCAAGACATTATTGGTCGAATTTGGAATAATTAGCTTTTTACAACCAATCAGAAAACACTGCACAAGTAGTGGAGCTATGTAATGGAATCTGTGGGTGTTGACGTCACCACGCTTTGGCGAAGGTGACGCTACGCGAGACACACAAAGGTGGAACGTTGAGTAGGCTAGATGTGTCCGGATGTACTCCGATAGTTAAATAGAAAAAGAACATCAGAAAAAAGGGGTCGTAACAGCTTTGCAATCCCCCACGCGTTGTAACCAAGTGTACCGAACTAAGTGTTAATAAATAAAAGCAACTGTCTTTGAGTTAGTCAGGCGTTTCAGTGAATTGTGTCACCCCAAATGTAACCCGTCAAACTCCCTGAGAGGATTCCCATGCCCTACCAGAAATTCCTAGATTTCCTACCTACCACTGGCGCCCAAACATACCCTAAAATTAGAAACTCAACCATCGTGGTTAGGGGAATCAAGAGTGGACTACAAAGGAGGAAACGGCAGCTGCAGTGACTAGGAAGGCGACACACTACGAGCGACGGGACGGTTGCATATGTGACTTCTGTTCGATGCTTTAACAGAACTTGAACACCTGTCTTTAAAATTACAAGAAAAGATAATCACATTGCCTGAAGCACATCATTTAGTTCTTGTTAAGTATCACGTCTTTCAGTCCATGGCAAATAATCCAGGTGAATACTATTCTGAAGTACTAACGGCTGCTGATAAATTAGAATTTAAAAGTGTTAGCTTAGAACTTGGAAAAGTGCAGAAGATTAGTGAACATCAATTCTTTCAGAAATTAAGTGACAATATAAACACCCGAATGTTCACCACTAGAGCTTCACACGAATCGACTGGAAGTAGTAAAACAGCATGGTCAAACAGGGACAAATACAGTCAGTTACTGGACAAGTTGAAAATAATGGATAAGGCTAAGTGGGTAAAATGTCAAGATCCATGTTTTGCTGATAAAGAGATTAGGGAACTCGCTGAGTCATTTATGGTGTGTGAGAAATCTTCAGTTCATGGATTGCATGAATATAATGAATGGTGACGACATGTATCCTGATGAACTAAAGCCGTTGATTGCAGCTGCAAATACTATTATTATTTCAACTGCAGAGTGTGAGCGTGCATTCAGCAACATGAACAACATTATTTCAATCATCCGAAGCTCGATGCTTTTGAAAACAGCATCTAGTTTTATGTTTATTTCATCAGTGGGACCCCCTCTTAGTGGTTTCGATGCAGAATATTATGTAAAACAATGGCTAAAGAGAGGACTTTGACATGCAGATTACCAGTCTTGTGCAGCCCCTGCAGATAGAAGATCAGTGACTTCAGAAAGCAATGAAAACATCTGGAAAATATTCTAAAGATAAGTACTCATAATGCATGTGTGACTTTATTTTAACGCATGCCATTTAAACTACTTTAATATGTTCGTAGGTCTTGGATGGAACACAGAGTGTATACATCACTCGGTATATTTTCATAATTTACCGTATTTACGCATGTATAGGCCGCAGCACAATTTTCAGACAGAAATTATAAAAAAAAATAATTTTCTTGGAATATTATTTCAGGAGTAGAAATTATTCCGAAATTTGGCAACGTTTAACATTCCTAAGTTCGCAACTAGCGAAAATAACGGTACCGCTCGGAACAAAGGCATTGCGGGGGAGAGTTATAACCTTTTCGCCTTTACTTGACTTGCCTGGTTAGTTCTGATTGAAACGTGGGTCGAGTAAGAGCAGGTTATACGTCTAGATTTAAACTTCAAGTGGTGCGTTACGCACAATATCACGGAAATCGAGTAGCAGGGAGAAAATTCGACGTTGACGAAAAAAATGTGCGAAGATGGATACTAACGAAAGATGCCCTTGAAAAACGTCACAAAATAGACAATCTTTCCGCGGACAGAAAGCTAAATTTCCAGAACTTGAAAATAAACTTTTGTGATACGTGCGTAATACAAGGGCGGATGGATTTTCAGTGTCTGTGGAAATGATTCAATTTGAAGGCCTCAAAATAGCGGACAGAATGAAAATTCCTCGTAATGAATTTAAGGGAAGTTATGGATGGGCAAGGCGCTTTATGGCCCGACATGATCTTGTAATTCGGCGACGGACGTCAATAGCTCAGCGCCTTCCCGACACATACAAGGAGAAACTGCTTGCATTACAAAAACATGTCCTGAAATTAATAAAGACGCACAACTACACCATGGGAGCTATTGGAAATGTTGATGAAACTCCTGTGTTCTTTGAAATGCCGGATGAAAGTACAGTGAACAAAGCAGGCGAAAAAACAATGCATGTGCAGACTGCAGGAGCAGAAAAGCAGCGATGTACCGTAATGCTTGGTATCACTGCTGATGGAAACAAACTCCCACCATTTATAATCTTCAAACGCAAAACATTGCCGAAAGAAAACCTTCCACCGGGAATTTTGGTGAGAGTTCAAGAAAAAGGATGGATGACAGAAAAGCTCTATCTGGATTTGTTGAAATCAATGTAGTTTCGGCGCCCAGGCGCACTTTTACGTCAGCGGTCAATGTTAGTGGTTCACAGTTTTCGAAGCCATTTATCTGAAAATGTGAAAGTGAAGATGAGGCAGGAGAAAAGTGATATGGTTGTGATACCAGGGGGGGGATGACTGGCATGTTACAACCACTTGACGTGTCAATAAACCGTCCTTTCTAGTCTCATTTACTGCGCTTTTACCGGGACTGGAGATGCGGTTCCACGGAGATGACGCCGACTGGACGATTGAAGAAATCTTCATTAAGTCAAATGTGAGTGGATTGTGGCTGCATGGAACACCATACCCGAAGGAGTTGTTTCTAAAAATTTTAAAG
>NW_019737119.1:5216-7567 GCF_002891405.2 Cryptotermes secundus
TGCAAGCAGAAGGGGTCACTTAGAGCACCTGTTATAAAGCAAGGTAAGTTTGTGTTATCTTTTTACAGTATTCTTATAAATGTGTGCATGTACAGAAACTGATGTAAGAGTATCAGCGACACGACTGCACTCTCGCTAGCGGGGAGGGGCACAGTAGTCGCGGAGAAACGTTCCATCCGCTCTACGCTGCTGCCCCGGTTTCCTCGATCTTTGAACACCCTGTATTACTAATTATGAATATATTTTTTTTAAATGAAGTGTGATTTCGAATATAAGCCGCACCGCAGTTTTCCTCTTGAATGTTTGGCAAAAAATGTGCGGCCTATACATGCGTAAATACGGTATGTCTATGAATTATAAGGGGAAAATCATCTCGGTTCTATTTTCATTCCACCTCAAGCTCTGTGCGAAGTACAATAAATTTTTCGGTACATCCAAGACCGGCGTGAAGTTATTTGTCGCGTTGCACACAGCAAACACGTGACAATATATTTTATTAAAGTAAGGGTACTATGTTAAAAGCTGGAAGGTCGCGGGTTCAAGTCCCGATGAGGTCATTGGATTTTTTCAATTGAACTAATTCTTCCAGCTGCACTGTTGCCCTGGATTCGACTGAGCCTCTAACAGAAATGAGTACGAGGAATTTTCCTGGGGGGGTAAAGTGCGGCCAGGGCGTAGGACTGACAACCTTACCACCATCTTTTCGCCGATTGTCTAAATAATGGGAGAACCTCAACAGCACACAACCCTATGGGCCTTCACTGCCTATTACAGGGATAGCTTTACCCTTTTTAATAGATTTGAAATTGATTTTGTATGACTAAATACTTGTCCTTCCATCTGCTCAAACAAGGCTCGTGATAGACCTCAAGAATAGTCGCAGGCTTTCCACTGAAGAAGGAGGAGGAGGAGGAAAAATAGTCGCCCATCACAAAAGCTAAATTAAGGTTGGGTGAATGTGCCTGCCAAATACCAGTGCTCATATTTCTGTCCCCAAAGATACCAGACAAAGCTTGCATAGACATACGTGAAATGTGGGCAGTAACTGAGTGTTTCTTCTTTTCTAGTTCTCGAAAGAATTGTCTGAGAATGACGTGTACATATCTTTCACAATTAATTGTTCTGTTAAAAAACACAGTTAGAGCAATACTTTTTGCCCTTACAGCACGTCACACTCCAATTTTCACTGGATGGAGCCATACTTCATGGATTAGATGCGTATTTGGTGAATTCAAGTATTGTTTATCTATATAAATAAAAACGTAAATGTTGGTTTGTGTCTTATGGAAGATCTCCGAAAGTTCTTAACCGAGTGCTTTGAAATTTTGAAACAACGTTGCATTCGAACACGTGCTTTCATGTACCTATTATATAGATGTCACACCTGTGACAGGTAAAAACAGGTAAAAGTATTAATTGTATTCAATATAATATACTGTAACGTGTTATACGTCGTCCATCGAATACCAAGAGATCGTTGCCTAGGAATAACCGTGGCAACGAATTGTTGAAACAGTGGATCGTTCCCTTGGAATACCTTGGCAACGAAGTGTTGAAATTGTTCGCTGCCTAGGAACAATTGTCGCAACGAACTGTTGAAACAGCACATCGTTTCCTTGGAATGACCATGGCAACGAACTGTTGAAACTGCGGAAATAATGCATTTCTGCGGCAACGCGCACAGAACACGTGAAATGGAACCCTGGGCGAATGTGCCCTCTATTGCGTCTGAAACCGGGTTATAATAGTCCAGCTCCGAAGAATTTTTCGGTGATACTGGACGTGATAATAATTGTACTCGCTGGTGTAAAAGTGAGCGTTCAATAACGTATTCGCTTAATCCGAGACGTGCGTGGAAGTTATTTCGTAAGTATAATTTATTTTTCATTGTTTTTCTTTTCGTTTTCTAAGAACAGGCTTAGGTCGTCGTAATCGCGGACCGGAAGCAATGCGTCGAGTAATTTCAAATGAAACTGGGGAAGAACGGGCAGACTGAGCCACAGCAAGGCGTGGCTGGGCACAGCTAGTATTTCATATTTATGTATCCCTGCAAGTGAACCCATGCTTCATAAGAAAATAATATCAGTTCAGGTGAATCTCATCTTCAGTGATACACTGTAGAAACCAACTGCAAAAATGAACCCTGCTAGCTGGATCGCATAGCTGCAAGGCATGGATTACTATTGTCATATGGTTTAAGCTGCAGCAGTTGTGTTGCCCTTCTTGCACTCTCCTGTGACACTCCATTCTCCTTGAGGTAGACATTGAACACTGGGCACTTATTCTTTTGTTTTTTGTTAGTTTATAGCCTTATTAATCAAAGTTTATTCACAAAATTGTGAATTGTTTGC
>NW_019737120.1:0-2139 GCF_002891405.2 Cryptotermes secundus
TAATGTGGATGGGCCCTTAGACTCCCTGCATTCCCTACTGGATTATGAGTATCTTCTCTTACGACTCAGGCTGACTTGATTCTGGTTTACGAATCGGTCACTTCTTCATTTTCCGTTGTCCGCTGGTTAACATTTCACAGCTGACACATTCAAATATTGAACTGCCTTCGGAATTTTCTTACGACTAAATCACTGAATCCCCTTTTGAATGCGGAATGACTGAACTCTCCTGAACCGAACTAACTTCCAGGTGACCCGAATATAGATCAGCGCCTCGAACAGTTCCTGTTATTCTTTTTTTTTTTTATCGTTGCCATGAAACGTGCTTAGTGAATTGCTGTCCAGCAATGAATTATTCCGTGCTATTCGTTGCAGCGGGAGCCGTTGGCTAGCAATGGACTTCCGCTCTGGCTCCAATATCCGGTTTTCAAGCGTCATGTCACAATATTGGGAGTGAACGGAAAAACTTATGGAGGTATAGCACCACTCATTCTGAAGATAACTCTCCCCACTTAATCCTCTGGTTATTTGTGATTCTGCAGATCTTACAATGCCCAAACCAAATGGCATTTCTTTAGAAATTATAAATCAGAACGTTTTAAAATGATAAATAAGGAAGTTTCTCGCACAGGTTTATTTAAAATGCGTTAGTATCAGGAAAAGAGACTTATAGTACGGCAATCTTCTGCGAACTTTTCTCTTTCATATGTGGCTTATTGCCCGCTTCATTAGAAATAACTTCTATCCTACATGAAGACAGAGAAAAAATTTCAAATCATATTGCCAACGGAGGAACATAGACTGAGGTTGTTTGAGAACAGCGTGTTGAGAAGAATATTGGGATCGAAGAGGGATGAAGTGACGGGAAGTTGGAGAAAACTGTATAATGAGGAGCTTCATAACTTGTACTCTTCTCCAAGTATAATTAGAATGATCAAGTCGAGGAGGATGAGATGGCCATGGCATATAGCACGAATGGGGGAGAAGAGGAATGCATATAGGATATTAGTGGAAAAGCCGGAAGGAAAGAGACCACTGGGAAGATCAAGGCGAAGGTGGGTGAACAATATTAAAATGGATCTTGGAGAGATAGGATGAGATGGTATGGATTGGATTGATCTGGCTCAGGATATGGACCAGTGAAGGGCTCTTGTGAACACGGTAATGAACCTTTGTGTTCCATAAAATGCTTGGAAATTCTTGAGTAGCTGCAAAATTTGCGGCTCCTCAAGAAGGGCTCAGCTCTATGAGTGAGGAAGTAATTGCCAACTTGCAGTTTGCGTTTTATGGCGAGGGCACACCAAGGTAACTTTCAACCGCAACGCAACCGAAATTTCCGAGAATTGTTTTCAGCCTAAGTTGAACACATTTTAATAAATGGATCAACGCAAATTGAGGAAACGGCAACGCAGTTTCCTCAATTTGCGCTGCCCTATTCAGTAACATGTGTTCAACTCAGGCTGATAACAATTCTCGGAAATTTCGGTTACCAGTTTCCTTGGTGTACCCTCGCCCTTAATTCATGATCAGATTAAGGGAAATGAGTTGCGTATTTTAAAATTATGTACACATACATACATACATACATACATATATCCATACATACATACTACATACATACATACATACATACATACATACATCAGCGTTTCAGAGTATTCATAAGTGTGCAACTGGCACTAAATATAAAACTTGTCAAACAACAGTCACAAGACAATCACAGATAAAATTGCAGACATCAATTATACCATAGTTAAAATCTAAACTGAATACCTCAATTAAATAGATACAATTTTACACATACAATTATATCAACAAGATAATTAGCAATACATAATAATTCTCCTTCCATTAAGTACGATACAAAAATGTGTTAGCTACGAGTTAGCCCCGGCAAGAGCCTTCAGAATGTTTCTTTAAAGACCGCATTACCTACTACTCGTACAGCAGAAGTTACCAGTGCTTATAGGAGTATGTGTTCAGTGTTAGCTTCACCTCAGAAAGGATAAGGTCATAATAGTGTCGAACAGCGCATTAAGACCGTGGTAGTGAGCAGTAGTGAGTGTTATAGTCATTACAGTACCGTTGCGACCGGTTGCGACTGAATACGAACATACAAGGTCCGTATATAATCCAACA
>NW_019737121.1:0-688 GCF_002891405.2 Cryptotermes secundus
CTGAGTTCTTTTTGTGACCCTTGTTGGAGATGTAACTGTATTTATGAAGTTATAAGTTTCTAAAAGATTCAGTAATGCACTAAGCTGTGCACTATCTTGCAAAAAATTTATTGTCATCAGAGAGGGGTGTAGTATTCAGGCGTCAAGCCATTTAACACTCAGCCGTCAAATATCTCAGCTTTAAAAACGATAAAAATCAATGTAGGTTTGTTTTACGAAATTATTTGCAAAGCAACTCATTTTACTCTATTGAATTTATCGAGCATGCAAGGGGCTCAAATGTTAAGCATTAATAAATGGTCTGTGTGCATGTATTATACATTGTTGAGACTTGCTTGTTGTAAGTGTGGTAGTATGTATGATGTCCATGTTTGTTATGAATTTTAATATGTTACAATGAAATTATACTGATGATATGACTGGCCAATGTACTTATACGTGGAATGGCAAGGTGTGCAATTGTGCAGCATAGAGTTGTTATGGTTGGAAATATGAGGGATTTTGAAGAGAGCAGTCATCTTGGATGTGGTGCTGTGCAGATATTGTGTTAACCAACGTTTCGATGGAACATATCACCTCAGTCATAATGATTAGTCTGTTTGCACCTGCTCACACTGGTTCTTTGCTTGCGTATTTTCTTCTGTTTTCTTCTACCCTGAAGATGGAGGCGATACATTCCTCCAAAACG
>NW_019737122.1:0-738 GCF_002891405.2 Cryptotermes secundus
CGAAGATCGTGCGCGACTTTTTGGCCAGGAAAGGGATCACAGTCCATGATCATCGTCCGAATTCGCCAGATTTCGGCTCCAGCAGATTTTTGGCTGTTCCCTAAAGTTAAGTTGGCGATGAAAAGAGACCGTCACGACACCATCCAGGACATCCAAAAGGAATCTACCACAGTTTTAAATGCGATTCCACAAAAGGAGTACAGTGACTTTTTTCGAAAACTTTTCAACCGATTCCAGCTATTTATTGATTCAGAAGGAGACTATTTTGAATAAAAAGAGTGAAATTTTGAAAATAATTCACGTCTTGTATTTTTAATGAACAGTCGTAATATAACGTGAACACACTGTGGACATTATCTTGCCTATCTCCAGCCCGATAACTTCTCCACAGAGGACCTGCACCTTACCCCTAGACCAAGAGATCCCCGCGACTTCACCTGCATTGTTAGGGTAATAAATTTGAATAGGTATGATACGTAAAGACTCACTACATTAGTCATTAGGCCCATACGGAGTGGGCGACAGACCGACTTAGTGTGTCCCACCAGTTCACTTACGTCGTCACGTAAAGAACTACGAGTATTTAAAAATGCCCCCCAAACTCATGGTACTCATCTGGCCCTTTTTGCGGACGACACATGTTTATATGCGACAGATCGCAAAGAGGACTTTATTGTTAGAAAACTCCAGCGCGGTCTCAGCTCAATGGAGACCTGGTGTGCGCGCTGGAATATAAAA
>NW_019737122.1:835-1031 GCF_002891405.2 Cryptotermes secundus
TAAATAGTGCAAAATATCTAGGTGTAATCTTCGATAAGAGAGTGACTTGGAGATTACACATAGTAATGATCGAAGCCAAGGCCTTCAGAACATTCATTAGAGTGTACTTACTATTCAAAAGTGAGCGATTGAGCGCTAACATTAAACTGAGCCTCCATAAAGCTCTTATTAGATCCGTAATGACTTATGCTAGTCC
>NW_019737123.1:0-5698 GCF_002891405.2 Cryptotermes secundus
TAGATTTGCGTTGCTACCTTGCTTGCTTGGCTTTGTTAGCTTGTTAGCTTTTTAAGTTGCTAACTTGCTAGCTTTGCGTTGCTAGCTTTCTAGATTTGCGTTGCTAGCTTGTTATCTCCGCGTTTCTACCTTACTAGTTTTCCGTTGGTAGCTTGCTAGTTTGTTAGATATGCGTTGCTTGCGTCCTAGCCTTGTGTTGCTACCTTGCTTACTTTGCCTTGCTAGCTTGCTAGATTGGCGTTGCTAGCTTGATAGATTTGCGTTGCTACCTTGCTTACTTGACGTTGCTAGCTTGTTAGCTTTGAGTTGCTAGCTTGCTAGCTTTGCGTTCCTAGCTGGCTAGGTTTGCGTTGCTAGGTTGCTAGCTTTACGTTGCTAGATTGCTAGCTTTGCGTTCCTAGCATGCTATCTTCGCTTTGCAATCTTCCCAGTTTTGCCTTGCTCTCTTGATAGATATGCGTTGCCTGCTTGCCAGGTTTGCGTTGCTAGCTTGCTAACTCTGCGTTGCTAACTTGTTGCTTTGCTGTGAAACCTTGCTAGCTTTGCGTTGTTATCTTGTAAGCTATGCGTTACATGCTTGCTTGCTTAATTTCCGTATCTTGCTTGCTAGCTTTGTGATGCTAGCTTGCTAGATTTGCGTTACTAGCTTTCTAGCTTTGCGTTGGTAGCTTGCTAGATTTGCGTTGCTAGTTTCCTAGATTTGCGGTGTTAGTTTGCTAGCTCTCCGATGCACGATTGCTTGTTTGCGTTGCTAGCTTTCTAGTTTTGGGTTGCTAGCTTGGTAGCTTTGAGTTGCTGACTTGCAAGGTTTTGCGTTCTAGCTTGCTATCTTTGCAATGAAACTTGCTATCTTTGCCTTGCTAACTTGTTATCTTTGCGTTTCTAGATTGCTAGCTTTGCGTTGCTAGCTTCATAGCTTTGCGTTGCTATCTAGCTAGCTGATATTTGCTAGCTTGATAGATTTGCGTTGCTAGGTTTCCGTTACTAGCTTGATAGTTTGATAGCTTTGCATTGCTAGCTTGCTAGCTTTGCTTTCTAGTTTGCTATCTTTGCGTTTCTTGCTTGCTAGCTTGCCAGCTTTGCGTTGCCTCATGCCAGGTTTGCGTTGCTAGATTAAACTTTGCTTTGTTACATTCTAGCTTTGAGGTGAAACCTTGCTAGCTTTGTGTTGCTATCTTGTAAGCTATGCGTTGCTTGCTTGCATGCTTGCTTTGCGTATTTTGCTTGCTAGCTTTGCGATGCTAGCTTGCTAGCTTTGCGTTACTACCTTGTTATTTTAGCGTTGTTTCGATGCTAGTTTCGCGTTAATAGCTTGCTAGCTTTGCATTGCTAACTTGCTAGATTTCTTTGCTAGCTGCCAGCTTTGCTTTGCTAACTTGCCAGCTGAGTTTTGCTAGCTTTCCACCTTTCTGTTGCTAGCTTGATATTTTTGCGTTGATAGCTTGCTAACATTTCGTTGCTATCTTGCGAGCTTTGGGTTGCTAGCTTGCTAGATTTGCGTTGATAGCTTGCTAGCTTTGCTTTGCTAGCATTCTAGCTTTGCGTTTCTATCTTCCTAGCTTTGTTTTGCTAGCTTGCTTGCTTGGCGTTGCTAGCTTTGCTTTGCTATCTTGCTATATTTGCGTTACTCGCTTCCTAGCTTTTCTTTGCTAGCTTCTAGATGGCTAGATTTGCTGTGCTAGCTTGCTAGCTTTGCGTTGCTATATTACTAGCTTTGCGTTGCTAGATTGCTACCTTTGCTTTACTTGCTTTCTAGCTTGCGTTGCTTACCTCCTAACTTTGCGCTGCGATGTTGTTAGATTTACGATGCTAGCTTGCGAACTTTGCGTTGCTACCTTGTAGTTTGCGATGCTAGCTTGGTAGCTTTGCGTTTCTAACTTGCTAGCTTTGCGGTCTAGCTTGCTAGCTTTGCATTTCTAGCTTGCTCTCTTTGCGTTGCTAGCTTGCTAGATTTGCGTTTCTAGCTTCCTATTTGTGCTTTGTTACCTTGATAGTTTTGCGTTGCTATCTTGCTAGTTTACTTTGCTATGTGGCCAGCTTTGCGTTTCTATCTTTCCGTTGTTTGCTTGCTAGCTTGCTAGTTTTTAGCTTTGCATTTCTAACATGCTAGCTTTGCATTGCTAGCTTGAGAGCTTTGCGTTGCTAGCTTGCCAGCTGTGCTTTATAGCTTGCCAGCTTTTAGTGCATAGCTTGCCAGCTTAGCACTGCTAGCTTGCTAATTTTGCTTAGCAAGCTTGTAGCTTTGCGTTGAGAGCTTGCTAGTTTTGCATTGCTAGCTTGCTAGCTTTACGTTGCTAGCTTGTTAGCTTTGCTTTATAGCTTGCTATCTTGGCTTTGCTAGCTTGCTAGCTTTTCGTTGCTATCTTGATAGCTTTGGGTTTTTTGTTTGCTTGCTTGCATTGCGTACTTTGCTTGCTAGATTTGCGTTTTAGTCTTGCTAGCTTTGGTTGTTAGATTGCTAGATTTGCGTTGCTAGCTTGCTAGATTGCTGGATTTGCGTTGCCAGTTTATAGCTTTCGTTGCTAGCTTGCAAGTTTTGCCTTGCTTCTTGCTAACTTTCCGTTGCTAGGTTTCAGGCTTGCTAGATATGCGTTGCTATCTTGCTATCTTATCGTTGCTAGCTAGCCACGTTTGCGTTCTTCGCGTTCCAATTTTGCGTTGTTTTCTTGCCAGCTTTGCGTTGCTAGCTAGCTAGATTTGCGTTGCTCTCTTACCTAGAAATGCGTTGTTTTATTTGCTTTGCGTTCCTTGCTTGCAAGCTTTGCGTTGCTAGCTTTCTAGGTTTGCGCTGCTAGCTTTCTAGCTAGCTTTGCGTTGCTAGCTTGCTAGCTTTGCTTGGTAGCTTGCCAGCTTTGCGTTGCTAGCTTGACAGCTGTGCTTTGTAATTGCCAGCTTTGCGTTGATAGCTTGCCAGCTTTGCGTTTTTAGCTTTCTAACAATTCGTTGCTAACTTGCTAGCTTTGCGTTGATAGCTTGCTAGCTATGTGTTGCTAGCTTGCTAGCTTTGCGTTGCTCTCTTAATAGCTATGCTTTTATTGCTTGTTTGCTTTGCGTATATTGCTTGCTAGCGTTGCGAAATTAGCTTGCTAACTATGCGTTACTAGCTTGCTAGATTTTCTTTGCTAGCTTGCCAGCTTTGCTTTGCTAGCTTGCTAGCTTTGCGTTGATAGCTTGCTAGCTTTGCGTTTCTAACTTCCTCTCTTTGTGTTGCGAGCTTGCTAGCTTTTCGTTGATAGCTTGCTAGCTTGCTAAATTGGCGTTGTAACTTTGTAACTTAGCGTTACTACCTTGCTAGCTTTGCGTTGCTAGCTTGCTAGCTTTGAGTTGCTAGCTTGCTAGCTTTGCGTTGCTTGCTTGCTAGCTTGTCAGCTTTGCGTTCCTATCTTGCTAGCTTTCCTTTGCTATCTTTCAAGCTTTGCGGTTCTAGCTTGCTATCTTTGCCTTGCTAGCTTTCTAGCTTTCCCTAGCTCGCTTGTTAATTTTGCGTTGCTAGCTTGCTAGAATTGCATGGCTAGCTTGCTAGCATTTCGTTGCTAATATACAAGTTTTGCGTTGCTAGCTTGCTAGCTATGCGTTGCTTGTTTGCTTTGGGTTTCATTCTTGCTAGCTTTGGGTTGATAGCTTCCTAGCTTTGCGTTTCAAGCTTGCTAGTTTTGCGTTGTTAACTTCCTAGCTTTGTGTAATTAGCTTTCTAGCTTTGCTATGTTAACTTGCTAGTTTTGCGGTGCTATCTTGTTTGATTGCGTTGCTAGCTTGCTAGCTTGCGTTCTAGTTTGCTAGCTTAGGAATTCTAGCTTAATAACTTTGTGTTGCTATCTTGCTAGCTTTGAGTTGCTATCTTGATAGCTATGCGTTGCTTGTTTGCTTTGGGTTTCATTCTTGCTAGCTTTGGGTTGATAGCTTGGTAGCTTTGTGTTTCTAGATTGCTAGCTTTGCGTTGCTAGCCTGCTAGCTTTGCGTTGCTAGCTTTACGTTGTTAGCATGCTAGCTTTTCGTTGCTAGCTAGCTGGCTTACCGTTGCTAATTTGCCAGCTTTTCGTTGCAAGCTTGCCTGCTTTGCGTTTATAACTTGACAACTTTGCTATGCTAGATTAACATGTTTGCGTTGCTAGCTTGCTAGCTTTCCATTGCTAGCTTGCTAGATATGTGTTTTGGCTTGCAAGGTTTGCGTTGCTAGCTTGCTAAATTTGCGTTTCAAAATTGCTATCTTTTCGTTGCAAACTTGATATTTTTGCGTTGCTTGTTTGCTAGCTTTGCGTTTCTATCTTGCTAGCTATGCTTTGCTAGCTTTCTAGCTTAGCGTTTATAGCTAGATAGCTTTGCTTTGCTAGCTTGCAAACATTGCTTTGGTAACTTGCCTAGTTTGCCTTGCTTGCTTGCCTGTTGTGCGTTGCTAGCTTGCCAGCTTTGCGTTGCTAGCTTGCCAAATTGGCTTTTGTAGCTTGCTGGATATGCTTTGTTAGATTGCTAGATTAGTTTTGCTAGCTTGCCAGATTTGCTTTGCTAGCTTGCCAGCTATGGGTTGCAAGCTTCCTAGCTTTCCGTTGCTAGCTTGCTAGATATGCGTTGCTATCTTGCCAGGTTTGCGTTGCTAGATTGCCAGGTTTGTGATGCTAGCTTGCCTGCTTTGCGTTTCTAGATTGCAAGCTTTTCGTTGCTTGCTTGTTTATTTCGTTTCTTGCTTGCTAGCCTTGCGTTGATAGCTTCCTAGCATTGCGTTCCTAGATTGCTAGGTTTGCGTTGCTAGCTAGGTATCTTTGCGTTACTAGCTTGCTAGCTTTGCTTTGCTAGCTTGCTAGCTTTGCGTTGCTACTTTGCGAGCTTTGCGATGTTACCTTGCAAGCTTGTCGTTGTTAGCATGCTAGATTTGCGTTGCTAGCTTGCAAGCTTTGCGTTTCTAGCTTATGGATTGCTAGATTTGCGTTGTTAGCTTGCTAGTTTTGCATTGTTATCTTGCTAGCTATTCATTACTATCTTGCTAGCTGTGCGCTGGTAGCTTGCTAGCTGTGCGCTGGTAGCTTGCTATCTTTGCTTTGCTAGCTTGCTAGCTTCTCGTTGCTATCTTGCTAGTTTTGCGTTCTAAGATGGTAGATTTTCCTTGTTAGCATGCTAGCCTTCCCGTCTAGCTTGATAGCTTTTCGTTCCTAGCTTGCTATCTTTGCCTTGTTAGCTTTCTAGCTTTGCGTTTTTAGCTTGCTAGCATTACGTTGCTAACTTCCTAGCTTTGTGTTGTTAGCTTGCTAATTTTGCGTTGCTTGCTTGCTAGATTCCCGTCGCTAGCTTCCTGTCTTTGCGTTGCTAGCTAGATTGTTTTGCGTTGCTAGCTTGCTAGCTTAGCTTTGCTAGCTTTATAACTAGAGTTTCTATCTCGCTAGCTTTGCTTTGCTAGCTTGAAAGCTTTGATTTGTAAACTTGCTAGATATGCGTTACTAGCTTGCTTGCTTTGCTTTGCTAGCTTTCTAGCTTTCCATTATTAGCTTGCTAGCTTGCTAGATATGCGTTGCTTGCTTGCTAGTTTTACGTTGTTGCTTGGCAGCTTTGCGTTGCTATCTTGCCAGGTTTTCGTTTCTAGCTTTCCAGGTTTGCTTTGCTAGCTTGTTAGCTTTGTTTTGCTAGCTTGCCGGCTTTGCGTTGCTAGCTAGCTAGCGTTTCGTTGCTAGTTTGCTAGCTTGCTATATATGCGTTGCTAGCTTGCTAG
>NW_019737124.1:0-423 GCF_002891405.2 Cryptotermes secundus
CGCAGGTGAACGACCATACCATAGAGCCCGAAGGGACTTTGGGAATCGGTGGATGGGTCGGAGAGAATGCTAGCTGTTCTTGCCGACCGGCCCCTTGCAATTCCAGTAGTGAGAGTAGTTTGAATGTTTGTAGAATGCATGCGACTTCAGAGACTGTCACTTTGTCTAGCTTCCTGAACAATTCGGAGCTGCCCCTTCCACTATTTGACGAAGCCACGGAGACTCATCCTGTATTCCACCTCCGACGCTTGGAGGAATTTATGTATTTCAGAGGTGTGCGACGGCCACTTCGCTTAGCATTAGCGTGTAGGTCCATAGTGGGACAGATTGGTAAGCAGTGGGTAGAGGCCATAAGCCACCGTCTGCAAGATTATGAGTGTTTCAAAAAGGCTTTCTTGAATCATTGGTGGTCAACCTCCCGGC
>NW_019737125.1:0-3781 GCF_002891405.2 Cryptotermes secundus
CACATGCAGCCTTTCTTAATATCATTTTTAGCTCACCCTTTATTGCTATTTCATTTATGTAGCCTATCCACAATTAATTATATGCCTGTCTAGCCCTACAAACGCACAATTTAATTTAATTTGTAATTTGGTCAACAGTGGCAGTGCAGCTTAATGTCTGTTGACTCAGAAATTTCCATACATGCTGATGGGCTCAGGCACACACACAGAGGGGGTGTGTTCTCTCCGTCCCTCCCGCCCCTCTGTCAGCACTCTCATGCTTACTAATTGAACATCTCATTTTATTGAGGCTTCATACTCATTTCTTTTCATGTTAGCATTTTTCATGTTATTTACTCTCATTTTCCAGGGTAATTTGAATGAAGTTCATCCTGTACATGGTGAAGATCAACAATATTCCTATGGTGACAGTGATGAATCATTCAGTCAGCAGGTAATTCTGATAGCACATCGATGCATGCAAAATGGGGAGAAGCCATTTTGTTGTGATGTATGTAAAAGATCATTCAGTCAGCAGAGTCATCTGAAGAAGCATCAGTGCATACATAGTGGGGAGAAGCCGTTGTGATGTATGTAAAAAGTCATTTTGTCAGAAGAGTACTCTGAAGACACATCAGCGCATACATAGTGGGGAGAAGCTGTTTTGTTGTGATTTATGTAAAAAGTCATTCAGTGCGCAGAATCACTTGAAGACACATCAGCATTTACATAGTGGGGAGCAGCCGTTTTGTTGTGATGTATGTAAAAAGTCATTAAGTCAGCAGAGTCAACTGAAGATACATCAAGGCTTACATAGTGAAGAGAAAATATTTTGCTCTGATGTATGTAAAGTCTTTCAGTCAGCAGAATCATCTGAAGAGGCATCAGCGAACACATAGTGGGGAGAAGCCGTTTTGTTGTGATGTATGTAAACAGTCAATCAGTCAGCAGAGTCAACTGATGATACATCAAGGCATACATAGTGAAGAGAAAATATTTTGCTCTGATGTATGTAAAGTCTTTCAGTCAGCAGAATGATCTGAAGAGGCTTCATCGTACACATAGTGGGGAGAAGCCGTTTTGTTGTGGTGTATGTAATAAGTCATTTTGTCAGAAGAGTACTCTGAAGACACATCATCGCATACATAGTGGAGAGAAGCTGTTTTGTTGTAATGTATGTAAAAGTCATTCAGTGCACAGAATCATCCGAAGACCCATCAGCATGTACATAGTGGGGAGCAGCCATTTTGTTGTGATGTATGTAAAAAGTCATTCAGTCAGCAGAGTACTCTGAAGACACATCAGCGCATACACAGTGGAGAGAAACCATTTTGCTGTGATGTATGTAAAAGTAATTCAGTCAGCGGAGCCATCTGAAGACATATCTGCGCATACATACTGATGTGTGCAGTAAATCATAGAGCATCAGAGATGGATTTAGAGTAAAGGAACAGCAATACAGTTTTGCTGTGTGTGGCACGCGTCAGTTTTCTAGAATGCTGCAATATATTGTTGTTGATTGCTGTTGCTAACCTTTCGAGCTGACTGGAAATTAACCTAGACCCATGTTACAAAACAGCCGTGCAAATGAGTTCCATTTGATTCTGACTGCTGAATGTGCTCAATGGCCTGTCTTGTTGAGTGGAAACAGACTGGTTTGGATAATTGGGTTGGCCGAGCATGCCATATGGGCCGCTTGCTTGTAATTCCTATACCCGATGTGGCTTTCAATATCCAAAATCTTATCTTCATCCCAGCCTACCCTATGTCCCTCTTCATAGGCATGTTGAGCCAGTTTAGATTTTTCTAGAAGACCTTCTTTGAGGTTATGCCTATGTTCCCAGAGCTGCACGGCTAGAGGTCTGCCTGTTTCGCCAATGTAGCTTCTGCCCCATTCACAAGGAATGTAACAGACGCAGTGTGCCGTCTGTTGCGGATCTCTTTTCTGTCTGGTTTTCATAAGAGATTTCCTAAGAATGTGTTTTGTACGGAAGATGGTCCTAATATTATACCTTTTACCTAACCGTTTAGACTTATCAGATACACCCTTCACATATTGAATACAAGGTGTGTCCCAAAAGTCATGAAATATATTTCTTGCCCGCGCTCCTACTGGTCGGAGCGCGCTGGGACCGGTTGGGTTACGGGGGGAGGCCTTTAGCTTCACAGCGCGCCCAAGGTCAGTCTGCTCGAGCATCTGAGGCGTCAGTATCGCTGATTTAGTGCACCTGTGTTTTGTGACCACGTCACGGCGCGCGATGGCTGATACTTTTCGAACAACGTTGGGCCGTCAAGTTCTGCACAAAGCTCAAAAAAAGCTGCCGAAACTCACGAACTGCTTAAGCAAGCCTACGGGCAGTCTGCTCTATCATATGTGCAAGTTACAAGGTGGGTGAAGAAGTTTAAGGAGATGAGCAACTCTACGTGGAAACGATGCTCATCGTCTTTTTCGACGACAAGGGTGTGATCCACAAAAAGCTTTTACCCCAAGGACAGACCGTCAACGCTCCCTACTACGTGGATGTTCTAGAAAGATTAAGGAAAAGGGTCATCCGCGTGAGAAAAAACATCGCCGCTAACTGGCGGCTGCATCATGACAATGCGCCCACCCATTCGTCTCTGCTCGTCAGTGAGTTCCTGGCGAAGCACCACATGGCAACGCTGCAGCAGCCACCCTACAGCCCCGACCTAGCGCCGGCCAACTTCTTTTTGTTTCCGAGGATTAAGACTGCACTCAAAGGACGCCGTTTTGAAAGCATTCAGGCTATCCAAGCGGCCGTGACAACAGCTTTAAATGAGGTTCCCGTCGAGGCCTTTGAGGGGGCGTACCGGGCATGGGAGAGTCGATGGCAGAAATGTATAGATGCTCATGGACACTACTTTGAAGTATATTAACACTTTGTAGCGAGATCATCAATAAAGTTTTATATACATATATTTCATGACTTTTGGGACACACCTTGTGTATACAGAACACAGAGGGTTGTTCTCTTTCTTCGGACTACTACTGCCCTTGGAATTAATGACCGAGTCAGTGAAGCCTTTGGTATAACCGTTCAACTGAAGATCATGTCTCAGGTTGTTAATTTCTCTGACCAAATCTCGTCGATCTTGGCATATGTTGGAGGCTCTGTCATGGAGACTTTAAATTAAGCCTCTTTTTACATGTTGTGGATGGTTAGAATTGAAGTAGAGGTATAGGCCAGGATGGGTGTGTTTCCTGTAGACTTGTGTGACTAGTGCCGTCTCTTCCCTGATGACCAGAACTTCCAGAAAAGAGATTGAATTGTCTGACTCAGTTTCCATAGTGAAGCAGATGGAAGGCCTTAAACTATTGAGGTGGTCGAAGATATTCTGTAATCTCTCTGCACCATGAGGCCAGGCTACAAATGTGTCATCCACGTATCGCAGCCACAACNTACTGTGCTGAGTCAAGAGCTATTTTTTCAAAATGATCCGTGAAGATGTTGCTAACGATGGGCGAGAGAGAATTTCCCATAGCCATGCCATCGTTATGTTGGAAGAACTTGTCTTCGAACTGAAAGTAGGTGGTTCTCAAACAGACTTCCAGCAGATCCATGATGGCTTCGACCTGTAACTTAGACCGTTCCGTCAGTGTGACATCGTCGTGGAGCTTGTTTTCGATGACTTGTAGGACTTCGTCAACTGGTACATTAGTGAAGAGACTGACAACGTCAAAGCTAACGAGAATATCTTGAGAATGAAGGTTAACAGTATTTAATAACTGTACTTAGTCGGCCGAATTCTTAACGAAAGAGTCGGACTTACCAGCAGAAGGACT
>NW_019737126.1:0-1318 GCF_002891405.2 Cryptotermes secundus
CGTTACACACATTCGGACGTTTACTGTGACTCTGAAAGGTTGGTTTTTCGCACCATTTCCTACTATAATCAGATTCCCGTGACGTGAGTTTCTGTCAAAACGAGCAACATGCTGAAGAATCAGGTATGTAGTTGTCTGTAAATAAATTATATTCTTTGATGAAATTAACTTATGTTTTAGGAGCGTAGTACTTTCAAAAATTTTATCTACTATTTTTCGCATTTGAAGTAACCTAAAGACCGCTAAAATATTTTTGATGGTAGCAGATATATAAATAAAATATTTCGGAATCCATTCAGATCACATTTAATCAAAATGATTTATGAAACTTATTCTTGTTGTTCACATGCTTACTCGTGGAGAAATGAGTTTTATAGCTAACATGGCTGATCCTGAGGGTGTTGAGTGCAAGTACGCTGTAAGAAATATGGAAAATTTTAAGGAAAATGTTAATTCGCCATGCTTGTTCTGTCTAAAATTAAAAGACGAATTTCAGAGGGTTGTTAGTGAATTGAAATCGGTTGTGGAAATAGTGAAAATTTTAGAAGAAGATCAAGTACAATTATCCCTTAATGTAGACAATATTAATTATACACTTGTTAAACAGATAAATTCAGTGACCAATGCAAGCAGTGATACATCTCCTTCGTCAAACTGGAAAGTTGTTTCTCAGTATAAAAGGCATTAAAAAATTGACACCGATTCACATCGACAATTTAAGATACAAAAGGTGGTAAATTGTTGTGCAATTTTAGAGTACCTAAAAGAGGAAAACTTGGCACCTTATTATTTTAACATCAATTGAAAACCAAAGGTTAAGTAATTACAGACAATGGCTCAATCTGCAACAAATAAAATTTTAATGATTGCTGATAGCCATACAAGAAGTGCTGCAAATTTGTTACACGAGTACAGAGAATCTTTTGAGGTTATGGACAATGTGTTGCCTGGTGCAGGACTCCTGAACATAACTCAAGCCGCCAACATGGATATTAATGGATTGAATTGTAAGGATTATGTCATCTGGGGTGGATGAAACGATATTAATAAAAATGAACCCTCCAAAGGTTTAAAACTCATCACTAATTTTGCATTATAGCACCAATATACTAATATTATACTTGTTCCTGCTCTGCATACACACGATCACGAAAAGTCTTCTTGTATTAACAGTGAAATTCAGACTCTTAACAGAAAATTAGGAAAATTGATTAATACTATGTCACACGTAAAATTGCTTGACCTCTCATTGGATAAAGAAAGTTTTATCTGCCATGGGATGCACTTGAATTCTAAAGGGAAAGAAAAAGTGGCAAGA
>NW_019737127.1:0-7787 GCF_002891405.2 Cryptotermes secundus
TGACAAGTCAACTGTCATGATACTTACGTGGCGCAGCCATGTTAAAATTATGAATATTATGAGGCCTACGCCTACAGCCGGCACACCCTGCAACACATAAATACAGGAGTCACATGAGATTTAATCCTAATTGAAACTCGCCTACTGACTGAGATTCTGAAATTTACCTCTAAGAATATATGGCGATTTATTGTTTACCAAATCCTGTTCAGGAAACTTGAGTGAATCTCTCTCTATCTCTCAGAAAACATTTCAGTACATTATTTAAATAAAAATATAACATCATGTAAAGGAACGGGAATTCCTTTGCTGCTTTTCTGAAACTTACCCAGGCCATATATAAAGTATAATATGACGAAAAGCCTGCACCGGTAATCACAAAAAAAAAAAGAATAAAATGACCTCAGTATTCTCACCGTCCCACCCAGTGAAGCCTCAGGCCACACCGTTTGGTCGCTACTCTTTGCCTTCCTTTCTTTCTCTTGTCGTTCTCGCTGCTGCCGTCGTTGGTAGTGGAGCTTGCAGCTAGGTCGGCTTTACCTGGCTCCACTGCTTCTCCAACTCCACCACTTCTCCTCACTATGGAAATGGGTACCAGGTCCGGGACTTGGCCTGATTTGTCAATGGGCGCCAGCAACTGTGGGTTACAGCTGCGAAGTGAAGGGAAAAGGTGGACGGGTCGGGAGCTGATGGTGATCGGGCTAGTCGTGGTTGGCGTGAGACTCTGGCTCAGGTCGTTTAGGGCCTTACTCCGACGAGGAGAAAAGAGCACACTGGACACACAAACACTTGGCTCCACTTAACTTTATTGATTTTTAATCTGAGCGCCACTGAGATACAACTCAGTGCGTTACTTTACTATGATCTCCCGTTGCTCGAACACTATTTTCACTTAACAGACGATGGAGAGGGTTAGCTCCGCGTCCGGCGAGTTTAACTGTTCTTACGAGACTTTTTTAAAAAAACTCTTATGTTTTTGCAGATTCAGAGGTATTCCCAAAATTTGAGGAACGCCTCGTTGCCATCCTCCAAACCTTCGGGTTGGCTGAATTTAGAGGGGGGCGGGGTTCGATAGAGTTTCTCATTCCTCCAATGGTCAGCTGTTTCTCGGCGAAAGTTGGGGTTCACACGCTTTTACAGTCTTTCTGACCCGGGTTGGATTGAGAGGGTTCAATCTCACGGTCTCCTAAGGGTAGGTCCGTGACGAATCGGGTGTTGAAAATTCGTCCCTTTCCTCTACTAATGAAACAATTCGCCGCTCCTTTCTAAAAGCAGGTTTTAACATTTGGAGAGTTATGACCGGTTTGAGGGCCATCTCTCTACGTGACAAAAGATCTTTCCAAAGTCTTTTGGACAGATTTCTCTTTTATTAGAACATATGGCTCATTCTAAAAGTAGGGAGAGTGTCGGGATGGTTTGGGTTTAAGTCCGGGGATTGTGACCCGTCATAAACTTTACGATCTCGGAACTGCGAAGGGTTCAGGTTCTTCTGGTTGGAGTGGGGTGTGAGGTATTGCCTCTGCTTTGATGTATTGACAAGTACCGACACACGTGAACAAAACATTGTAGTCCTTTGCATTGTACGGTTACAGTATGATACACACATATACACTTAGAATCGAATATTTCATTTTGACCATCATCGGAACTACTTTCATGAAATCTGAGAAGAGAATAAAACGACCTCAGTACGCTGCACAGATACAAACTTACAATCGAATTCCTGGCTTGTCACCGTAATGTCAATTTGTTTCTGTGCCGAACACAACACTTTGAGTATGCACTCGTGGAGCAGCACATAACCATTCATTAATACCCAGCTGGGTCCACAGCGTTTCATTCAGTTCTGTTATATTCTGAGTAGAGCTGCTAGGTATGCTTCCAGTGGACTTAAGCAATTACGCTTCACGTTCTTCGTCTAAATGCTTTACTTGCACAAGGTAATTTTGTTTGCGCAGTCGATGGCTGTTATCTGTTTGCATTCCTTAAATTCGTCTACCCTTAAACCTAGCGTAATACTGCTTACCTATATCTTTTAACAAATACTGACTTTCTGACAGTATTCTTGTAATTTTTAACTCGTTATATTGTATCTTAATTGGTAAAGGCAAAACATGGTACACACTGTATTTCACATGGTTTGTTAGAGGAAGACGAATGTCAAGTCACTGAAGAAGTCAGCTTGATTTAAATTTATCCGATTCATGATTTGAGCTTGTGCAATAACATATGGCTAGAGCATGCCGAAGCTCCGTCTACTTGCGCCGAATGCTCACTCACAAGCAGCAGCATGGATTAGGAAGTATATATTTTCTTTATCTCATCACCGTGCTCATTATTGTCCAGCCTGTACGATCGTACACTCTTGTTTTCAAATAATTCTTGTAATGTCGTATAGATCTTAACGTCCATTTAAGACTGTTGCCTGTTCTTTTGAAATTTAAAAATCAGTCTGCTCCATTTCTAAATCCGAAATTTTGTCTGTGTAATATTTTGCGTGTTCACTATCCATGGTACCAGACAAGATTTTGCTAATTCCACCAATGAAATTGAAAACCCTCTCCTATAACGCGATTGAGTAGCTTCATTTTCGATTCTGGTTAACTATTTTACAAGTAGTTTCATATGTTCTACTTCATTAATCTATTTAAATAGCTGATAGTTTTAATAAAATCAGGGACTATTATAATCATTTGTAATAACGAGTTACAGTATGTATGTTACTTACGACCTGACTCCTTCAAGTCTTCAACGATGGTGCTGGAGTTCCCCATTCTGAAATAATATATGAGAAGAAATTATATAAGGGACCAAACTGAGCAGGTAGTTATATTTTCTAGTTAATTGAACCTTTTAATGCACTTAATGTGGGGGTGGAGTCCTAATTGGGTCTCCTCGGCACTGCAGCCACTGATTGGACTATTGTACCTGCCCCAGGTCATTATGATGATGGAGAAATGGGTGGAATGAAGGTGTTTTCTAGCTACTAGAATACTGGAAGATGGACAAAGTCCAAAACCCCAATAATTGTCAGTAGATGAGTGTTTATGCCATCTCCATATGAAGGGAAACATCAGTAAGATATGGCGTCCAAATTATTATGGGGGGTGCAAAGGCGAAGATAGGAAATGATCCTGTAGTACGTACAAAACGAGGAACACGAAAACTTTTATTAACAAGAGAGTGATGACGGCCAATTTTGCTGTCACCGGAAACTTTGTTAAAAGTAGTACGTTTTCTCATAAGAGTGTCCGTAAGAAAAAATGGATATCTCTCAATGGTCGGACAAGAAATTAAATTGACCATTCTATGATAGATGCAAGACACGCAAAGAGCCTTATCGGTGTGCGATCCTATAGAGGGGCAGAAAGTAACTCGGACCACTTCATGGTAAGGCTAATTTACAGGACTGAAATATCAATAGTTAACAGAACCAAAACCAAGTACATGCAACGTCGTGGCTTTCATACCAATATCCTACATGCATTCCTCTCCTCTCTCATTCGTACTACATGCCCTGTCCACCTCATTTTCCTTGACCGGATCATTCTAATTATATTTGTCGGAGAGTACAAGTTGTGGAGCTCCTCATTATTTAGACTTCGCCTACATCCTGTCTCTTCATCTCTCTTCGGTCCAAATATCTTCTCAACACCCTGTTGTCGGGCTACACATAACCGTTCATTATTACCCAGCTGAGTCCACAACGTTTGATGCTGTTCTGTTATATTCTGAGTACAGCTGCTAGGCATGCTGCCAGTGGACTGAAGCAATTAGGCTTCAGGTTCTTGGTCTAAACGCTTTCTTGCACATTCAATATGTTATTAATTTACATTCCATAAATTCGTTTACCTTTAACCTAGCGTAATAATGCTTTGCTATATCTATTGAGAAATACTGACGTTCTGACAATATAAATATAAATTTTAACTCTTCTGTTAATTGGTAAGAGCGTAACATATTACACGTTTCATTTCGAATGATTTTTTTAGAAGAAGGCGAATTACATAAAAAAAACTTCACTTTAAGAATATATCAACTTTACTAATTCTTAAAACTAAATTGCTGTAGTGTGCAACTCAACGAAATTGGCAATGTCAAGACCCTTTGGATGTTGGCTTGATTTAATTAAATCAGATTCATGATTGCTGCTCAGTTCTCAAGCACGATGTCTCACGCCTTGGCTTGGGCGGTTTGGTCTTCGTTGAGAATAAGTCCCTCACGAGCTTATTAGACCTAGTGTGCTCTTCCGGGGGTAGAGGGTTTTTCCAGATGACCCGCGGGACTGTTGCCACGAGCTAAATTTGTGGTGACGACCGGTGGAAACGCCCTCCTGGGCGTGGAATTCGCCTATCATTCCCACCCTTCCACATGGCTTGGTTTAACCCATTTTAGAATGTTGATTCCTCAAGTAGCAGGAGCTGCCACCGTATGAGAGCTGTCCCACATTCGTCTCTGGCAGACCGTATTAGTACTCATAATGCCGTCTCGTCGTGAGACGCCATTGCCCTTTATGGAGCTTAGACGCCAATTCTGTCATGTCATACTAATCCAGACAGGTTGGTGACACATCTGTGGTGGTTACTTGTTTAAGATCTTTCAGGATATGGAAGCAGTCGATTTTTGATATAGTGACAGTTTGAGAAAATTTCCGCTTTCCTCGCCGTGTAGTTGCGGTCTCTGATGCTCTGGAAGTCTGTGTGTGTTTTTTTAGTCTGGAGAATCGAGACCGGATTTTCAAGTGCAAAGTTCGGTATTGTAGTTTTCGTTTGAGGTCTGACTTGAAGTTTTGCGCATTTCTGGGGGTGTGATTAGGAGTCTGTTGATTCTATATTTTCTCGTTTTGCTGTCTGATGTTGACTTGTTTCTGATGTATCCGCGGTTGGTGGAGGGGTGTCCATGATTTGCGTTTTTCCTACACTGTAGGAGTCCTGTAAATTTCAAGATGTCTTCGGGCAATGACTAGGAAGTTGGGAAGATTCAGGCTTGTCTGTTGTGTTCTTGTATAGTTGAGATGATCAACCCGATGCAAGGGGCAGGTTATGAGTTTGACTGATTTATTTCCGTAATGAGTAGACGTTGTTTTCTGTAGATTGTACTAATTCCCAGCGTACACTCGTATGTCGAACGAATGCAGTGCGTTGTATTCAGCGTTGATGTTGATAAGTTAATTAGGGACGGAGAATATGTATTTTTGCTCCAGGATATCATCATATTCGACAAGGCTTTGATTTCAGTTTTCTTTGACAGTATTTTCTGAACTACTGCTGCGAATCAAAGAATTTTCAATATTCTTTAAAGCTCAAGTAGTGTCAATACTGTTCGAAAATGTAGAAGAATTTCATAATTCTCGGAAGGAAGGCTGCAACTGTTTAAAAGAGATTTGTTCAGAAACTGAAAACATGATCACGGGTAGAAAAAGACCACTCAGAATTTTCGGCTAAGAAACTACAAAGAAGTAAATGAAGTGAATGGAAATACGTGTCTAGGGGCCACCTCACACAAGTTCGAGGAGCCACTAGTTAGGACCGGATAGGAGGATGGGTGGCCCTCATAGCCACACTTCGCGGTGAGGTCTTCGTTTCTCTTCGAGGCTGAGTTAAACCGCAGGGCCGTTGTGCGGCTGGAGTGATTGTGTCAGTGATTGTGTGTGATTGAGGAATCCAGTGAACTCTCAGGGATCGAACCCGCCACATTTCGGCATGTAACGTGGTGCCTCGGCCCACTGCGCTACCACCTGCCTCCATATAAACAGAAATATGTATGTTACTTACAATTAAATTCTAGGTTACGTAGATTCGAATTTTGCGTCATACTAGTTTGTTTTGGTATGCACTCTTCAATAATAACTCATAGCAAGTTCTCAAGGCTAGCCTTCGAGACTGTAACTCAGTGCGCCCGGTCTTCATTTCTTCTAGGGTGGCCTCCATCTTTTTCTGGATGGCCTGCAAAGCGGCGTTTGTATTTGGGTAACGACCCGCCACATTTCCTATGAGAATGGCTCACGTAAATCAGATTGCCATATAAAGCTTATGACTGCGTTAACAGTGACATTTGTTAACGTGTTCTTTGTTATCGAGACTAGTTTGCTGAGTCATAAGTTACGTAACGAGGCCGTATGAACTGAATATATGAATGTTCTTCCAGAGGACATGAATTACAAGTAGAATTTGAGGTTCTCACACCGGAGGTTGGTGGTTCTATCTTGTGGGATGTAGCGCCGTGTAGTCCGTTGAAGGTCGGCAGAAGTTTCTCGGGAGGGTGCCACCTTTATTTTCAGGATCGAGGAGTGGGCCAAGGGGGAAGCCAGCGTGAAGTATGTAGCAACCTGATCCTGATTCTGAAGATGGAAGCGACTTTTTCCTCCGAAACATCGGTTAACTCTCAGCGGAATACATGGAACTTTATCCCAGAGGGTAGAACTCTTCATGAAATACAGTTGTTTGTAAATAAAGTTTTTGGTGTTTTTGACTTGAGAGCTGAAAGTATTTGGTTAAGAAGGATATAGTATGACGAAGAGCTTCGTAATTTATACATGTCATATGAAGTCCCTGGAGTAATGAGACAACCGATGGAGTAGGTGCGCAGATCCAATTTGGAAGACAAGAATCACATCCCACAAGTTCACGGTATATTACAACTTTCGTCTGGTATAAACATGAGGAAAATGATATAAAAATCACTGCATATGTTAAAATAAACAAATGAAGTAACAAACAGCGACACCAATAGAAGCAAAAAATAAGATATACAACCATTAATTGTTCCATGTTTAAAAAAGGATATAAATTAGCATGTAGTAACTATACAGGTATATCATTACTACCGACAGCGTATCAAATTTTAACAAGGATACTAAAAAAGAGAATGGATCCATATATAGAAAAAATAATAGGAGAATATCAATCAGCATTTCAAACCAATAGGTCAACAATAGACAATTTATTCACCCTGAGACAAATAACGGAGGAATGCTGGGAATTTAATACAGATATTTACCTATGCTTCATAGATTTTAAACAAGCATATGATACAATAATAAGGAATTAAGGATTTTAAGAAATTAAGGATGATTATGTCCACTTTTGGTATTCCAACAAAACTAAGTAGAATAATTAATTTAACCAGAAACAGTCAATCAAGTTATAATCCAGAACCATTTAACGGAATGCTTTAAAACAAATCAAGGATTAAAACAGGGGGACAGTTTGGCTACATCACTATTTTTAATCATGACGCTGCACATCCCGCTCCTCTTCCTTCTTCTTGCCACATTTGTATGCCTGTGAGCAGAAAGAAAAGACTGTTGATATACTCAAGTTATTGCAACATTAGCAAGACCATTGTAATTATACATACCATCCCTTCGTCGCCATGAAAGAAATCGCATGATAACTGGAAAGGAAGAAATCATTTCCTAATGGAGGGAAATCCCGGCACTTGCTTGGAGACAGCTATCCTGACTGAAATCTTCGCGGTTTTTATCAGACGCATTCAAAGTGGGGAATTTCGTGTTACTGCATTGTAAATACTACCTTGGATGTGCGAGGTCTTAGGAGAAAGAAGTGTGCCTGAGAAAAGCCTAATGAAAATAAATCAGAAGGCCCCGACTTAAAATATCAGATATCTTGAATGTAGTTTCCCTTAAATTTCCATCAAATGGCTCCTTCCGCTGACAGTCACCATTTATCAGTTGCGGTGATCATACTTACCACACATAAACAGTGTAGTTGAAGAAAGCAAAGTGCAGCAGTATGCATGGCATTTCGCCCATCTAAAGCGAGAGT
>NW_019737127.1:8293-36083 GCF_002891405.2 Cryptotermes secundus
ATCTCTAACTATGTGAATTCACCCTCCGGCCAGTTGAACCTCCCCATCTGTAGCAGAAGCGCTGAATGATATTCAGGCAAACGCTACTCTCTCCGGCCCTTGTTTCATCCCTCATACAAATGACTGATGGTCACGCAGTGTCGTGGTTGGTTGGGGCATTCTGTTGCGGCCGGAAAGTCACGGTTTCGAGTCCTGTTGAGGTCATTGAATTTTTTAATTTACCTAATATTTCCAAAGGGGTATGCAGTAGCGAAGTTGGTTGATCCAGCCTCTTTAACAGAAATGAGTACCAGGAATATTCTTGGAATGTTGTTGGGGGTAAAGGGCGGCCGGCGCGTAAGGCTGATAACCTTACCGCCTTCTATGAGCCGACTGTCTAGAAAATGTGGGAACCTCCACGTCTCACCACCCTGTAGGCCTCCACGGCGTGTTACAGGGACGCATTTACTTTGCTTGCTTCTAATAGCGCCACATTGGTTTTTTGTGTGTGGGCCTCTGGCGAGCCTGGGCCTGGTGGCCCGGCCCCTGGCGTTCTTGACGCCCCTGGATCCCTTGGCGTCCTTGTTGAAGGGCGGCGGTAGCCCTTTCTGATGGTCTGTTCTGAAAATATAAATTAAGTTAGAGGGATTAATGGACTTGGTACAGGACAGGATGTTTTCTAAATACAGGCCTAAAATTGTTGGACACAATCTCTCGTGTGCACAGCGAGTAACCTTGGGTGGTTCCGAAATATAGGCTACTCAGGCAAGTCTCGTCTGTCCTCTCTATGGTGGGAACTACCCCCTGACATATTGCCATAGTTCCCTCCTGGCAACTCTTCATATTGTCTGCAGGTAGCAACATATAACTCCTCCTATCGGATGATACCGCTAACCTCTCGGTCCCTGTTTGAAATCTGACAAATTTTCCTATATGGTTCTCAAATGTTGGTAACGCCACTGGGTCGTACACAAGGTAGGTTCGCTTCTCGTGTCTTAGAGGAAGTTGGATAACAAGGCGAATAGCTTCCTGTGTGGCCAGGACTGCGGCTTGGGCCGATTCGTAAAATGCATGCATATTCTCCGGCTTCAAGGCTGTAATAAATGAATAGCCTTGTTCTGGTTGGACATAAATGTCGCGTAAAATCGCGAACAGTTTATGGGAGGGTAGAAAACTGGCGGTCATGCGATGTGACATCGCTAAGTCTAGGCTTAATGCTACGCTTGCTATATCCGCGTACATCTTCATTAACAACACTTCTAGCTCTCGTTTAGCTCGCTCTTTTTTCCGACTCGGTTATCCGGCGCGCGGTCTGATTAAGTTGCTGGTGTAGAGTTAACTGCTCTCTAACGTCTTCTTCGCGGCGTATCTTCATTGCCCTGATCATTTGAGCTAGTACGTACCTTCGAGTTTCCCCCCACGCGGCGGGCGCGTAAGGCTGATAACCTTATCGCCTTCTATGAGCCGACTGTCTAGAAAATGTGGGAACCTCCACATATCTCACAACCCTATAGGCCTCCACGGCCTGTTACAGGGACACATTTACTTTACTTACTTCTAATAGCGCCACATTGGTTTTTTGTGTGGGCCTCTGGCGAGCCTGGGCCTGGTGGCCCGGCCCCTGGCGTTCTTGGCGCCCCTGGATCCCTTGGCGTCCTTGTTGAGGGGCGGCGGGAGCCCATTCTGATGGTCTGTTCTGAAAATATAAATTAAGTTAGAGGGATTAATGGACTTGTACCGGACAGGATGTTTTCTAAATACAGGCCTAAAATTGTTGGACACAATCTCTCGTGTGCACAGCGAGTAACCTTGGGTGGTTCCGAAATATAGGCTACTCCGGCAAGTCTCGTCTGTCCTCACAATGGTGGGAACTACCCCCTGACATATTGTCATGGCTCCCTCCTGGCAACTCTTCATATTGTCTGCAGGTAGCAACATATAACTCCTCCTATCGGATGATACCGCTAACCTCTCGGTCCCTGTTTGAATTCTGAGGAATTTTCCTATATGGGGCTCAAATGTTGGTAACGCCACTGGGTCGTACACAAGGTAGGTTCGCTTCTCGTGTCTTAGAGGAAGTTGGAAAGCAAGGCGAATAGCATCCTGTGTGGCCAAGACTGCGACTTGGGCCGATGCGTAAAATGCATGCATATTCTCCGGCTTCAAGGCTGTAATAAATGTGTTGTGCCGCAGGGGGTTGTCGCCTAACCTCCCACTGGGGTCACCAGTAGGTATATCTCTCCAACCCCGGGAACCACAAAGGAAGGTAGTGCAGGTTTCACATACATGCCATTTCAGAATACCAACTCACTAAAGCAAAGATATATATATATTATAAATGTGTGAATTACAACCAAAACAAATAAAATAGTGCCTTGCGGCTCTAGTTCATGTAGCGTGTTCTATCCTTCCTCGTCCTCCTGTGCACAAGCAAAAGTAACAATAACTAAAGCGAAATAAGTATGGTGATTACATAGTCCAAATAAAGTTCCTATATTGTGAAATCCATCGAGCGATCCGGAGTAGTAACAGCCTCCGTCCGTCTTGTCTTTAACCACCTACAACATGTAGCTTACATTGTCTCTGCTTGCCTTCTCCTTAGGTCTCTACTTTCACTAATGCTCCATAAATCCTAACCTAAATCTAATACAAAATAGTAACTTCAAAACGGGTGACTTGTCACTTCTATCGGGTGACCCGTCACTTCTGTAAGGTGACGCGTCAATTCTACTGGGTGACCTGTCCCTTCTATCGGGTGACCAACCATTGGCAAGTACTCACGTGCCCCTTCCATGGGCGACAACTATAGTCCCATCTCTCGCGGTTCCTTGTTCAGTGATGCCCCTCGCGACTCCGCGTCGTCGTGCCCCACGGGCTCGAAAGCGTACTCTGTCGGCGTCTGGCGACAATCGTCCAGTCTTAGCTTAGCCCTCCGCCCCCTGGTCCGAGGGTTCTTATACCATCTGGATCCGTGGGCGTGCTTCCGTCCTCATGGACGCATTGGGAATCGGAGATTCCCATTGGCTACATTCCCTTCGGTTCTTAAACTTGCCTATATTTGGTCTTTCCTGACTGCCTCATACTTTGTCCCTCATTGTGTGAAGTGGCTGACTAACGGAAATGAATAATCATGAATAACAGGATACATGAGCAATCTCGATTTCCGTAGTTAGTTTCATCATTCTAGCTCAACCATAAATTCATATCTGCTAAGCCTTAATAATATAATTTAAAACATCAAGGCCAAGTTTTCAAAATGTTTTCAAAAGTCCTGGGCACAACACTGCCCCCTCCTTAAATGGAAATTATAGCTTCCTAAAGGTAAATTTCCATCTTACCCTAAGGTTTTAACTCGTAACTTTTCTTTAAAACTAACAATTACAATTCAATAACCTTCTTACATAAATTTTTCTTTAAAACGTACAAACAATTTTAACTGCTTACGCACACCATCTTTGTTCTGTTCATTAAGTCCAAACATCACATAATTTTGTTTTACAAGTTTAATACAAATTTGTCACTAGTCTCTCCCGTTCTTAGCTTCATTCACATACTCGTTCCGTCCATATAGTAATTTCACTAAAGTTATCACATGGTTCACATTCTTGTGGCATTACAACTGCTTATCCACGATACTCCTGCTAACAGCTGACGTTATCAGTCCCTTCCGGTGTCGTAGTCCCGCTAGTCTGGCGAAGTGTATTCGTTCTGCTGTTAGGTACTGTATTTCACTCGTACTGATGTATAGATGTCGCAGGATGTGACGTCCTCTCTTCCTCTGTCGTTGAGTTCTTTAGGTGATAAAAGCAGCCAATTAAAAAAATAAAAATATTACAAACACCATGCGTACAATTACCGGTAATATAATTTCCCGTAAACGTAAGGTCGTTGGTCAAAACGGCATAAACTTCATACTAGTCAAGGTTTAAATGGTCGTTGCCAAACTCTACTCTTAAAATAAAAATCAAAAGGTTTCTGGTTTTTTTTTTATCCATCTTCTATCTTTGGTGTCCTAGCTGTGCGGGTTACAATGGTCGAGTCCAGCGGCCGCACATTCTGCAGCTCAGCTCAAGTTGCACACACACATAATCCTTGTCCTGCAATGCTTCTCTTGGCGACCATCCTTCGGCGCCAATTGCTGTTGGGCACAAATAGTGGTTCGCTCCTTAGACAACATCGGCTTTCAGATCGCTGCTTCGATTGTTCCTGTAACTTGTTCATCGTGATTTAGTATATGTTATGTCGCTTCTCCTCCTCCTCGTTCCTTGGACATCCCGTACTGGCGAGGGCAGACTATTATTTAAATTAATCAGTTCATCATAAAAATCTAACAATTTACTCATTGTAATAAAATATAAAATTAAACCCCATTATAATTTCCTTTCTTAAGCGCCAAATAATCTGTTCCTATACTACAAGCCTGCCGTCATCCAGCGTAAGTAGGCTTGCTCATGGTTGGTCACTTACATATTTGTCAATTCATACTGTCCTTTAATTGATACATGCTGCAAAAGTCATGGCAGCTTAACCCATCAAACCTAAGTCTAACATATAACAGTAACAATACATTACATAGCAATAAAGCAATAAATGATGTAATTGAGTATAAATCATCTATGTACAGGTAATGCACTACCTTGACCTTCCTTAATTCATAAGTAATTTTAAACATCCACAGTTCCTCTAACATTACTCATTACAGTTTAAATTAAATTCACTCATCTCCTTACAATTTGCTTCTTATCTTAATCCATAAAAACCAACGTGTAACATCTGTTGTTCCATCAATTTAAGTTGAGTTGGGTAAGTGGTCATTCAACATTTCATCATCGTTTATTTACTTCTCATTATTCCTACTTTACTGCACCCAAGTCCTTAACGGCATCACGTAGTCGTTACTTCAGTATGTTATGTCGTTATCCTTATCTAAATTCAAAATCAACGTCAACAGTGTAATCACTCGTAACTATCTTTCGGCAACAACTTACCGCATCTTGTCCCGTCCGTAAATTTACTCAGTTTAAATTTCTTCCTAACTGTTTTATAAAATTTAAATTACATCAGTTTGCCCTTCCAAATAATCTTATCCTCGTTTCCTTAATTTCCATCACCCACTTATTTCATAATTACTAAGTTTCAGCTTTTATTTTCGTCTGACTTAACGTTACATTCCATAACCACAGTTACTAATAAAACTATAATTCCAAAATAAATAAAATTCCCTTACCTACATTATCCAAAATAAAATTTTTTACTAAAATAATTTTCCACAGTATTTATATTTAACTCCATCCAATCAAAATATAAACCAAAACATAATGTTCAAACCGTATGTACTTCACAATAATCATATAAATCAATTTTACGTGTCTGTAAATCCACGGTCATTAAAAAGAAATAATATTACCCATTTTGGTTAACTGCCAAATATAATGTCTCTAATTTTATCTCAATATATCTACCCCAAATTAATAAAACACACCTCAAATTCATAAAATTTACCAAATTTTTCATCCTTAATTATAACAAATATTACTGTTAATACTTAATATAAACACCCAAAATACATCTTAGTAACACCGTTTCATTTATTAACATTTCCCACCATTTAATAAATTTTTAACATATAAGTACACGTAATCAACTCCAGTAGTGTCAAAACAATTCCCGTAAGTAATTTCATTACTAAATCAAATTACGTAAGTTTCCTTCCTTACCCAAATATTTACGTAGTAAAGTCGTCCTCCATGGGCATGCTTCAGCTCCTTCGGCGAATACATCAATAACTATTTCAACAAGGTGTGGGATAGGGCCTTCCATAGCACTAGCATACAGCTAACAATTCAGCCTAATCACTTCGTGTTTGTCCGCGTACTAACTCTCAGGTTAGTTACTCATACGTAAACTGATTCTCAACCGTCCTTCGCATCTGCTACTCGAACGCAGTGCAGTCGGTCCGCACACTCAGTTCATTCCACATAAAATTATTCGACGGTATAATAACATTTCCCCCAAATTCTACTAACTCCTTCACTAATTATAAGTAACGTCCAACCTTGTGTTGCACACCCATGACATTATTAATATAAACATGTACTAATATTTCAATTCATAATAAGTCTAAAGAATTAAATTTCACTACGTCCCCAACGCATTTTCTTTTACTATTCTATAACCCTTTAAATCGCACTAAAATTTCATACTAACCAATTTTCCTCCTAAATGTAAACAAATTTCATTTTACATATAAATTTATTATTATCACTTGTCATTCTCAATGTCCTGTAACCCTTCCTACAAGTAATCTCTTGGCAGTGCTGCATGGTAGCTTCACGAGTGAATGTGTCACCCGCGTTATCGTGAGTAGCTTCCGGTCTCCTTTTGTAGTAGCGGAAACAATGTAACGCGACAAGCAATCCGCATCCACATGTTTCCCTTTTTTAACCTTATGTTCAATTTCAACGCATATTCTAACACTGTACAACCGTATCCAACAAACGAAATAAAGTAAACAAATGTGTTTATCCTACAAATAGTCAGCTAATCAAACCAATAGTAAGTCAACTAAAATTCTAATGTTAACAAATCCCTACACTTATCAAAACTCATCATACGTCTATCTATAAAAATTTTAAACATCTAAATTTTAAACACTGTTAAACACTAGCTTTCACGGTCTTACCTAATATTTAATAACTCCCAAAATAATAGCAATTTGGTCACACAAATCTTTATATACTTCTCTACACGTCATCCAACACACAACATCGTTCAACCTTAAACTCAACATTCATTCCCTTAGCCCTACACAACAAGAGCTTGCAACTCCCATGTAACAAGGTAAAATTTCGCATGTAACACTCCACGCAAAATAAAGTTCTAAAGTCTCACCCATCAAATGGTCGTATTATTAAATGTAAAAACAGTAGTCGTCCCAATAATCCATACATCCCACATGTGTCAAGTCCTCCAAGTTTTATCCAAAACAAGTAAAGTTCAAAACATCTCTACCAGCATGCAGTGTGCCTCTAGTCGGCACACAAAAAGAAATGGGGGGGNGTTGATATTCCGCGCCGGGTTATTAACCTTACGGCGTGTTAGCATTTTCTCACACATCAGTACAATGGAGGTCGTACGATTAATCCGTATCGACAGGCGTCCCTGTCGCGCCTCACAATAATTTTGTTAACACTAGTATTGTCTTCTACCACCACGTCAATCTCTCGTTACTATCCAGGTTTACCTAATCCGTACTCTCTGGTACGAGTTGCTCTTTCCCCGGGGGACATTCGTTCCCCGTCCTCTCTCTCTACCTGTATTTTCCCGCCAGATCCCGGGTATATGTGTCCCAATCGGGAATCTGACTCCCCGATCGGCCGTTTCCTGCATTCCAATGTCGCGGCTAGCTCAACCTGCAATCATGGAAGAGGCCCACTTTCGTGGTTCGGCCCATCGTGCCTTCCCCTCAATAACAGTGGGAACCTAGTTCACTAATTTTCGTAGTGTCCCATTTATTGAGTTATTGAAACTACGTCCCTTTTTCCGGACAACCGTGGCTAATTATCTCCTACATTCGTGCACGTCTAACTCCCCTGGTTTTACCCTGCCAGTCAGTTCTCCCTCACCGAGGTGAGTTAATTCTTTTCCTACCCCCTTATTATTATTAACTAATTTTGCCTGAAAGCGCACCTGACTCATTGTCCAAGTCATGTACGCAATCAGTGTACCTAAATTTCACAGCTAATTCTTAGCTTCCCGCGGATATCATAGCGTTGCGACGTTGAGCGACAACACCACTCCGCGTAACGACGTTCCAGGTTTTTATTCACCTGCCTCTCAGTAAGCGAGAGGGAGACGGTTTACCCGAGGGCTATAGCGTTCCAGACATCATAGTCGGCACTTCCCGAGTTCAACCCTGGGATGGGCCATTCTCGCCTGCTCACGCGGCAGCGCCGTCAGCGGGGTGCGCTGTCCCGCGTCCGACGTTCCCTGCAACGGGCGGCGTTGGTGGCGATGCGCTCGCCACCGCTCGGCCTCCTAGCCTGACAGTTGACGTCGCTCCCCTCTCGGGATGAGCGCACTGGTCCGCAAACCGACTTTTGCCTCCCTCTTACTGCGAGTATCACCCCCAACTTGTTCATTATGCCAAATTATTACTTCACAATATTATTTTCTTACCAACTTATCACTCTAATTTTTACACCCACAATTTCAATAGTAATGTTCGTCGTCACAACAGTCTCACAGTTTAACTCACATGTACACCCAATTTAAAAATTAATTTACACTTATGCTAGTTCTCATAGTCCTAATTGGTAATACACTTCCTCCTACCTTTCCTCCAGGCGGAAGATCTAGTTGTCCCTGCAGATTATCCAACCTACAGTGGTGAAGCCGGCGGGGATTTTGCCGCTGTCACTTCCGAGCTCCCTTCTCTCTCGCTCGACTGTCGAGCGGATCGGGCCTCCTCTGGGCCGTCCCGATCCCGGTGCCAAAACTCGTAACAGTGGTAGCATTGAATAACCAAGGGGTGTACCTCACCTGACGGGACCCATAGTTTCACCCTTGTTCCGGGACCTAACCCCCCCTAGGACATTCCGTATTCCTAGCTCCTGGGGCCGGGCGAGACTCCCTTAAAGAACCGGTTCCCCTGATACGTCGATGATCTTCCCCGAACCACCAGCCGGGAAAGTCGAGATCAGGGTCCTGGCGACAGTCACTCTCATAATGTCCAATCTTCCTACATCGAAAACACCTAATGGCCTTCTTCTTGGGTTGTCCGCGACTCCTTCTTCTCCCTTGGGGAGATTCGCTACCTCTAACGTAATCCCGCTGCTCCTCCGCTACCTTAAGGGTTTCCAACTCCGTTCTTAGTGCCTCCACCTGAGCCTGAAGGGCTTCCAGTTCTCTCTGAGCCATTGTCAATACTCGGCTAAACAATACCGCTGTGACCACGCCCTTCCCCAACTTAAATTTGTTATCCACAATTTTCTACTTATTACCCTAAGCGTCCCTGGGTGGCGAGAGTCAACTACATGCACTCTTCTCACCTGTCGGCGTAAGTCCCGCAATTCGGGCAGAATTACAAGCTGATCCCGTAGCTGCCACCAGTTTTGTTGTGCCGCAGGGGGTTGTTACCTAACCTCCCCCTGGTGTCACCAGTAGGTATCTCTCTCCAACCCCGGGAACCACAAAGGAAGGTAGTGCAGGTTTCACATACATGCCATTTCACAATACCAACTCACTAAAGCAAAGATATATATATTATAAATGTGTCAGTTACAACCAAAACAAAAAAAATGGTGCCTTGCGGCTCTAGTTCATGTAGCGTGTTCTATCCTTCCTCGTCCTCCTGTGCACAAGCAAAAGTAACAATAACTAAAGCGAAATAAGTATAGTGATTACATAGTCCAAATAAAGTTCCTATATTATGAAATCCATCGAGCGATCCGGAGTAGTAACAGCCTCCGTCCGTCTTGTCTTTAACCACCTACAACATGTAGCTTACATTGTCTCTGCTTGCCTTCTCCTTAGGTCTCTACTTTCACTAATGCTCCATAAATCCTAACCTAAATCTAATACAAAATAGTAACTTCAAAACGGGTGACTTGTCACTTCTATCGGGTGACCCGTCACTTCTGTAAGGTGACGCGTGAATTCTACCGGGTGACCTGTCCCTTCTATCGGGTGACCAACCATTGGCAAGTATTCACGTGCCCCTTCCTTGGGCGACAACTATAGTCCCATCTCTCGCGGTTCCTTGTTCAGTGATGCCCCTCGCGACTCCGCGTCGTCGTGCCCCACGGGCTCGAAAGCGTACTCTGTCGGCGTCTGGCGACAATCGTGCAGTCTTAGCTTAGCCCTCCGCCCTCTGGTCCCAGGGTTCTTATACCATCTGGATCCGTGGGCGTGCTTCGGTCCTCATGGACGCATTGGGAATCGGAGATTCCCATTGGCTACATTCCCTTCGGTTCTTAAACTTGCCTATATTTGGTCTTTCCTGACTTTGTCCCTCATTGTGGGAAGTGGCTGACTAACGGAAATGAATAATCATGAATAACAGGATACATGAGCAATCTCGATTTCCGTAGTTAATTTCATCATTCTAGCTCAACCATAAATTCATATCTGCTAAGCCTTAATAATATAATTTAAAACTTCAAGGCCAAGTTTTCAAAATGTTTTCAAAAGTCCTGGGCACAACAAATGAATAGCCTTGTTCTGGTTGGACATAAATGTCGCGTAAAATCGCGAACAGTTTATGGGAGGGTAGCAAACTGGCGGTCAGGCGATGTGACATCGCTAAGTCTAGGCTTAATGCTACGCTTGCTATATCCGCGTACATCTTCATTAACAACACTTCTAGCTCTCGTATAGCTCGCCCTTTTTCCCGACTCGGTTATCCGGCGCGCGGTCTGATCAAGTTGCTGGTCTAGAGTTAACTGCTCTCTAACGTCTTCTTCGCGGCGTATCTTCATTGCCCTGATCATTTGAGCTAGTATCTTCGAGTTTCCCCCCACGCGGCGGGCGCGTAAGGCTGATAACCTTACCGCCTTCTATGAGCCGACTGTCTAGAAAATGTGGGAACCTCCACATCTCACCACCCTATAGGCCTCCACGGCCTGTTACAGGGACGCATTTACTTTACTTACTGCTAGTATCGCCATTGTGGTTTTTTTTCGAGGCCGGCCCTCTGGCGAGCTTCTGCCTGGTGGCCCGGCCCCTGGCGTACTTGAAGCCCCTGGCGTTCTCGTTCCGGGGCGGCAGGGGCCCTTTCTGATTGTCTGTTCTGAAAATATAAATTAAGTTAGAGGGATTAATGGACTTTTACAGGACAGGATGTTTTCTAAATACATGCCTAAAGTTGTTGGACACAATCTCTCGTGTGCACAGCGAGTAATCTTGGGTGGTTCCGAAATATAGGCTACTCAGGCAAGTCTCGTCTGTCCTCTGTATGGTGGGAACTACCCCCTGACATATTGTCATAGCTCCCTCCTGGCAACTCTTCATATTGTCTGCAGGTAGCAACATATAACTCCTCCTATCGGATGATACCGCCAACCTCTCGGTCCCTGTTTGAATTCTGAGGAATTTTTCTATTTGGAGCTCAAATGTTGGTAACGCCACTGGGTCGTACACAAGGTAGGTTCGCTTCTCGTGTCTTAGAGGATGTTGGATAACAAGGCGAATAGCTTCCTGTGTGGCCAGGACTGCGACTTGGGCCGATGCGTAAAATACATGCATATTCTCCTGCTTCAAGGCTGTAATAAATGAATAAACTTGTTCTGGTTGGACATAAATGTCGCGTAAAAGCGCGAACAGTTTATGGGAGGGTAGCAAACTGGCGGTCAGGCGATGTGACATCGCTAAGTCTAGGCTTAATGCTACGCTTGCTATATCCGCGTACATCTTCATTAACAACACTTCTAGCTCTCGTATAGCTCGCCCTTTTTTCCGACTCGGTTATCCGGCGCGCGGTCTGATTAAGTTGCTGGTCTAGAGTTAACTGCTCTCTAACGTCTTCTTCGCGGCGTATCTTCATTGCCCTGATCATTTGAGCTAGTATCTTCGAGTTTCCCCCCACGCGGCGGGCGCGTAAGGCTGATAACCTTACCGCCTTCTATGAGCCGACTGTCTAGAAAATGTGGGAACCTCCACATCTCACCACCCTATAGGCCTCCACGGCCTGTTACAGGGACGCATTTACTTTACTTACTGCTAGTATCGCCATTGTGGTTTTTTTTCGAGGCCGGCCCTCTGGCGAGCTTCTGCCTGGTGGCCCGGCCCCTGGCGTACTTGAAGCCCCTGGCGTTCTCGTTCCGGGGCGGCAGGGGCCCTTTCTGATTGTCTGTTCTGAAAATATAAATTAAGTTAGAGGGATTAATGGACTTTTACAGGACAGGATGTTTTCTAAATACATGCCTAAAGTTGTTGGACACAATCTCTCGTGTGCACAGCGAGTAATCTTGGGTGGTTCCGAAATATAGGCTACTCAGGCAAGTCTCGTCTGTCCTCTGTATGGTGGGAACTACCCCCTGACATATTGTCATAGCTCCCTCCTGGCAACTCTTCATATTGTCTGCAGGTAGCAACATATAACTCCTCCTATCGGATGATACCGCCAACCTCTCGGTCCCTGTTTGAATTCTGAGGAATTTTTCTATTTGGAGCTCAAATGTTGGTAACGCCACTGGGTCGTACACAAGGTAGGTTCGCTTCTCGTGTCTTAGAGGATGTTGGATAACAAGGCGAATAGCTTCCTGTGTGGCCAGGACTGCGACTTGGGCCGATGCGTAAAATACATGCATATTCTCCTGCTTCAAGGCTGTAATAAATGAATAAACTTGTTCTGGTTGGACATAAATGTCGCGTAAAAGCGCGAACAGTTTATGGGAGGGTAGCAAACTGGCGGTCAGGCGATGTGACATCGCTAAGTCTAGGCTTAATGCTACGCTTGCTATATCCGCGTACATCTTCATTAACAACACTTCTAGCTCTCGTATAGCTCGCCCTTTTTTCCGACTCTGTTATCCGGCGCGCGGTCTGATTAAGTTGCTGGTCTAGAGTTAACTGCTCTCTAACGTCTTCTTCGCCGCGTATCTTCATTGCCCTGATCATTTGAGCTAGTATCTTCGAGTTTCCCCCCACGCGGCGGGCGCGTAAGGCTGATAACCTTATCGCCTTCTATGAGCCGACTGTCTAGAAAATGTGGGAACCTCCACATCTCACCACCCTATAGGCCTCCACGGCCTGTTACAGGGACGCATTTACTTTGCTTACTTCTAATGACGCCACATTGGTTTCTTCTGCGGGGTCCTCTGGCGAGCCTGGTCCTGGTGGCCCGGCCCCTGGCGTTCTTGACGCCCCTGGATCCCTTGGCATGCCTTGTTGAGGGGCGGCGGGAGCCCTTTCTGATGGTCTGTTCTGAAAATATAAATTAAGTTAGAGGTATTAATGGACTTGTACAGGACAGGATGTTTTCTGAATACCCTACCGTTTATAAACACTCTCGCTTCACCTATTAACTTAGCTCTCGCTATGTCTGCTAAGTCCTCTCGTGACCAGTTGCTCAGGCGTGCACATTGCTCCACCTGTGATATGAACTCGGTTACCGGTCTGGCGTTGGCTTGACCGCTCCATTCCTTGATACTTGCGGCCAGATATATAGATCTTTGGTTTTTGTCCCTATTGTTAGCCCTCTTAATTGTTCCTCTAATTGTGCTATTCTAGCCTCCATGGTTCTATTTAATATTATCCCCATCTATTCCTGTTTTCTAAACCCTTTCTCTTCTACCAATCTGTACGGGGTGTGTTTCGTTGATCGCGCAGCTGGCACTACTTTGGGGGGGGGTGAGAAAATATTACTAATTTAGTCCATCTCCACCCTTTTAGTTAGGCTCTTCGCTACACTCGGCTGTCTTGGTTATGATCGCTCGGGATCCGTCGTGGACGGGTAGGTTATGGAGGGGTGAATCAAAACTCCCTGCGTACATCCTATTCTATGTACACTCGTCTATTTACACTGATATTTACAATAAAGGGGCCGCCTTCGGCATGTTTACATAACACCGTCTCGTTACTCTCTTTCTAATTTCCCTCTCAGTGGGAGATGCCGTGAGACTGTTGCTTCCCTTCATTGCCTGTCACTCTACACAATTTCTACCCTATTCTACCCTGGCGCTCGCTGGGGTACACTGGAGACTGTACTTTGAGATCACACAACAACACTGACGTTTCAATAACATGGCTAATATGAGCAAAGAGACTTACTTGCAATAGAAATGCAGATAAATGTCGCCATCCACCATCTCGTGGCACCCATATCGGATAGGGCCTCCGGCTGTCTACTGGTTATTACGTTTTAGATCAGATCCGTAAGTCTCCTGAATTCAGCAATTTATATCATTAACTTGCTGACTCTGCGGTTGGCGAAAGATGGAGGTTAACTCCTCCTTTCGTCCTCAGTTCCCTAAGTGGTATATTCTAATTGGCTGTGGGTGGTTCCGTGTTCCTCTTTGCTGCTTATTTAATAATATTATTATACTCCAGTGTACCTACAACGCGACTTGCAGAAGTGCTTTTGCGTATTCTGCTAGCTCAGGCATTCTTAATCTAGATTGTCTTTCCAGGTGTTGACATACTAATGTGATTGTTGTAAAACGTTTGTCGCAAGTCTTAAAACATTTAGGCAATGCATTTTGACTTCTAGTCTCAAAATTGCGGCGCAACATATATAATATAATATTTAATTTTATGTTGCCTTATCATAGTTTACTTACGCCTGTTTTCTTAAATTTTGATTTCTCCTATCGCATTTGACAGGTAAATATTGCTTAGTATTTCAAAGCTAAGTTTATTTTTAATAGCATTATTATTATTATTACTTTGCTTTGATTTGTGCTTTGTTTTCTTTCTTTCGCTCGTGCTCACATTGTAACTGGTCCTTGGGCTGTTGAGTTGCCACTCAAATAAATAAGAATTTAACTGAATTATTATTGTGCACTAGTTCCTCATTTACCGATCACGGTTGTCGCGCGGTCTGGGGCGTGGGCCGTGTTCACCCGCTCGAGTGCTGGGATCGTGGGTTCTGGTCCCGCTCGGGGTATGGTTGTCTGTGTGTGGGTGGTGGCCTTGCGGCGGGCTGCTTACCTTCCGCGAGCTGGGTATCAATAGGTAGCAATGTGGACACCACACGTACAGGTTCAATTCTTGTTGTGGCTACCAGAGTTGCAATTTATTACGGCTATCCAGCGTTGTTTCAGGACACAATATGGACATCAAGCACTCGTTTCTGGAACGAAAAACTGAGGACTACAGCTGCTCTGTTGTGAGTAAAATCTCCTAGAAAGACACGGAACTCTGAAGAAAATGTCAATCGCATTAATGAGGCATTCCATCGATTTCCGCGCAAATCAATTCTTGCTGCTAGCTTGCAGTTACAAATTCCACGTTCAACAGTGCACGATGTGCTACACAAAAGGCTGGCTCCTCCTAAGAGCGTAAGGTAAAGGTAAAGTTGTCCCTGTGGTTAAGTGATTAAGCACTACACCATGAAGACGTATGGGGGAGTGGATGTATAGACCCAGGTTTTCTTAACCTGGGCACTAGTTGGAGGTGAGTGGTTAGCTTCACGTCCCAGCCGTTTTACTCCCGGGGTAAGAGCCCCAGGTACCCACTGGATAGGAGGTTGGGTGGGCCCCGCAGCCGGTCTGGATGCTTTGGAGAAAAGACCCTACCGGAATTTTAACTCCGAGCCCTACGTCATCCGGCCCGTATAAAGTCGCTACACCGACTACGCTCTCACGGCCCTGTCTTTGTAGGTAAACTGCAAGTAATTTAAAGGGTCGGGGTCAGAAAGTGAAATCTCCCAGCAGGGATACGTGACCTTGCAGACTGAACTACTTTTTTCTTTAATTTGGCAAATTGCCTAGAGGCAGTAATGCTTGGTAAGTGACAAGTCAACTGTCATGATACTTACGTGGCGCAGCCATGTTAATATGGTAAAAATTATGAGGCCTACGCCTACAGCCGATATACCCTGCAACACATAAATACAGGAGTCACATGAGATTTAATCCTAATTGAAACTCGCCTACTGACTGAGATTCTGAAATTTACCTCTAAGAATATATGGCGATTTATTGTTTACCAAACCCTGTTCAGGAAACTTGAGTGAATCTCTCTCTGTCTCTCAGAAAACATTTCAGTACATTATTTAAATAAAAATATAACGTCATGTAATGGAACGGGAATTCCTTTGCTGCTTTTCTGAAACTTACCCAGGCCATATAAAGGGGGAAATACGTCGAAAAGCCTGCACTGGTAATCACTAAAAAAAGAAATAATAAAATAACCTCAGTATGATACACACATATACACTTACAATCGAATTCCTGGCTTGTCACCGTAATGTCAATTTGTTTCTGTGCCGAACACAACACTTTGAGTGTATGCACTCGTGGAGCAGCACATAACCATTCATTAATACCCAGCTGGGTCCACAGCGTTTCATTCAGTTCTGTTATATTCTGAGTAGAGCTGCTAGGTATGCTTCCAGTGGACTGAAGCAATTGGGCTTCATGTTCTTCGTATGAATGCTTTATTTATGCAAGTTCATTTTGTTTCCACAGTCGATGGCTGTTATCTGTTTGCATTCCTTAAATTCGTCTACCCTTAAACCTAGCGTAATACTGGTTAGCTATATCTACTGACAAATACTGACTTTCTGACAATACACATGTAATTTTTAACTTGTTATTTTGTATCTTAATTGGTAAGGGCAAAACATGGTACACACTGTATTTCACATGATTTGTTAGAGGAAGACAAATGTCAAGTCACTGGAGAAGTCAGCTTGATTTAATTTCATCTGATTCATGATTTGAGCTTGTGCAGTTACATATGGCTAGAGCATGCCGAAGCTCTGTCTACTTGCACCGAATGCTCACATACAAGCAGCAGCATGGATTAGGAAGTATATATTTTTCTTTATCTTATCACCGTGCTGATTATTGTCCAGCCTGTACGATCGTACACTCTTGTTTTCAAATAAGTCTTGTAATGTCGTATAGATCTTAACGTCGGTTTTAAGGCTGTTACCTGTTCTTTTGAAATTTAAAAAATCAGTCTGCTCCATTTCTAAATCCGAAATTTTGCCTGTGTAATATGTTGCATGTTCACTATCCATAGTCCATACCAGACAAGATTTGCTAATTCCACCAATGAAATTAAAAACGCCTCTCTTATAACGCGACTGATTCGATTCTGGTTAACTATTTTACAAGTAGTTTCATATTTTCTACTTCAATGATCTATTCAAATACCTGATGGTTTTCATGAAATCAGGGACTATTATTATCATTTGTAATAACGAGTTACATACAGTATGTATGTTACTTACGACCTGACTCCTGCAAGTTCTCTATTACGGATGTCTCGTTTCCCATTTCTCTGAAACAGTATATGAAAAGAAATTATATAAGGGACCAAACAGAGTAGGTGTCCTGCCCCCACCTGAGGACGGAAACACGTCTAGTTTCCGAAAAGTTATGTTTTCTTGTTAATTAATCGTTTTAATTCACTTAGTGTGGTGGTGGAGTCCTAATTGGGTCTCCTTGGCACTGCGGCCACTGATTGGCCTATTGTTCCTGCCCCACGTGATTATGATGATGGAGAAATGGGTGTAATGAAGGTGTTTTCTAGCTACTAGAATACTGGAAGATGGACAAAGTCCAAAACCCCAAGTAGGCGAGTGTTTATGCCATCTCCATATGAAGGGAAGCATCAGTAAGATATTGCGTCCAAATTATTATGGGAGCTGCAAAGGCGAAGATAGGAAAAAATCCTGTAGTAAGTACAAAACGTGGGACACCATAACGTTCACCATAACGTCCAATTCTGCTGTCACCGGAAACTTGGTTAAAAGTACTATGATTTCACCTAAGACTTTTCCGTAAGAAAAAATGGATATCTCTCGATGGTCGGACAGGAAATTAAATTGACCATTCTATGATAGATGCAAGACACGCAAAGAGCCTTATCGATGTGCGATCCTATAGAGGGGCAGAAAGTAACTCGGACCACTTCATGGTAAAGCTAAATTACAGGACTGAAATATCAGTAGTTAACAGAACCAAAACCAAGTGCATTCAAGGTTGTGGCTTTCATACCAATATCCTATATGCATTCCTCTTCTTTCTCGTTCGTACTACATGCCTTGTCCACCTCACTTTCCTTGATCGGATCATTCTAATTATGTTTGTCGGAGAGTAAAAGTTATACAGTTTTCTCCAACCTCCTGTCACTTCATCTCTCTTTGATCCAAGTATTCGCTTCAGCACCCTGTGTTCAAATGCCGTGACTCTATGTTCTATAACGCTATGACCGAATTTCCCACCCACAAAGAACCACAGAAGTGTTATAGTTTTTTGTATTCTATTTTTTATTATTTTAGACAGACAAGAAACCAAAGGGACATGTATAACAGAAATCAACATTCATACAACGTCCGTGAACTACACAAAACACAAATATATCCACGCCGCTGAAGACTGCTCTAGTAGGCCACGTAAGAAGATTGGAATCAATGTTGTTACTAAATTTAATATGGAGACTTCATATAATTGGAAGTTTAGTTGCAATTTTAATTTTACAATGTGACATGCAGTTCAGTAAAACAGTTATCATAGTGATAGACGCTGAAGATTGCACTAATATGTCCCATACATACATATATTTCAAATTTCACAAGTCCGAAATACAATACATATTAAACTGGTCACAAGCATAACACAAACAAAGCAGAAATACAATACAAACCAAGCAAACACTGTAACTAATTATTCACTGTATGCTCCAAAAATTCATCAACTGTATAAAATGAGTTATCCATGAGAAATGAAAGTAAATTACTTTTAAAACTGATTCTGTCCTTTCTAAGAGTCTTAATGGTCTTTGGCAATTTGAAAGGCGAAAAAACGTCTTACGATGAATTGTCGAGATGTGGATACGTGAAATTCTTGCCACTGGTAAATGAGAGAGCAGGTCAAAGGCACTACACGCCCTCGTACAGAATTCTTAGTCTTCCTCTGCTGGCTTCAAACTGCCGAAGGGTCTTCCAAAAGTTGTGTTCTGTCCCAATTTCTGACAACAGAAAAAGAAACCTGGCATGTTGTATCCCGAAAGACGGTTATGGGATACTCATGTAGACCGAGCAGGTAGCCTGTGGTTTAGGATTCTTGGAACAATTAAGAATTGAATTTCAAGTCTTCGGAAGTTAATCTTGAGGTTAATCAGATAAATGTATTTCAGTGATATAATTATACAGCGTTACAATAAGAAAATGAGCACGGTAAGCAGCTGCAAACCTAGACACAGATGTGGCTCTGTTTTTAGAGACGTCTGAAATCTCACGAGAGGTTCTTTGTTCCAGATTATTGCTTTTATTGAACCGACTAGGTTGACCAATTTTCGGCCATGAATTTAAGGGAGATTTAGTCGCAACAAATTTTGCACATTTTTTAGCAGCGTAGCGTCACTGCAGCAGATGTTCCAGGAATGGATAGTATTAATAATATTAAACAAAACAATTGATTTGCATTCTGTATAATATTCAGGTTAAAAATTTGCACACTTATGCTGCACAACTAAGCATTTTTTTATCTTGTGCAAATTTCAAATCTCTTTGCGGCTGTAATCACGATTAATTGCTACCATTAGCTGCGACTTAAGTAGTTGTTAGCTGCTCTCATTTTTCTTTTCAGTCCATTTATTTTCTCTAGTAAAAGAACTTTTACCAGCATGGGTATTTGAGCCTGGGATGCTTGCGATACGCTAATGATTAGTATATTATAAACTTAAGAAACATTCGTCATGAACACCAGATGGGGCGAAACACCAGCACAGACCGACCGTCGCTCGCAACGTGACTTTGACTTTGATGTAACCTGGCAGCGACCAGTGAAGACTATAACAAACTGAGAAGAATTAGTGCGTGCCTTATATATTTGTATTTTTAAATTAATGTTAGTATTATAACCATTTGTAGTTAAGAGTTATAAGTGTTCAGTAGATCCAGTGAACAATCGAAACCCTGTGTCTAGTCACTAACACCTGACAATAACGTTACTGGCCATTTAGCATGTGCCACAGTCCCTCTGAGAACGCCAACACTGCTATAGGAGAAGCTCTTATTAACTGCTCCATTTTACGAATAGAAACTGTATATGTAAAAAAAACTAACCGGGCAACAAATCGTTTTGTTATGTCATTCAACCCTTAAGGGTGTTGAAGTGTGTTGTCAGTAGGTCGTCTAGCTCACTCGCGTGGCAGTTGCAGAAATTGCCATGGATGTCTCCCTACATGAATTCCCCAGAGCCGTACAAAGGGTTTTAATTAAGGTATCATAGTTGATTGAGGGGCTATGCTACAAGCCGGAAGGTCGCGGGTTCAAGTCCCGATGGGGTCATTAGATTTTTTCAGTTGGCCTAATCCTTTCAGCCGCACTAGGCCCTGGGATTTACTCAGCCTCTAACAGAAGTGAGTACCAGGAATTAATTAAATAATTTTTCTGGGGAGTAAAGCGCGGCTGGCGCGTAAGGCTGACAACCTTACCGCCATCATTTAGCCGATTGTCTAGATAATGTGGGAGCCTCACCGTCTCACAACCCAATGGGTCTTCACGGCCTGGTACAAGGGTAGCTTTACTTTTTTTTTTTTTTTTACTTTGCGTTGATATCCGGCAGTCCCACGAAAATTCGTGGTCAGTGAGTGGCAAATAACGAAGTTCATATGGAAATTACATTCACCAATACCGTATTTACGCATGTATAGGCCGCGGCACAATTTTCAGACAGAAATTATAGAAAAAATGATTTTCTTGGAATATTTCAGGATGTATTACTAATTATGAATATAATTCTTTTAAATGAAGTGTGATTTCGAATACAAGCCGCACCCCAGTTTTCCTCTTGAATTTTTGGCAAAAAATGTGCGGCCTATACATGCGTAAATATTTAAGAGAAGATTAAATTCCAAGAAAATTTCTAGAAGGGGTAAATATTTCTGATCTTGAACCTTATTGTACCGACTGATTGCCATATTTAGCACACTGTTCTTAAAGAAGACTATTACAATGTTGTACACGTAAATTTGATTTTTTTTTTTGCCTGTATGATTATTGATATCCATATTTTTTACAATAGAAGTTTTATATTTTTTAATAAAACATATCACTTCTAGTATGTGTAAAGAAGAATGTGTAAATATATTATAGTCTTTAAATAATTGCTTATATGATGTATGATTACTGACACCACTAATTATTCGAATGATTTCCTTTTGCAATTTAAGAATTTTAATGCTTCCATTATCTCTACCCAATAATTCCATACCTCAGAAACGGGTGAAAATTCGAATAGTCGATGCTACTTATCATACAGCGTTGAGAGGCCCGGAATGCAAAACTGGCATAAGGGACCGAGGCCTGAGGCAGCAACTACAAGGCAGAAATGGAGTGAAGGACCTAGGCGGCAGACAGCCGCGATATCTGGAGAAGGTGTGAGGGTCAGTAAAATGAAAAATGGTCAGAAGCCAAAACATTAAAGAACATTTCTTACCTCAAAAGTAATCTCCAAAACTGTTAATACATTTATCCCACTGGGAGATAGGACGGTCAATTCCATTCTTGAAAAAGCTTTTGGGCTGTCTAGAGAACCACATCTTCACCTGGCCACACACGTCTTCGTCCGATGCAAACCAGTGTCCATGAGTCTCTCTCTTCAAGTCTCCAAAAATGTGGAAATCACATGGGGAGAGATCTGGGCTGGAGGGGGGATGTTGAAGCATTTTCCAATCTAGCGTATTCCTCACAGAGTTGGCAGTGTGGGAGCACGCATTATCATGAGGCAGAAAAATGCCGTTCGATAGCATTCCAGGGCGTTTTGACTTAGTCACTTAGTATCTGCAAAGTGTCTTCATAGCGCTGTGCACTGATTATGGCCCCATGCCCAAGAAATTCAACATGCAGAGGGCCCTTGCAGTCGAAGAAGAACGTCATCATTTTACCGGAACTTGTGTATACAGCTTTGGATTTCTTCGGTGGGGGAGAATTCACGTGATTCCGCTGTTGTCTCTGCCGTTTGTTCTCGGGTTCAAAATGGTGGCACCAAGTTTCGTCCCCAGTGGCAATACGGGACAGAAAAGCGTACTCTTCCTCATGGTATCGTTGCAAGTGACCCAGTGATGCAGGCATTCTCTGAGTCTTCTGTTCCTCCGTGTGTTGATGTGGAACCCACTGCGCGCAAATTCTGCGGTACAGCAGGTGTTTTGTCACAATGGCGTGTACGGACCCGTGACTTCTTCCCATCAAAAGACTAATTTCTTCCACAGTGATCCGTCGGTTTTGCCCGGATATGACCATCCAACGCAGCAATAAAATCAGGAGTGAAGACACGATGAGCCTGTCCTGGGCGAGCATCATCTTGCAGTGACACGTCCCTCTCGGAATCTTAAGGCTCCCACACACAGACGCGATACTCAGCTCGGTACGGTGCGGGACGATATCTAATTGCATTGCGGTAAATGGAGGTCCGCACACTGGCGCGGTACTTCGAGGAAAGCGATATTATCGCAGTCGGTATATCGCCTCGGTATTTCGGTCTACCAAGCGCACTCGGTAGACCGCTCGGTATCGCAGCGGTAAATAGTCATGGATGCGTCTTTGGAGGAAGAAGTTTTGCTTTTAGCTGTCGCTCTTGATGAAGACGAAGGTGAATCCCGGCAAGTATTTTACTGAACACTAAATCTGCGTAGTTCTTTTCCTCCAAATATTCAGTATGTCATATATATGTACAAATATTTACAATTCCATAACGAGTCTCTAATTAAGTAGGTATAAGTGGTTGCTATGTGTGTTCGTATTTTAGGCGAAAGAGACGAATCGCTTGGATTCATGATATAAACTTGTCAAGAGAGGAACTGGGGGAGTTTTATACACTGATACCTCAACTCCTGAAGGACGAAAAACGGTTCTATATATATTTCAGGATGAATATTGACAGGTTTGATGAAATCCTGAGAGCCATTAGGCAAGATATCACTAAACAATATACCAATTGGCGGAGGCCTATTCTTGCCATTAAGTGGAGGATTTTTTTGTGACCCATAGAACTGAAAGAAGGAAATATAAAACACATTGTGTCAGCAGCGTGTTTGCTTCATAATTTTCTAAGTCTCAAAATCTGTGATGAAAAGTAGAGGGAAGAACTGCTACGAGTGGAGCCATTAGAAGGAGAAATGTTCCCTATCCAGCCTTTACGTCTCCCAAGGGTGGCAAACGTTAGCTATGCCATTAGAGAGCGGTTTGTTGCGTACTTCAACTAGATAACTGTCCCTGGAATTCGTGTTAGTGAACGGAACTGGTGCATAGCCTACACTAAGAATGCCCACAGTTACTGTATACTTAACCCTATATAAATATATACAAATTTTTCTACTTGCTGTCTCTGTTCATTGTAACAGCCAATTCCTTCCACTTTCTATCCTTAGCACGTGAATCCTTGAACATCGGATGACGAGTATCGTACAATAAAGCATTTTCTTTGACGAACTCTATTATTTGTTCCATTTCGCTACCCATGTCGTTTCACGTACGTATAGATACTGATTGAGTGTGAGCTGGTTATCGGGTGTCAAAGATTCCCGAGTGTCGCGGCTGTGTGCGCGGCCCACTCGGTAAAGAACCGCTTTCGTCCCGAGTGCTATATCGTCCCGAATCGTATCGCGTCTGTGTGTGGGAGCCTTATGCTACGCCAGCACACCCGAACGTGATATGCTGTGTTCCCGGTAAAGAAGAGACATACGACGATGAATTTCTCGTTGTCCTACACCTTCAGCAGTCAAGAAGCGCACTACACTTCTCTGTTCTTCTTTGTCTGCCTCCATTACTGATGTTGGAGGACTACACATTGCGCTAACCTTATTTGCAGCACAATAAACAAATAACTAGCGTGCAAGGGCACATTGTCACTGTGCTTTCCCGAATCCCCACAAGCTGTTCATACCGTAAGCAAATTCCAGGTTTTACCAACTTGCACGCCGTGTGAGTTATATGTGGTGACCCTTTGGATGATTGTGATACAACTGGATCTCCTGGTAAGTTAGCAGGAAACCGCTCGGGACGAACTGGACTTAAAAATGGAGCGGTTATAGCGGTTGGAGAACGGACAATGGGAAGAAAAGAAACACCAAGCCATAGAAAAAGAAGACGTTGCAAGCACTGCCCTTGGAAGAAAATAAAATGGGATGTACCGTTAGGCTATTCGGGACGAACAGCCTTAAGTAGGGAGCAATGTGGCGTATTTGCTCTATGCAGGAACTGTTGAGCCACAGGGGCCTCGGGGCACGTGCGCAACGGATACGTTGCGGATTGTATCGGCGCGTTGCTAGGCTACAACTCTGAATGCTTGGATAGCAAAAATTAAAATATTTTGATATGATTGTTAAATGTTGGGTGATTTTGATTGACGCTGTAGTGTGCTAATTAGGGGTATCCCGACACTTGCTTGGATGGACTACGGAAAATTACAAAGGCCCTATTTAGAACGGCAGGTGTCTCGGGCACCTGAATGCAGCACTTGAGTGTTCACGCTACCCATCCCCCCTCAGTATAGGCTACAACAAAGCCATATATTCATCATTAAAATGAAGGTGGTAGAGAGACTGTTGGTCATTGGTCCACCGAGAGACAGGATTAATATTGTTTGGAATCATAACCTCATTACAATTAAGATGCTATTTTATAATATTCATTACCCGTCCTCTCGTCAGAGGGCGCGCCCCACAAAAGCAAGACCGTAACTCAAGCAGTAATAAGTATCTGGTCATGAGCCCTAAATGGGGCCCGACACAAGACTTATTGACTGGCCGTCAGTCGCAATGTGACTTTGACTTGGACTATACTTCTACCCCGTTGTAGAGGCGGGGTCGAATACATCCACCGTGATCCTGCGAGTCGTAGGAGGCAACGAAAAGGGAAGTCTGAAATCTGAGACAAAATATGGTCACGAGTCCCAAGGGACTCGGACCCAAGAAAGACCGCGCTGGCAAGAGCCAGCAGCATATGCAAAAGACAGGCCCGTCCTCTCGTTAGAGAGGACGGCCCACAAAAATAAGACCGTAACTGTCAAACAGTGATAATTAATATCTGGTCATGAGCCCCAGATGGCGCTTGACACGAAGACTTACTGACTGAATGAATGACTGAATGACTGACCGACCGACCAACCAACCAACCAACCAACCAACCAACCTTCACTCGCAATATCACTTTGACGTTGACTTATGATTCTAAGGTTGCAGGAATGTTGATCTGACGAAGTCTGGAGAGTGTATTAGCGAGTGAGTTCTCTGAGCCTGAGAGGTGAACTATCTGCGTACTGAATTGAGAGATGAGTTCAAGTACTTTGAGACCATTTTGACTGGCCTTGTCTAGCTTCAGCATGAAAGCATAGACCAGGGTTGTTATTATCCCTTTTGATGACGAAATCTCTACCTTCCAGCAAGTGTTAGAAGAATATAATTGCAGCCTAGATGGCGAGTATTATCAGATCGTATGTGCAGCACCAGGTTTCTGGTGAAGAAAGTTTCCGTGAGAAGAATCCAAGAGTTTCCAATGACCGTCACATTTCTGTTTCTGTGAGGCACCAATGGCGACGTCGTATACGTAGGTTACGAGAACGAGCGGAGCTTTTGGATGCGGATGAGAAAGCAAGGATGCTTATGCCAGGCTGGTTTCCCTAATTCAGCTGCTGGAGTCCATGGGACCCTCTGTCTGTCGTTCTTTCTCGGCTCCCGAAGAAGTTCGATGAGAAGAGCTTTATGTTGGACTGTGAGCAGTATGTATCTGCGGAAGTAGTTGAGGATGCCCAGGAAACGTCGTAGGTCGACAAGGGCATTTGTTCTTTTGTAGTTCGTGATGGCTGCGACATGTTCTGTAGGCGGTTTACATCCATCATTGTTGATAGTATGCTCAAAGTACTGGACATCGCTGTGATCAAAGCAACATTTGATGGTGTTGATGGTCAATCCGTGTTGTAACCAAAATAGTACGATGCGTAGGTGTTCATGATGATGTTCTGGAGACTCTGACATGATAACGTCATCGATGTAGCAATAGATGAAGTCTACATTTTTTAATGTCGTGTCCATGAATTTCTGAAAGTTTTGCGCGGCATTCCTTAGACCGAAAGGCAATACGACAGGTTCGAAAAGTTCGAATAGATTTCTGCCTGCAGCTTTTGTAATGTCCTCTTCAGCCATTGGAATCTATTGTGCTCGAACGAGATACAGATTGGCGAAGAATGTGTTGCCATGGAGACGATCAGCTAAGTCATATACGTGGTTCAATCTAAAAGTTCCCGAAATATATTAATAGAAACTATTACATCTTACCTAGGTCTTATTCTGCACCATCGCCTTCAAAGTAGTCCCCTGGGAGCGCATACACCGATCCCAGTGTTTCTGCCACTTTTCAAATGCATCCTGGAAGTCTTTCTTTGTTAGGGTGTTTAGTACAGTCTGCGTTTCCGCTTGAATTTCCTCAACTGTATCAAATCTTTGCCCTTTTAACTTTATTTTCATATTGGGGAAGAGAAAGAAGTATGGCGAGTACGGTGGGTGGGGAACAAATGCCATCTTGTTTCTAGCCAAAAGTTCATGCACAATGTAAGCCGTATGTGGTCGTGCATTGTCATGGTGGAATACCCAGTCGTTCGTGCGCCATTTCTCTGGACGTTTTCTCCTCGTGTCCTCCCTCAAACGCCTTAGAACATCGCGATAGAACTCTTTATTGACTGTCTGGCCAGGAGGAAGGAACTCCTTATGAACAATCCCGTCAATATCAAAATAACAGATCAACACGGACTTAATGTTGCTCTTGACTTGTCGTGATTTTTTGGCCGAGGTGAAGAAGGGCTCTTCCATTGCGACGATTGCTGCTTGCTTTGAGGGTCGTAGCCATAAACCCAACTTTCGTCACCAGTCGAAAGAAAGTTTGGATCCTCTTGAAGCTGTTGCTGAAGTTCCCTGCAGCCCAATTATACAGCCTTCTTCCTACTTATATCCCAGAACAGACATAGACCTGGAGGCTAAAGTCTTCAGCTTGACTGTCAGATAGAACCTTTTCCCATTTTAAAGCGCTGCTGCTCTTGCATCTAAGCGCTTCGTAAAGATGCACGCCTGTCGGTGGACGCGAAGGTAAACCTCCATGCATTCTTTACGTTAGTACTAAATCTGGATATTTTACTTCTTACTACCTCCCTGTTACGCTCTTAAAAACAATGGAAGTTTTTAGCGTGCAAGAGTGAGTAACAGAGACGCTCTATCTTATTCTTTTTTCTAGTAATTTCCAACTTAACCTTAGATTACATGGCTGTTGTCCTCGTAGTGAACAGACGTGTTTTTGGTGAGCGAGGGAAATGGGTTGCTACCTGGAAGAATACCGTTTTCGGGTGGGTACCTGGGCCGCGAGGTTCTCAGGGCGGTCAGCTGTAGGCCACGTTGATACAAGAGGAGGAAAGGCCTATATGGGGACAATGATTCTGTGCACAACAGTGATAGCAACTTTATTAATAATCGGAGCTAAACCCTGGACCTGTAGACAACATTGTGTAAGTCACATGTAATGGCTGCAATAGAACTTTAAAGTCGGGAACTCAATGCGGCACGTGTGGCCAGTGGTATCACAACAGCTGTGGAAATGTTAAGTTTCAAGTTGCGGAGAGTGGAAAATGGAATTGTGCTAGCTGTAGTTTCGAGAGACTTCGAGTTCTGGAAGACAAACTGAAAGACGCTCAAATTCAAATCGAAGAGCTGAAACGGAAAAACGAGGTGCTGGAGGAACAGCTACTACTGAGGAAAAACGGGAAGGATGCTGGCAAGCTGGTCACCGAGAAGGTGGAGCTTGGAGGTACAAAGTGTTTAGTGCTGGGTGACTCCACAGTAAGGAACGTTGGAACAGACAAAACATATATGAGGGTTGAGTGTTTTCCGGGGATAAGAGCGGACCAGCTGCGTAGAGTAATAGAAAACAGAAATTTTGGATGCTCAGATACTGTTCTTATTCATGTGGGGACAAATGACGTCAGAAGATCTAGAAACTTGGACTACGTTATGGGAGAAGTGTACGACCTTGTGAACACGATGAAGGCAAAATTTCCGAACTCCAGATTAGTGCTCAGTGGTGTTTTGCGATGCAAGGGCGTGTCATGGCGACGTGTCGGTGCGGCAAACGACAGATTTGAATGGATTGCTA
>NW_019737127.1:36407-38949 GCF_002891405.2 Cryptotermes secundus
GGTATTTATAGAGCTCCAAATGAGGACATACGGGTTATTGAAAAGTTGGTAGCCAGAACCGGTTGTTCCTTGGAGCAGAGCATTATAGGAGGCGATTTAAATTTACCCCAAGTGGACTGGAAGGGTGTCACGGAAGGCATGAGCGTCTCTCAGGCTTACATAAACAGATTGGTGTGGGATAACGGTTACACTCAGGTGGTTGAAAAACCGACCCGAGGTGATTCATTACTGGACTTTTACCTTGTTAGACCTGAAAGTGAACTTATATCTTGCGATACTATACACGGGATCAGTGATCATTACGGGGTGCTATTAGAAATGAAATGGGAGGATAATGGTTTTATGACTCACGAGAAATGATCAGTACCTGCCTACCACAAAACAAATGTAGGGCTACAAAGTTTTCTCTGTTATAAATTACCAATATGGGCAAGTAATGGTAGCTGCGTAGAGGACATATGGAACAATTTCAATGGCATAGTTTTTGATGGTATCGAACGTTTTGTTTCACATAAAATTCTGAAACAAAATCCTGATCCAGAATACTACAACAAGGAAGTAAAGCGTCTAAAATTTAAGGTCAGAAGAGCTTACAACAGGAGGAAATTAGGCGAGCGGTACCAAATGGAACTAAAAAGTCTATCGAAGAAATTGCTGACAGCGAAAAGAAGTGCACAGGAAATATTCTTGAGCTCAGTATTACAAAATGAAAGTAAATCCTGGACGGAGTTTTACAGATATGTAAATAGACGTAAACGAAACAAGGAAAATATTCCAACGATCAAAGACTGTAACGAAGGGCACATCACAGATCCCGTAGGGAAGGCAAATAATTTAAACAATTATTATGCTTCTGTCTTCAGCTGCGAGCGGGACATCCCGGAAATAAATCCAACTTACTCGGAAAACCCTTTCACCATTAACATTAGCATTATTAGGAAGCGGTTGGCAATGACAGGGAGGAAGAAATCAGTGGGGCCAGACTGTATTCCTGGTGAAATTCTGAAAATGGGTGGGGAAGCCATGATTCCGTACCTGGCGCGATTGCTAGACGTAACGATTAACAACGGCATTATACCAAGTGACTGGAAAAAGGACATAGTGGTTCCTATTTACAAGGGAGGCGATCTTTCCGTAGTCAAAAATTACAGGCCGGTCAGTTTAACCTCAGTGGTGTGCAAACAAATGGAACACGTCATAGCGGGATATTTAAGAAAAGTGTGGGAAGAGAGTGATTGGCTCTACGAGGGGCAACACGGCTTCAGACCGGGATACTCGTGCGAGAGTCAAATAATCACAGTCTGTCAGGACATATCAGACGCCCTAGATGAAGCAGTCAGGCTGGACGCGATTATAATAGATTTTTCGAAAGCGTTTGATGTTGTTCCTCATGACCGGCTGCTAAATAAAATTGCAGCATCGGGCGTGGACTCAAGGGTAGTCGTATGGATTAGGGAATTTCTGATAGGTCGTTCCCAGAGAGTTAGAGTAGGGAGGCAATACTCAGAGGAAGTTAGAGTGACATCAGGTGTACCTCAAGGGAGCGTTCTGGGCCCACTTTTGTTCCTAGCTTATGTAAACGATATATGGAGGAACATTGAATCAAAAATTAGACTTTTCGCAGATGACTGTATAGTATATAGGAAAATATTAAATGTCAACGATACAGAAAAATTACAGACAGATCTGGATAGATTGGGAAACTGGGCAGTAGAAAAGGAAATGAAAATAAATCCGAATAAAAGTAAGGCAATAAGCTTCACGAGAGCACGGACGAAGGATCCGTTAAATTAGTCTCTTGGGGACCAAAATATTCCTGAAGCTAGCTTTTGCAAATATTTGGGAATTATCATACGAAGTGATTTAAGCTGGGCTAACCAGGTAAATTACACGGTCCGAAAAGCCTGGAGGGCACTACATTTCGTAATGCGTATTGTGAAAAGGGGTAATAAAAATACCAAAAGTTTAGCCTACACGTCGCTAGTACGTCCCATTCTCGAATATGGGGCGGCGTGCTGGGATCCATACAGGGAATGTCAGATCACTGCTTTAGACCGCGTTCAAAATATAGCTGCTAAATTTGCCCATTATAGAGGAGGCTCGGTCTGGGAATCTTTGGCGCAGCGTAGGATGATAGCACGGATGTGCTCACTTTATAAAGCATATAACGGTGACAGGGCGTGGAAAGATATAGGGGACAGATTGCAGGCGCCATACTTCGTGAGTAGAGTCGATCACCTTAGGAAAATAAGAGCCAGAAAAATAAGAACAGATGTAGGGAAGTTTTCCTTTGTGAACAGGACCATTGCTGACTGGAACCAGTTACCTGAAGGGGTGATTGGGACTCACCCCGTTAAAGCGCATATATTTAGAAAGAAGGTTAGGAAAGCAAAATCAGTAGAGCAAGTGATGTGAAGAGAACTGACGTGTACTTGTATTAGGTCATTGTACTTGTACTGTACTGTGAAAATTATTTCTTGAGACATATGTTTTTTCATGAGACGTATGTGATGTATCTTTGTTGAATATATGTCCACTTTTG
>NW_019737128.1:0-433 GCF_002891405.2 Cryptotermes secundus
ACACTAAATAATAAAATGCTAGTCAGTGGGATATTTTGTGACCTGAAAAAGGCTTCTGACTGTGTTAGTCATACAGTATTACTTAATAAATTAAAGTATTATGGAATAAAGGATAAACAATACAACCTATACAAATCATACCTACAGGATAGATTTCAGAGAACTACCATTTATAATGGAACTAACAATAAAAAAGTATATTCAGGATGGGCTAAAGTAACTAATGGTGTTCCACAGGGGTCAATACTGGGACCTCTTCTGTTTATAATATATATAAATGATTTGCCCAAGATATTGGAGGCAAAAAGTACACCTATTTTATTTGCAGATGATGCCAGTGTGTTAATCTCACATGCAAATCCAATTNCATTGAGAAATACAATAAACAAAGTATACAGTTTACTAGATGACTGGTTCAAAAAAAACTTAATGT
>NW_019737129.1:0-422 GCF_002891405.2 Cryptotermes secundus
ACATAACAGGGTACATACAACTGATATGGGTACCGGGGCATGAGGATATTGCTGGTAATGAAATAGCAGACCAATTGGCCAAGATTGGAGCTGAACATCCATTCATAGGACCTGAACCAGTCTGTGGCATCTCTACAGGAGTTACCAGAAAGGCATTCAGGGACCGGACAAATATGAATCACAAGAAATACTGGGGATCCTTGACTGGACTCAGGCAAGCAAAGGAACTCATATGAGGACCCTCTACTAAAAAAGCGAAGGAACTGTTGAAGTTAAACAGGAACCAGCTACAATGGGTAGTAGGACTATTTACAGGACACTGTCACCTTAAAGGACACCTCTTCAAACTGGGACTAAGTGATAGTCCAACTTGTGACAAGTGTCAAGAAGAAAATGAAACAGCCACACATATCCTGTGTGAA
>NW_019737130.1:0-6174 GCF_002891405.2 Cryptotermes secundus
TTTGCACACATATGAGTTGGAGTCCTTGGTTTTACATTGCCTTAGTTCGTCCTCGATTAGTAGGACGCCGCACCGCTTCCTACTGTGATGTGGCGGGCAACAGGTAACAGCGAACGGAATAGAAGCCAGCTGAGCAGTAAGTGCGAGTCAATTGTAATGTTGCCATCGCCGACTTCAGTTCCGAATTAGTTCCGAGCAAGCCTACAAGCGAGTGTGTTATCAACAGTTCTCAAGGTAGCAGCCTGCGAGTCGAGTTCACATATAGCAGCAGTCGCGATAAGAAGACCCGAACGCGTGGTTACAAGATTTTATGTGACAGTGGACGATAACTAGGAAGTCAGCGAGCGGAAGACTTATTGTGTGCTTTCGAGATTTAGTGAGTTAAATTAAATTAAAACTTAACTTAAGGTTTGATTCTGCTTATGGAGAAATAAAGTAGTAGAGAGAATTTAATTAAAAGGATCATGAAAGAATTGCTTACATCTTTTTGTTGTGAATATCAGCAGAGAATCTGAGCGGTCATGAGATCAGGAAGAAAAGTGGTTTGGTGCTGAGACACCCCTTTTTGCTTTAGGTCTCTTTTGCATTAGAAGGAAAGAGTCAGCTGAAAATGTGAAATATTCTTTAATAAAATTAGGCAATGTCATTAATATTATTAATTGGAATTCAGAGGTTTCATGTAGTGGAGTGACACAAGAGGAATGGCTTTTAACTGTACTTAAATTCAGTGCAGTTATGCCCCTCCCTCCATATGCATTTTCTTTACTGCCTGAATGATCTGCGTAATAACTGAAGCTAATTCTTGGTCACTCTCAGCACGTGATCTCTTATTATTGACACTTTCCTTGCCAAGGAACGCTAGCTTCATTTTACATAAGATGTACCATACATTCATCCCTCAATAACTTTGCACCAGCAGAGCTCTTCCTCATGTGTCACAACACGTTGGCTGTCGCTCCATCCCCAGAACAGATCCTGCTCCATGGTCCTGGAATATGTGTTGCATTTTGTGTCTCTTCACTATATAAAGTAGTGGGCAGCGCACGAATGGGTTTGCAAGTTGCAGTTGTCCACAGAAAAGTGTGAAGGTAGGCTGATGCTGTGTATTCTGTATGCTTAAAGAAGAGAATATGGAGTGAAATTATCTGGCTCAGGATAGGGGCCAGTGTCTGGCTGTGAATGGTAGTGAACCCTTGCATTCCATAACATGTTTTTAATTCACTGAGTAGCTGAGCAACTAGTAGCTTCTCTGAAAAGGTGCAGCTGTGTGAATTTGGTTAATATTTGACATTAGATCTTCTAGATTGATTGTCTGGGTCTGGAATTTGGTGTTGACTCCATCTTGCTGAAGCAACCCAAATCTGTCTCAAATGGTCAGCAAGTCTGGGTTCACCCGTTATATACATTGGGGAAGTACAGTATGCTATGTATATATACACGAGGACAGTGACTCGCATCCAGCCAGTCAGTTTATGAAACCCCATATTCCCACCAGACTGAAGCAAAACTTGTCTTCTTCCAAGAAATTTATTTTTCCAATATGTGTTTCCAGTTTAATTACTGCTAAATAAGTAACTCCAGGGAGCTGAGTTAGTTATCATTAATGGAAGTTGTTATTTTTTTAGACCTCTCATCCCACTAGCTCAGAGGCTGTTTTAATGTATATAAATTTTATGTCACATTGTGAACACATGCTGTGCACATCTAAACAGGCTTTTGGTGTACCTGATGCAGCAGAGGGACTGACATGCAGAAAGCAATGCAGAGCCAAGTGTAAAGGATGGATGAAGAGACAAATAACCGTTCAGACCTTGGAGAATAAAAAATGTGAACGAGAAAGAAGATGGGCAGAATAACAGTGACACACTGAACGTGACCTAGAAGCCTGTACATAACTGAAGGAGAAAAAAAAAGAAATGTTTATGACTTATGCTTCAATCACCAAAATTCAGAATTTAAAATTCATATTGTATATTACTCCGAATAACTTACTGGGTTTTTGGATTGTGTTCATTGTCTGGTCAAAATACAAGAGAATGTATCATTTCAGAAACTCTGTCTGTTTCAGTCCTCTCTTGCAGGAGGGGGGCATAACTACTCTGCTGGGTCCATTAGAAAGAGATTGTTCTAGCAGGACAAAGGACAATGTCGAAAAATCCAGCAATTCCAGATGCCTTTAGAATCTACAGGTCTCCTACAAGTGTATTAGTGTTCTGGCGAGCGTGTGCTATTTATGGTTTATTTTATTATGCTCTTACTATTTTGGGCTACATAGCATTGGTTGGAATAATGCTTTGTAAGTGGTTAACTTGGAGAGATTTGAAACGAAGCAGTCATGACATTTTTCCCTGCAGTAACTAAAGAATAACCTGGAAAGAGTCATTCGGTACAGCCGGTGTCCCTACTGATAATCGACTGGAGTGTTTGGATATGAGTATAGAGAGCAACCACTGCACGATATACTCATCACATCATCAAATTGTCTGTAATGTTCATTGTTGAATTGGATTATACTGAAGTCTGGTTGTGCCATGAGTGTACCTGTATGTTGTCACGCTGTATGTTGGTAATTAAGGGAATACTGAGATAATGTGAGCACAGTACAGTCGATACAGGGTCGGACTTGCTGGGGCGCAGCATTTAATCGGCTCACATCTGCTTTTGGCATAGATATTACTCGTATAAACCGTGTGGAGCAGAAGGATGTGGAGATTGTGTCCATTTCACTCTCACCGTGCTCCTACTGTTTGCATGTCGTGTCATATGCTAACATTGCCAAGATGGGCCAGAGAAGCATGGCTCTTCCTCCTTGACACTGTGGGGTTCAATGGCATTCACCCTTCACGTAAGTTAAGGGAAAAGGTAAAGTTGTCCATGTGCTTATGTAATTAATTACCATGCAATGAAAAGACGGAGCAGTGGAAGCATAGCCCCGCCAATCTTCACTTCGGCACTAGACAGAGTCGAGTGGTCAGCTTCACATCCCCGGTCCCCTTTCCCCCCATTGGAAGAGACCTCAGTACTAGTTGGATAGGAGGCTGGGTGGGTCCCAGGACTTTTGAAAACTCATACCCCTACCTGGAATCAAAATTCGAACCTTTGGCTGTACAGTCGGTGTAAGTCATTTGTCCAGTATAATCCACTAATTTGCTGCTGGTTTTCACCGGCAAAATTGTTCTTGGTTTCAGGCGCCATCAGGAAATATGGTTGAAGTTTTGTTCTTTGCAAAACCATTCATGTGTTTGGAAATACGCTCTCCTCCTCAATGAGAGGAGGAGGCGTTCTGTCTGAGTGGGCCCCACAATTTCTGCTCCGTAATTTTGCAGTTACCCTCACTCACACATTGTCCGGGTAAGGGCACTTGTACTTCATGGGCACCATGCACACTTTGTGAATTTACTACACTGAATGGAATTTATGCAAGGTATACACGGAATATCTGTCAGTGCAGGCTTGAACATCATTTTAGGCCTTGACTTGTTTTCCCACTCCCAAGCAGCTGTTAAATCACATGAAAAAATTAAATTCGCTTAGTGGCGGTTGGAGTCCAACTGGGTCCACTCTGCCTGCCCCAGGTGATAATGCTGATGGAGAATTTGGTGGAATGAAAATTGGCAGGGGAAACCGAAGTACTTGGAGAAAACCTGCCTCAGCGCCACTTTGTCCACCACAATTCCCACATGACCAGACCTGGGATCGAACCTGGACAGCCATGGTGGGAAGCCAGCGACTAACCGCTTTAGCTATGGCGCGGCCACATAAGTCACTTGAATGTGCCTACATAAATTTTAGATGTGGATTTTATTACTGGCTTTAGTAATTATGTTATCGAAAATGTATGTGTCTATGCCTAAGGTGTATGTACCGTGTGGACCAGAGGTTCACCACTCAACAGAGAATGTAGTGAAACTGTCGTTTAGAACTTTTCAAGTTAATGATATGCATATTCAGTTAAACTCTAATTTCAGAGGATCCATACTAAAAGTAGATTGGACATTATATTTGTTTGTTGTACGAAGTGGATGTTGGTACACACACCAAAAAGATTCAGAATAGCTGTTCTAATATGTGGCATAATGAGCCTGTATAAAGAAGTCCGAAATACAAAGTAACCAAAAGTTGCACTAAAATGTGAACTTTAAGTGCTTATAGGCAAATTCAGCATGACAGCCATCACACTGAAGGCACCCTTCAACTTGTTGAGCCAGTTTCTGAACATCCACTGAATATGTAGATTACTGTCTTCTGGGTGTGATATTGTGGGTAGTCTGCCTGAAATGGAAGCAGCAGCTTCCCAAGAATTATCATACCAGTCTCGCCTTGAATATAAGTGGAGCATTGCTTATTGTCATATTTTCATGTTTTGGTTTACTCATTGCATTTGTCATGACCACCAGTAAGAGTCTGGTAAGAGCCTTCCATATCCTTTGCAACTTACCATTCACACATATCTCTGCTCAGCTGCAGCTCTGCCGTTAAGTGAAGAAATCAACATTTTCATTACATTCAGTCATTGACTTACTGTACACACTTTTATTTTATAAGGGGCAGTCAAATGAAAATGGGTCACCACGCATAACTCACACGACGCGCAACTTAGTAACACTGGAATTTGCTTATGGTACGAACATCTGGTGGGCACTCACAAAATCACAGTGACGACGTGCCCTTGCACACTAGTCGTTTGTTTATTGTGCTGGAAATATGGTTAGCGCTATGTGTGGTCATCCAACATCAGTAATAGAGGCAGGTAAAGAAGAACAGCAAAGTGTAGCGCCGTTTTTTACTGCTGAAGGATTTGGAGGACTAGAAATTTATAGTCACATATCTGTTGTTTACGGTGAACACAGCATGCCACGTTTGCGTGTTCTGACTTGGCATAAGAGATTCTGAGAGGGACATGTGTCACTGCAAGATGATGCTGGCCTAGGACAGGCTCACCATGTCATCACACGTGATGTTATTGCTGCGTTTGATGGACATATCCAGGCAAACTGACAAATCACTGGGGAAGAAATTAGTCTTTTGATGTGAGTAAGTCACGGTTCCGTACATGCTATTGTAACAATTAATCTTCGTGCGGTATCTTCCACATCAACTCACGAAGGGGCAGAAGACTCAAAGGATAGCTGGATCACTGGGTCACTTGCAACAATACCATGAGGAAGAGTATGCTTTTCTATCCTGCGTTGCCACTGGGGACGAAACTTGGTGGCACTATTTTGAACCTAATACCAAACGGCAGAGCCAACAGTGGAAACGCGAATTCACCCCCACCGAAGAAATCCAAAGCAGTACACACAATTTCCGGTAAACTGATGATGATGATGATGATGAGCTTCTTCTACTGCAAGGACCCTCTGCTAGTCGAATTTCTCGAGCATGGTACCACAATCATTGCACAGCCCTATGAATAAACTTTGCAGAAACTGAGACATGCCATGAATTCAAAACGCCCTGGAATGCTATCGAATGGCAGTATCCTTCTTGATGATAATGCGTGCCCCTACAGTGCCAACTCTCTGAGGAATACACTACAGAGATTTGGTTGGGAAGTCGTTCAACATCCCCCCTACTGCCCAGATCTCCCCATGTGATTTTCACGTTTTTGGAGACATGAAGAGACATTCATGGACATCGGTTTGCATCGGACAAAGATGTGTGTGGCTGGGTAAAGCTGTGGTTCCGTAGATAGCCCACAAGCTTTTGCAAGGAAGGGATTGACCGTTTTATCTCCCAGTGGGATAAATGTATTAACAGTTTTGGAGATTACTTTTGAGTTAAGAAACGTTCTTTAATATGTTGTGGCTTCTGACCCGTTTTCATTTGACTGCCCCTGATACAATGCTGACAGTATTGTGACTATGTATCACAGGGGTAGTACGGTGATTGATGAATTGAAAGGAAGTGGCCATGGCCTAACTGGGGTACGTTGTTACTGAGTGTGTGCAATGGTTGCTGACAGTGCTCTCCAGCCACATGCTGAGAGAGTGTGACAGGATTTCTTTGAACATAGGGATACTAAGGTAAGCAGTGTGGGTACTGTAGCAGGTGAACCAAGTAATCTGAATCTATACTTCTTTGTCGTCTGCCATGTTAATGCTACCAACCATGGCTTTCTGCTTCATGCTGGGTTCTTGCTTGCCTTGGTCTTCAACCTCTGAAATGTCAGTT
>NW_019737130.1:7736-8320 GCF_002891405.2 Cryptotermes secundus
TGTTCGCAACATCGGACAAGGCGAAGCCCGACACAGAAAGTATAAGAGGCTTAAACTTGGCGGCGGTCAGGCATACGACCGTTCAAGTGACTAGACTGCCGAGGTAGCAAATACTACTAGGGTATTTATGTATATATATGAAAGGGCATAATCCGCTGTACCTAGTCTGGACTGACAGAGGCCGTGTATATATTGTACATAGAAGTAAGTAATAAGTGTGTATATGAAAATGTATGTAAATACAGACAATGGACTTAATACAGACTGACTAACACATAACAGACCCGACCTCTCGTTAGAGAGGGCGCTACACATAGACAGGACAGTAACTTTCATTCAAAAGAAATATCTGGTCATGAGCCCCAGCTGGGGCTCGACACCAAGACCGACAGACTGACTGACCGTCAGTTGTAACATGACCTGACCTGACCTGACCTGGCCGAATCATTCATTGATTCGATTCGGTAAGTTCTCATTCGATTCGATTCTTAAGATTCGACGATTCAATCGAAGATTGTCTGTTCGATTCATTCAGGAGGATTCATGATTCAGGACAATTTTTGTGGTGTGCTTGATTGACGGAC
>NW_019737130.1:12550-16787 GCF_002891405.2 Cryptotermes secundus
AATATGTATATATATATATATATATAATTGCATAATCTCCTGTACCTAGCCTGGAGTGACAGAGGCCGTCTATGTATTGCACATTTAAGTAAGAAATAATTGTGTATTGTAAATATGTGTAAATACAGACAATGGACTTATTAATACAGTCTGACTAACAAATGACAGACCCGACCTCTCGGCAGAGAGGGCGCTACACATGGACAGGACAGAAACCTTCATTCAAAAGTAATATCTGGTCATGAGCCCCAGCTGGGGCTCGACACCAAGACAAACAGACTGACTGACCGTCAGTTTTAACATGACCTTGACTTTGACCTTGCCGAATCATTCAGTCCATCATCAGTCTACGAGCTGGCCACACCAAGCAACAACAGCCAGCAGGCTTCGTCGCCAGCGCTCGGTCTACGGAGGCATCGATGCTTCGCTGCACCAGGCATGACTGCCAGGGCTGTCTGCCGGTCGCACCCGACTCACTGGGCAACTAGGACGCACGGACTCGCCGGTAGTCATACCTGACACACTGGGCAACTGGCGTAGCTACGGCCTCTCCGCTCCATCGACCGCGCTCAACAACTAGCCTTTCACCAGCCATTCACCGTAACTAGCCTTTCTCCTGGCGACGCCGCGCTATCTCTCCGACCAAGCATCTCAGCAACCACGGTCCTTTTCAGGGCCAACAAACTGTTCCGAAGAACTGGGTTTTCATCGGAGTAATGACAAAACTACAGTAAGACCCCCACAAAGGATTAATGGAAAGTAAATAAATGAATGAATGTCTGTTTTAGCATATGATGTAATGAATCACCTACACCATGTTTGTAATGTTTACTGATGAATTATTTCAAGCTTTTGAGACACTATGTAATACTCTTACAGGGCTATGGTATGGGCAGGAACAGTTGGGTTATCCTGTACTACTGATTCTGCTAGAATGCTGAACAATAAAGTTATGTGCAGCAGACATTTCTCTGAAAGTGATTTCACAACAGATGAAAGGGTACACCTTAGCAGATGTGCAGTTCCATATGGCACAGATTCTGCGACACAGTCACTCCCACAACCTCATGATCATTCATTACACACCTCTTCCTTTGATCCCTTGCCTTCAGGTTTAACTCCTGAACGTGAGCTTAATGTCCTACCGCCCACCAGGACCTACAGCAAGGCAATTGTGCCCTCTGCTGTAGCACCTGTTCCTCTCCATGCAGACAGTCCTTCCATTTCCTTTCAAATATCTGCAATCCAATCATCACCAACAGCAGGCAACACTTTTTCAGTGAAAGGAGCCTCCTATGTCTTAGGCTCTAAAAATTCGTATATATGCTTCTGATGGGGCACTCGGGCATATCAGTGGTCAAAGCTCCTCCTCAAAGCCCAGAGCAAGGCGTTCTCTGCTGAAAGAACTTAATTTGGCTTCGCTTTCTGAATTGACACCGAAGAAAAGAAAATTATATGCACAAATTCGGAATAAGGAGAGTGCACTCTGCAAACTGGAAAAGAAATACAAAGGAAAGAAGTTGGAAAATCTCTGTGATGTGGACAGTGATCCACTAATCTTCTCTCAGTGTAGAGGCTGCCAGATTATTGGTAGCAATTATTAGGAGCAGCAGGCAGAGACCTCAGGGATGGAGGTGGGATTTCGAAGAGAAAGCGTTCGCTCTGTCTCTTCTTAAGCATAGTCGCAAATCCTATATCCTTCTCCGCACACAACTCCCCCTCCCATCCAGACGATCCTTGCAGACTGTCCTCAATGCTGTTCCATTTAGGACAGGCATCAATGCTCATGTGTTTCATGCACTCGAACAGTCTCTGCAGAAAATGTCTGGTAGAGATCGATATTGTTTCCTCATTTTTGATGAAAGAGAGAGAAATGCATTTCAATCAGAAGTTTGACTTCATTGAGGGCTTTGAGGATTGTGGAAGTCAGGACAGGACTTGCAGAATTGCAAATCATGCTCTGATCTTCATGATCCGTGACCTGCGGAGAAAGTGACGGCAGCGAGTGGCTTACTACTATACTCGTGGAAGCACAAAGGGAGAGATGATTGTGCAACACTTGAAGGAGGTTCTTGAGGCCTGTCAGAATGCTGGCCTGAAGGTGGTTGCCACTGTGTGTGTCATGGGTGCCAACAATGCCAAGGCCTTGAAACTGTTGTGTGCTTCCCGAAAGAAACCACTCTTCAGATTTCGCACTCAAGAAATTGCAACAGTGTATGATCCAGCCCACCTTCTGAAGTGCACCCAGAACCTTCTCCTGAAACATGATGTGCAGTTGAAGTCTGAACATGTGGGCACCCAACGTCATGTTATTGCTTAGTGGGACCACATATTGAAACTGTATGAAATCGACAAAACCAGACAGTTTCGCCTTTTGTATAGGCTGACAGACACCCACCTGAACCCCACAGCGCAGAGCTCAATGAATGTGCACTTGGCTGCACAGGTCATGAGCCATACTGTTGCAGCAAGCCTCAATGCTCTAGTGGCTACAGGTAAGCACTATTTGTTTCTTTTATGAATTAAGTGACTACTTTTCAAACTTACTTCCCCAGAACCAAGTTCTAATCAAACAAACGTCATTATCATCTGACTTGAATTGACTTCTGAAACTGTATATCAATATACAAGTTATGTAGAATATGTCACAAATACTGTTTTTAGCATAATTAAGAAATATTTGAAAAGTAGACGACACTATCAATGATATAATTAAGGTGAATTAGGTGGAAAAGATTTTAATATGAGGAATAATGTAACGAAATGTACCAGTTTGGTATAACGTTAGGCCTTTTAAAGTAATGTGTTATTTTCCAATGTAAAGAAACTGTAATTCACCACATAAGGAGGCACACTAACATCTGTTCCCCCCCCCCCCCATTCAGGTGGTTGCAGCAGCGAATACATGGCAACAACTGTGTTTGTTGAGGAGGTTAACAAATTCTTTGATAGTTTCAATGGTGGAACAAGTGTTGGCCGAGGGAAAACATTGCGTTGCCCTCTCAGTGACAACAGTCCCCATATAAAGCTCTGGACTTTCCAGGCCTCATGACAAACTTTCTAGAGTTAATTAATTTGCAACCTAATCTCTTGTACTCCAGAGCTGCAGAGGCTCATATTCTGCTGTTATTTTTGGAGGGGAATGGGAAGGGTTGTGCTCTCGGCCCCGGAAGTCATTTTTAATTTAGTCATGTAAGCTGAAAATAGATGACAGAAGCGTTTCTACTAGGTGTCATGGCGGCCATTTTGACAACAAATAATATGGGAGTTTCACGGAGCGGTGCGCTACTGACCGGTACTGAAGGTGCTGACCACGAGTGACGACCAGCCACACAAGAAGAACTAAGTCTTGCATTTCGGTGTCTGATGTTACATTTATGATGGAAGTGTGCAAGTTTTGTGTATTCTTTAGGGAATAATTAGGATCATTCGAGAGAAATTCAGTTTCCTCATATTCTTACAAATTATGGTGTTCGTGATATCATTCCGCAGTTTCAAGTTCTAGTTGGGATATGGCTAAACTTCTCAGCGCCCATTTTGCGGGTCATGTTTCTAGTAGAATGTACATTTCTACTGTTTCTGTCCTTTCTCGCCTGTTCACATACCAATCCGACTTGTAAAGGAAGTCGTGAGAGCCGATGGTCCGTGGTATGTACGTATATGCAAGGCCTACAAATGCATTTTTGCGGCTCTGCGTTGTGAATTTGTGAAGTAGGTTTACTGTTTCTAGGACGTAACTCTGTGCAGTCTTGTAGCTAGTTACAGACGTTTTGGAAGCAAGATGCTCACACAAAATGGGTGAACTAGCTTCCTTCAGAACTGAGCAACAGTCTGCAAGACTACACAACGTATAATAAGACGCTAAGGTTCATAATGTTCATAATCACTGCCGGCCTCTACTGTGAGAACAAAGAAGTCCACGTCAGTGTGTTCAAAATAATTAGTATGTTTCCTTACAGACTTGGGCAAATATTCAGAGCTAGGTACTGGTACACTTTTTAGAAATGTGATCCAATATCACTAGGATTATTGTCTGTTAATTAATTTTCTACCCACGTGTGATAAAATAAGTTTCAAGATTATGAAAGATACTGCATTCTCTTGCAACAGGAATGCCGAGAATTCTGCTACAGAGAGCTGAAGAAACATTTCCTGCTGTGACAGAAAGGATGGTGAGTGATTTGTTCTTGTCTGCACAGACAAGAATTTTATTGTCATCAGTCAATTCTCATATCTT
>NW_019737131.1:0-9890 GCF_002891405.2 Cryptotermes secundus
ACTTACCCATCGATTTTGGGTAAAACGCTATTTTTCACCTTCAAAGACCAATGGGAGAAGGAAAGTATCAGATCTGTGGTTTCTACCCTTTGTTTCTTCCTACATGATGAATATTATCATATAGGTTTAAACACCGTACCTATTTTCCAAAATTTTCCAGAAGCTTCCAAACGTTGCCCTGGGCCCCAAATCGGCCAAATTTAACGTCTTATATCTCAGGTGGAAAATCTCCCAAAATTTCAAACTGACAGCAAATAATTCTCTATTCCAGAGTAACATGTAATTAAAATTGTAACTTNTAACTTTTATATTCAACTAATAGTGAAGTTTTTCTTATGTGAAGGACCTCGTTTACGGCTCCAGTGGATGTTGCGTTGCGTTCTGTATCTCGATAGATATTACAGCTAGAGAGTCCAATAAGAAACCACTTTGTTCCTCATGATATGGACTATAAATCATACTATTACAAGGTTTCACTCAACTCACTTCCTCTAGGTCTAATTAAGCTCGAATCTTACCCATCGATTTTGGGTAAAACGCTATTTTTCACCTTCAAAAAACAATGGGAGAAAGAAAGTATCAGATCTGTGGTTTCTACCCTTTGTTTCCTCCCTCATGGTGAATATAATCACATAGGTTTGAACACCGTACCTACTTTCCAAAATTTTCCAGGAGCTTCCAAACCTTGCTCTGGGCCCCAAATCGGTCATTTTTAACGTCTTATATCTCCGGTGGGAAAGCTCCCAAATTTTCAAACTCACGGCAAATGATTCTCTTCCAGTGTAACATGGAGTTAAAATTACAGCTTTTATATTCAACTAATACCGAAGTTTTTTATAGCGCGAAAAACTCGTTTTCGGCTCCAATGGAAGTTTGCTTTGTCTTCTGTATCTCGGTAGCTATTGCAGCTAGAGACTCCAATTAGAAACCACTTTGTTCCTCATGATATGGACTATAAATCATGTCATTACAAGGTTTCACTCAACTCACTTCCTCTAGGTCTCATTAAGCTCGAAACTTACCCATCGATTTTGGGGAAAACGCTATTTTTCACCTTGAAGAACCAATTGTATCTGTTCTTTTACTCGCCCTTACTTCGGGCTCCACTTTGTAATTGTTTCTTGGGGTCGGTTCAAGGATAGTTGTCTTACCTTTCACTAATCACTTGACCTGCACCACTATTGATGTCACTCAATGATGATGCGGGAGTCCGGCTGCGATCACGGTTCCGATTCCTAGGCAGTTTCTCAGGGGCTTTAGGATGGATGAAAGGTGAGGGTGAATCGCTAGTCTCCTGGACAGTGGGATTAGTGAGTAAAGACGGGTAGAGCTAGATTCTTTCTCAGGGCTTACGGGCCTCTGTTCGAAGGGAAGGCCGTTGGGATCCTGGACTTAGACACACTGTATAGGGGTTGTGAAGACACTTAGTGTTCACAAAGATACACAACACTTAATGTATTTGTAATGTAAGAGTAAACACCGAATTTATTAACTATCTATTACACAGCACCTTCTGGGCTGCTCTTATTCCGACAGTACAGAGTTCGGTAAGTGTTAACTTCTAAACAGAGAGAAATGACTTGAGAAAAACTTGAGAGACTACTCCAGAGACTGCGTTGAGAGACTGCCTTGAGAGCTCGCGTTTAGTCACTACTACTATGATAAAGAACAATGTGATTTATACTGTAATTTAACTGATAGCTCCTCCCCGGCGGGGGTTCTTTCTTTGAATCCCATTGGCGTCACTTTTGGAGAGGGTGGTAAAACTTCCAAGAGTAACCAATGAGGTCCAATGGTCATAAGTGGTTGGCTGAGAGGCAGATGACAATTTGAACTGCTTATTTAAGATTTATTTGTAGGAAATCTCAGCACAGGTGTTCTGGCTTAAATCCCAAGACACGCTGGCAGCGTGAGAACTGGAGAGGCGCGATTTTCTACCCCTTTATGGCTCTGTTTTTCCTAGTTCCGGCTTCCTGTAAACAGGTGAGCGTCGCACCTGTGGACTTGATGCTACTACTAATCCCCTAAACTTATTCGAACGGTTGAAATGTTTGAACCCGTGAAGGTGTGGGGTCTTTGCGATGATGGTACATACAAGTACCTTTCCTTTCGCTGTAGTTATTCGATGTAATGGAAATACTTATTAATGATAATTACTAAGTGTGGCTATATGCCGGGGACGATTACACAATGGTAGGTGGAAAATATTAGATCTGTGGTTTCTGCCCTCTGTTTCCTCCTATATGAAGAATATAATCACGTAGTTTTGAACACCGTACCTATTTTCTAAAATTTTACAGGAGCTTCCAAACGTTGCTCTGGGCCCAAAATCTGCCATTTTTAACGTCTCATATCTCCGGTGGGAAAGCTCCGAAAAATTTCAAACTCACTGCAATTAATTCTCTATTCCAGAGTAACATGGAATTAAAATTGTAACCTTTATATTCAATTAATAGCGAAGTTTTTATAATGTGAATATACCGTTTTCGGCTCCAATGGAGGTTTGCGTTGTCTTCTGTATCTTGATAACTCTTGCAGCTAGAGACTCCAATAAGAAACCACTTTGTTCCTCATGATATGGACTATAAGTCATCACTCAACTCACTTCCTCTAGGTCTAATTAAGCTCGAAACTTTCCCATCGATTTTGGGGAAATCCCAATTTTTCACCTTCAAAAATCAATGGGAGGAGGAAAGTATCAGATCTGTGGTTTCTACCCTTTGTTTCCTCCTACATGTTGAATATAATCACATAGGTTTGAACACCGTAACTATTTTCCAAAATTTTCCAGGAACTTCCAAACTTTGCTCTGGGCCCCAAATCGGCCATTTTTAACCTCTTATATCTCCGGTGGTAAAGCTCACAAAATTTCAAACTCACAGCAAATAATTCTCTTCCAGTGTAACATGGAGTTAAAATTTCAGCTTTTATATTCAACTAATAGCGAAGTTTTTTATAATGCGAAAAAACGCGTTTTCGGCTCCAATGGAGGTTTGCGTTGTCTTCTGTATCTCGATAGCTATTGCAGCTATAGACTCCAATAAGGAACCAGTTTGTTCCTCATGATATGGACTATAAATCGTATCATTACCAGGTTTCACTCAACTCACTTCCTCTAGGTCTAATTAAGCTCGAATCTTACCTATCGATTTTTGGGAAAAACGCTATTTTTCACCTTCAAAAACCAATGGGAGGGGGAAAGTGTCAGCTCTGTGGTTTCTACCCTTTTTTTCTCCTGCATGAAGGATATAGTCGCATAGTTTTGAACACCATACCTATTTTCTAAAATTTTCCAGGAACTTCCAAACTTTGCTCTGGGCCCCAAATCTGCTATTTTTAACGTCTCATATCTCCGGTGGGGAAGCTCCGAAAATTTTCAAACTCACAGCAAATAATTCTCTTCCAGTGTAACATGGAATTAAAATTACAACTTTTATATTCAACTGATAGCGAAGTTGTGGGCACTTTGATTTTTACCAAAAAAATCATTACCTCAACAACTGGCCTCCTTGCATCCAATGTTATTAGTTCCTTGTGTACTGCCATGAATATTTTCCAGTTTGTTTGAAAGTACACGTAGTTCACAAGTGTCCACTATCACGATGTCAACGAATTCATCGGAGTTGGATGTTTTATAACACCTGACCGTGTTTTCCTCCAGATGGACGACCCGGTGTTTTTCTCTTGTGTGGAGCACAGTTTTGCACTGTTGGAACATGCGTTTTAGAATGATTTCATGTCTTGCATCTTTTTCTTTTGGCACAAAAGTAAATTATCCCTGGGATATTTTGTCTGCAGAATATTTACAGTTCTAGCGGGCACATGATTTGACTAAAATGAGTTCTTTCGTTGTTTGCCTCATCGTGGTGCTGTTTTCCCTTTGTCTGCTTCTGTTAAGAATATAATACATGACACGGTACTCTCCAAAACAGTAAATACGACACAGCACGCACGTAAACTACAAACTAACAATAAGGTAAGGCCTAACTAGACACTTAATAACATTATAAGCACTATATATAACTATATTCATTCATTCATCAGTAATCTGTCAGACGAGGGGATATAACTATATAAGATAGAATAAATAAAAATTAACATAATAATAAATTTACAGAACATACAACCAAGAGAAATAATCGACATCTTCTACCATCCGGAAGAAAAAACAACATGACCCAATGCTGGTTCACGATTTTTAAGACAATAACTAATTTTTTACATACAAAAGATTTTTAACACAATTTTAAATACATAGGGAAGCTATTTTATGGAAAGTGAACATCACATTGCGTGCAGCGGGAAACCCCAATCGAATACCCAGCAAATACACTTAAACAAGACGTCATACGTCAATCTACAAGTCAACGTGGCTGCATAGGGCAAACTGTGATATAGTGAGCACTATTCATATCCTAAGTGCATAATGTTAAAACATCTTATGTGACAGTGTTTCCTGCTCGTAGTGGTGCGCCTCTGAAGATGATTCTTTTGAATCGAAACGTGTAAGGCGAATAAAGACTGAAGTGTTGTAAACCTGTATGTCATACTGGACTGAATGTTATCTACTTTGTAATTAATAGTGTGACGGACCAGAATGAGACAAATCAAATTGGTTTCTTATTGGACGCTCTAGCTGCAATAGCTATCTAGATACAGAAGATAACGCAAACCTCCATTTGAGCCGAAAACGCGTATTTTCGCATTACAAAACTTCGCTATTAGTTGAATATAAAAGTTGTAATTTTAACTCCATGTTACTCTGGAATAGAGCATTATTTGCTATGAGTTTGAAATTTTTCGGAGCTTCTCCACCAGAGATATGAGACGTTAAAAATGGCCGAGCAAAGTTTGGAAGCTCCTGACAAATTTTGGAAAATAGATACGGTGTTCAACACTATGTGATCATATTCTTCATATAGGAGAAAACAATGGGTAGAAACCACAGATCTGATACTTTCCCCCTCCCATTGGTTTCTGAAGGTCAAAAATAGCGTTTTCCCCAAAATCGATAGGTGAGTTTCGAGCTTAATTAGACCTAGACGATGTGAGTTAAGTGAAACCTTGTAATGATATGATTTATAGTCCATATGATGAGGAACAAATTGGTCTTTCATTGGAGTCTCTAGCTTCAATAATTATCGAGATACAGAAGATAAAGCAAACCACAATTTGAGCCGAAAACGCGTTTTTTCGCAATATAAAAACGGCTGTACCGGGAGAACCGAGCGGATTACAATTTTTTAAAAATATTATTGAGGTGTGAAAATATGTAGATATGAGTGTACAAAATTTGAATTTTTTTAAAAACTTTGAGCGACCTCTCTGGATGACTTCACATGGAATGACCCTTCAGTAATCTCCGCCTGTTTCAGCCTCTCATCCTGCCATTCTGTCGCAGGTACAAGTCGACTTCGAAGTTCTGCAACAAAACATTCGGTTATACTCGGTTGCTTGGGTTCGCGTAACTGGACGGAAACCACACATCCCGGTATAGATGTCTTTTTTGTGTGTGGTTTCAATAAGCAGGCATGGACTGTTTGTTTGTCTGCTCCTCTTGTATCTCTACGGTTTCGAGGTAAGTAAGTTTTATTTTCTCTTAATCTAGGACAGTTGGTAGAACTCCTTGGACGTGGGATCGGCCTGTCGCAAGGCCTCTACTAATACAAACATCCATGCCTTGAGTTGGATTCGAACCCGCTATCCCAGCGTCCGAGCGAGCGAAGACTGTTCATGCCTTAGACCGCGCGACCACTGTGACCGGCTATGGACCATTACATGATACAGACAAGGCTGCTGATGGCCATTAGCAAAGAAAATGTCAAGAAGGGTGTGTTAAAGCAATCGGACTCAACCCGTTTTTAATACCCACTCTATGTGCTTTTTTTTTTTTTAAATTCTCAGAAATATAAGGATAACCTATTTAGCGACGAATATTGTTTCAGGAGGTTGTTTCGTTTTGCTGAAGTTTTACGTCCAAATTGTGTGTTCAGGTAGATATCAGAACCAACGCAGATAGAACGGAGTTGCCATTGCAGCGGGAAAGAACTTCATTGGAAGTTCTTTCCAGCGAGGACTTCTGCTACGTTAGTGGGCCCGGCTTGAAGGGACAGATTCATTTTCCATATTCTCAAGAAGAGTAAGATAATACGAACCTACAATATGGCCACACCTGTCTATAAACATGAGGTCCAAATGCAGTATTGAAAATACTATTTATGCCAGAGGCTACGCTATGCAAGGCTCCTTACAATATTTATTTGAACATAATTATTTTTCGTGAAGGGAGAAGTTCATGGAGGTAGGCCTAGGCCCACTGGGGCTGTAGTGCCAAGGAAAAAAAATTATTGTTCAGTTAGCGTACAAAATTGATACATATAATTTGGAGGTCCTTTGGTCGATTCTATTCTTTCGCAGGTTGCCTTCTTTCGAATTTAATATTTCAGAAAAAGACAAATTAAATTGCCTGGTATAATATTAAACAGAATCTGACTCCAATAAAATGGAAAAAATAATATTTTGTTATGTGTAGTGTTTTATGTGACTTGTTAAACAACCTGAGAAGAAACTGCATATACGACCAAAATTAACTGGCATATATATATTTAATTAATCGCTGGAAAATCGTAAACACTCTAACAACAACCTGAATAAGGCCGTTACACTTCAAGACCATTAAATTCTTCACTGTGGAATATCTTATCGCAGGTAAATATAACGCGACAAAATAGTTAAACCATGAAGGACATTAACTTCCGGGATATAACGCCGTGTAAAAGGCAAAGTTCTCCCTGTGCTTAATTACTTAAACACTACGCCATGAAGGCGTATGGGGTAGTGGATGTATAGATCCATATTTTCTTGACCTCGACACTAGCTGGAAGTTAGTGTTCAGCTTCACACCTCGGCCGCTTTACCCCCGGAGAAAGAGCCCACGGTACCCATTGTACAGGAGGCTGGGTGGGCCCCAGAACCGGTCTGGACGGCGTGGAGAAGAGAAATTTCTTGGCCTTACAGGGACACGAACTCTGACTCCTTGGTCATCCAGCCTGTAGCCAGTCCCTATACTGATTGACCGTTAAAGTCAACTGACCTCTCGGAGGAACACATTGCCTCCATCTTGCCACCTTATTTCACCCTGGTATCTTGTTCGGCTTATTCGATTCTGAAGATGGAGGAGATTTGTTCATCCGAAACGACTGTTGGCTTTTAACGAACTTCATGGCGTTATATCCCAGAAAATAGTACTCTTTATAACTACCGACATGAGGACCTAAAATCCTACGTAGTTAAACACTGTCGCAATATGTGGTCCCATATATTTTCATATATACCACTCAACTGAAAAACAAAAATTAAAATAATTATGAAGTCCATTATGACTCGCACTTCTAAATCAATATAAACACGTGAGTGCGTGTGTGGTCTGTGTGCGACGGTGATGTTACAGGTCACATCTGAGTGTAGTGCATTAGATGAGAAAAAACAACACTTCTGCCATCATAAATTTGTTAAAAAAGGAGAGCAATTATATTCTCATTTTAAACATAATTAAATTTACATCCTGAATGTTTTTCCAGCAAGATTTTATTACAATAATATTTTGCGCAAAGGACGCTAATGCTACTCACATGAAGGCCCCACTGTTATGCCGTGGTTATAGGGCTCGTGGAGGTATCCCCTCTGCCACCTTCTGTACTGCAGTCGCAGGGGGTGGGCTAAGGAAACTGCTAAATTACTTCCTCTATCGTTGCTTCATTGGCTAGGGGCACACTGTTCACCGGGCTTGGCAGAAGGGCGCAGGTGCGAAATGTGGTAAGGGAGGAAATCACATTAACAGAAACCCACATTCTCATCCTATGCTACCCTATATTAGTATAAACAATCAATACACATCTATATACGTTTTAGTAATATCACAATTAAAGAGCCGACTGGTGTCAGATTACACATTGCACTTTTCTTAAACGATTCTTGGACCTCATCTTAGCCTCCCTTTCACCCAGTTATGGGTCGCTAGTCTCCTCTTTCTCCTATTCTACTCATCCACTCTATATATATATATCTTTGCACATCCCTGCAGCTAGACACCCCCTCTGCAGTCTTTATATTACACATGTCTACCTCTGCATCATTCCGTTGAGTCACTCTTACGCCCTGTAACTTGTTGTAACTTTCCTGACTCATGTCCCATTGGAGGAGTTACACTTTAATAATATCACAATTATTAAGCATGGCGATAAGAGTAGTTTCACTTACTTTGCGTTGAGACTGCAGACGGATGGCGTCGCCTGGCATCCGGTCGGTGCCTCTTCCAATATGGCCTAGGGCCGAAACTGGTCGAAATTACTGTTAGAATAATCCCCCTAATAATTTACTACCCGGGTTATATACCTTTATTTTAGCTAACTCATTACTCTCCCGGAGGGTGCAGTTCCGCCTCCAATGACGTCTAGTCCCAAGTGGCTCTCTAGTTGGCTGGGATCCTTAAGGGGTGGATACGGCCCTTTTCTGCAAGTCCATTTGGCTAACACTTTTACCTGCAAACGTCCCTCCCTTCACTCAAGTGTAGATTCTGTAATTAGCAGTTTGATATACCTCCAACGTCATTCTGCTGACAGGACATTCCCACGTGACAAGCCAATGTCCGTCTAAGTCCATACGTAGGAATTCCTTGAAGTTTCTTAACCCTTCTTACATCCGCTTTCATGCGTCTTACAAGTATTTCCAAAAACTAATTCTATCCTAACCAACATTTTCCTTTAAAATATAAAAATAATATTCTTTTAACGTGTTACCGGGAGTCGGCCTTCAGGGCACAACATCCCCCCACACAAAACGTGGGATATTCCCGTTAACTGGGAATATTACACTAGTTTTCTTTATATGTCTCTATGTAGTCTCTCACATTATAACATCAATGTTGTAAATATACACTTATTACAGGAAAATCTTTAATGTCTGATATGGCTTCTCTACATCTGTCCACTCTGTCCTATCATCACTTAGTCTCGGTTCATCACGGAACACTGTAGTCTCGGATCAAACTCGAAAGTCCCTGGCCTGCTTATCCCCTTCAGCTGCCATCTCGCTGTTGGTCTCTCCCTTGGATAGCTCGTTCGGAAGGCGAAGATGACCAGTCTATGCCTCCACAGACAGATTGCTAGACTGCCATCTCTGGAACCGGCCACGGCTCCTCTCCAACTGCTGCTGTAGCTGGGACAACGTTATGGGGGTTTGACGGAAATGGGTCCGTCCCCTGGGTCATTTCGTAGTGTCTAGTGTTGTTCTATACGTGACCTCTGAGAGTAAATGGGTCCGGAACTGCGGCGCAGTTCCCTCTGGGCTGTTCCCATGGCCTCGGGCTCGCCTGCCGACTCGCTGGTAGCGTCGCTGTCCGATGAACCGGTTGCAGCTTCCCGCTCGTGGCTGACTCTCGGGCCTCCTTGCCCGGAATGGCACTCTGGCGGGCTCACACATCTGCTTCTGCTCCTGTAGGCTTCACTACTACATATAGTCATGCATTCCAAAGAGAAAGAGTGGGTCTCCTAATTACCTGGTTAACCCCCTAATAGCGTTTCTCAATTGCACAGGGTGTAATCCTGATTGGTACAAAAGAAAATGGAACTGCTTGAACAGCTGCGCCCCCTTTTCGGCTATGGGCGTTACTCTTATGCAAATCGTACCGTCCCTCCCTTACACTTTTAAATCTACCCTGTAAGTTTGCCTAAACTCTGCTCAACGTGGGTAAGGGTTCTGGGTCGTAAACCATATAATCAGACGAATTGCTTCGCCCATAGGGCAATCTCCGGGATGCATCACAATGCCTTTTTCCCGGTTTCGGACCCTTGTTACCGTCTGGCCCTAAAAAATCAATTATCGCGCAAAAA
>NW_019737132.1:0-8642 GCF_002891405.2 Cryptotermes secundus
GACGACATGAAAAGAGACAGAGACTTCTACAAATTAGAAGCCAGATGGGCAGCAGAGAATCTGCAATCTGGGCATTGTGTTCTCCTTGTACTATGAGGGCATCCCTCTCTTCTGTGACTTTATCGGCATGAGATTTCAGTGCCCAAGCATCCCTACACTGGTCTCGGATTTCATATATTTCTCGCTGTTAGGCGTCTCTCTGACGCTTTAGAGCCTCTATTTCGCCTGTCATCCATCTTCCTGTGCATAGAAGCGGCGATCCTCTGTCTTGAGCCATTCCAGATTTTATGGTATTGTTCACGTCAGTCCCACCTTCATCTTCTTGTCCTCTTCCCCTGAAGAGGAAGCGCCTGAGTACCTTGAATCCAATTCCATATTTTGAAGCACAGCTCCTGTGCGGCGCTGTGAATATTCGCCCTGTAAATAATTTCACAACACACATCAGCGGTCTATAAAGACCGGCATTATCTCATCTTCAGAGATTATGAATTAACCTACAAAATATACAGTAGGGCCATAGGGGCAGACACTTTGCTTGATATTGTCACCTGTTGGCTGTGTGACGCGACAAATAACTTCAAGCCGGTCTCGGATCTAGCGAATTTATTGCACTTTTATCCATACTTACACATTTCACAATTTCACTGTCCAAATTACTTCTTCTGCCATAGTCACTTCCAGACTACAATGTTCTTCGGCGGCTGCTACATTACAAATCCGTGTTTCATCTGTACTCGACGACTGCTAGAATTCAACTAAACTGTCTGTCAAAGTCAAAGTCAAAGTCACATTGCGACTGACGGTCAGTCAGTCAGTAAGTCTTGGTGTCGAGCCCCATCTGGGGCTCATGACCAGATATTAATTTTACCGTTTGACAGTTACGGTTTTATTTTCGTGGGGCGCCCTCTCTGACGAGAGGACGGGTCTGTCTTGTGCATATGCTGCTGGCCATTGCCAGAGCGATCTTTCTCGGGTCGGAGTCCCTTGGGACTCGCGACCATATTTTACTGTCTCAGATATGAGGCTTCCCTTTTCGTCGCCTCCTACGACTCGCAGGGTCACGGTGGAGGTATTCGACCCCGCCTCCACATGGGGGTAAACTGTCTGGTGCATTGAATCTCCTTACATACGCCTCTCGCGGACAACACAATAAACAACCCATATTGTTGGATGTGTTTACCAACCGATTGCCTAGAAACGGTCCCTACACTGACGCCACGGTTGCGTGACGTCACAGCCTAGAGGGGAGGTTTGTTTACCGAACGTAGCGTAGTGATGGGATGAGTGGGTTTATGTGACGTTACTCGCAGAAACGCGGGAGTTCACGTGACCCCTATTTCCTGTTGCGCTGTCCAAGCGTTCACAGAGTTGTCGCCTAGCAACGCGCCGATATAATCCGAAACACCCCGTTGCGCGCGTGCCCCGAGGCCTTTGTGGCTCAACAGTTCTTGCATGGAGCAAATACACCACATTATGAGTATATAAAATTAATAAAACAGGATTCGTCCCTTGTGAATGTGTAATGGAGCACAACTCCTCTTTGTTAGTTCCCTGTCTGTGGACCTACCAGGATAGGTATCCTGAGAAGTTACTTAGCTGTTCTCTCTATAATGGGTAAAGAAGACAACGAAACGTGTACAAGAGGGTACCTCTATCTTGCCTTACGCTGTTCAAATGCAGACTTATTTTGTTTTAAACATAATGAAGAGAAATTTTATTTTTTAATTTTAGCCTTAAGTGATATAACGGCTTCGGAATTAGTACGAGGGGCGTTCAAGTTCTAAGGTCTCCGATTTTTTCTCAGGACTGGGAGCAGATAGACATATGCGGTTTAGTTTAAAATACGTGTCCACTCTTTGTGAATGCGTGACAGATGGCAGCATTGTACAGCTCACAGAATTCTAGTGGTGGCGGCGAGTGTGAGGAGTGTTTCTGATACCTATAATGGCTACATTTTCGTTACAAGTACAGCGAGTAATCATTCGTTTTCTCCATTTGCGTGGTGCGACACCCGTTGAAATTCATCCCAGTTGAGTGAGACGTGGTGATGGTGTCATGAATGTGGAAAATGTGCCTGTAATGTCCTGGTGGCAGGGGTCGTGGAGGTATCCCACCACTACCACCACTGTAATGCCCTAGCGGCGCAGGGGGGAACGGAGGTATCCCACCCGCTGCCGCCACTGTATGCCGTGGTACGGGGGGGGCGTGGAGTCAGCCTGCCTCTGTCACCACTGTAACTCCGCATGTAGGGGCCGTGGAGGTATCCTTCCTTGCCTCCACCGTCACTTGCCCTGTGAGGAGTTATCACAATCATCCTAGCTTACCCTTAGCGAGGATTCTCCTATTTCGGGGTTTCTTTCTGTCCTACAAGCTGCCACCATCTATTTTCTGTTCTTTCAATTGTGGGGACTACTCCCTGGCAGAAATTCATAGCTCCTTGACCACTCCTCCCTTAGTTTACAGGTAGCGTCTAAATACTTTATTAATACACTTTATCATTATATCTTAAAAGGGCGTGGCTGTCGAGGCTACCATACTCTGCCTGAGTGGCAGGAGCCTATCCCTGTCTATTCTTATCTCCGCCTTCGGCTGCCACTGCTCCTGTGTCAGTTCGGCCCTTGCTCGGTCAGGATTGCTCGGGATCGGAAGTGGGAAATGGATTCTAGATACGAATTACACTCCCAGTACATCCTATCCTATCTATGCTAGCTGTCTATTTACATTAATATATATATACATGATTTACAGTATTTACATATTACACTATCAACAAAGACTGACCTTCAGTCTTGACTACATAGTCTTTACACATCTGTGTCTTCCGTTCTCCCCCTTCGGGGGTGGAGGCCTTGAGCCTCTCTCTTTCTCTCTCCCTGACTCATCTAACGAGGACCGCAAGTCCCCCTCGTGAACATATATATTTTTCCTGTACATTTCTGATTACACATGATATATGATTACCTATCTATCGTACGGTCTCTTCTACATAAACTACCCTTAGTTATGTTTATATCTCAATTCCCATATACTATCTTACTACAACACACTAACCCTAACCTTGATATATATACTATAAATCACTGATGGCCTGCCTAATGTCCTAGGCCTTTACATTAATCTATTATCCTACCTCCAGGGCTCACTGGGTACACTGGAAATTGCACCTTCAATATCTCAACACACTGTATCACCAATACTATGAAACAACGATATTATCAATTGGCACGGCTAATATGCGTAAACAAACCCACCTGTAGTACAAGATGCAGGCCCACTGCCTCCGTTGGTCGTACCCATTTTGCCGACAGCCTCCGGCTGACAACTGAATATTCTGTTAGAACATCCTCAAGTCCCCCGAAATTCCCTAATTTATGGTTTTATTTCGCTGATTCAGCCTTGACGAAAGAGGGTGGGTGACTCCCCCTCAGTGTCCTCAATCCTCATAATAACCTCCTCATTGGCTCTCATGGGTGGTTGGGGGCGGACCCCTTGCGTCTGATTGCTGTGTCTGCTGCAATATTACGATATTCCAGTGGCCCAGTGAGACAAGCGCTGGCTGGTGCTCTTACGTATGAATGCTGATCCCACGCATTCTTAGCCTACTTGCCAGTCCTGGTGTTACAATTTACTGTAATAGCTGCGAAACTCTTTTCGCAAGTCTCTGACTTTGGGTAATACCATACCCTCTCTAATCTCAAATTTGGGGCATCACAGTGCCTTCGTGGGTGCGACAGTTCAAAGAAGGCCGAACGTCGTGTGACAACAAACCAAAACAATCTCGGCCTCGCACCAGCCGGTCTGACAACATGGTCGAGCGAGTTGAGAAAGTTGTTTTGGAGGATCGCCGATTGAGTGCGGAAAACATCGCCTCCAAAGTTGGCATTTCCGTGGGATCTGTGCACACAATCCTGCATGAAGACCTGCGAATGCGTAAAGTGTCCTCCAGGTGGGTGCCACGAATGCTGGTGGACGACCACAAGGCTGCGAGCATGGCAATTTTCCAGGCGATGTTGACACGTGATGAAGGCATGAATTTGGCTTTCTTTCGATCAAATGTGACAATGGATGAGATATGGATGCTATTTTTCAATCCTGAAACGAAGCGCGAGTCAGCTCAATGGAAGCATCGGCGATTTTCCAGTGGTCAAAACAGACTCCTACAGAAGCGTTCGCAGCGGCCATGGAATCATGGCGTCGACGTTGTAAAAAATGTGCACGGATGCAGGGAGATTACGTTGAAAAGTGACAGAAGTTTCAAATTTTTGTATGATTATTGTGTGAGAAAAAAAATCGGAGACGTTAGAACTTGAACGCACAACGTATATTGTGATATGTCAAACCGTTGTTGGGCAAAGGGATATGGAACGAGGTTACGCAACAGTAAAAAAACGGCGTTTTTCCGTGTCGTGCCGTGCCGAGCCGAAGCGCGTTGGTTGCTACGCAGCCTCTATAAACACGGCGATTATGTGAAGTGAAGTGAGGTGCGTCTTTCCCCTGTGCGACTGAGGGTTTATAAAGTACCTGGAATGCCTAGGAGTCCAGTTGAAATCTCGCTGTTACGAGTTGTTGAGTTGTATCGAGTGAATGTAATCAAGACAGTTGAAGCCTAGAAGTGACTTCAGCAGGAGAAGTAATTGGGATACTGAAGTTGTGAGTTATGTAAGTGTAGAAAAATGTGTGCAATAAATTCACTAGATCAAAGACTGGCTTGAAGTTATTTCTCGCGTCACACAGCCAACACGTGACAATATATTAGAACGGTAAAGTGACCAATAAAGGACGAAATGGAAATCATTTTGAACAAAGCGGTTGTGATTCTGTGCCTGTGACCTTAGATTTATTTTTAGTTTTTCTGTCATTGCTTGGATACTGATTTCCTTTGCCAATAATGCAGTTATTCTGTTGTAGCTTGGATATTGATTTCCTCCGAAAACAATGCTGTTATCCTGTCGTTGCTTGGATATTGATTTTCTTCCACAATGATGCTGTTATTCTGTCATTGTAGGATACTGATTTTATTCGACAATAATGCAGTTATTCTGTCATTGCTTGGATACTGATTTCCCTCGAAAATAATGCAGTTATTCTCCCATAGCTGGGATACTGATTTCTTTCAACAGTAATGCAGTTATTCTGTCGTTGCTTGGATACTAGTTTCCTTCAACAATAATGCAGTTATTTTCTCATACATGTGATACCGATTTCCTCTGACAGTAATGCAGTTATTCTCTCGTTGGTTGGGCGCAGACCTGAGTTTGTGTTACGTTACGTTACTGCTTTGCTGGATAGGCTTTGTAAATACACACTGTTGCAAGGTTAATTTAGATTTTAGGTCTTTCACCTTTTGTTTTCTTAGTTCAGATTTCACAGGAAATTCACTGTTGAAGTTTTTGTGGTTAGTCAAAAAATGTAGATCTACATTACTTTTTTAGGAACAGACACGCTACCATTACACAATAAACACACAGGCTTTCGTCTGTATTCAGTAAAACAATATTGCTCCTCCCATTCACTGTTAAAACTATAACTTCTTTGTCTTTTAGCCATATGAAGAATAGCTATATAAAATAGTACTGCTCATTTACTCAATAATTTTAAGTACAATAAATTAAAATACGACTACAGCCTATACACACTACGAGTAAATATACGGATCCTCACGCGCCGAAGCTTGGCGAGCAAATGAATTAGTATGGACGAAGATTTATTAGCACAAGTAAAAGCCAGACAAGTGTCCCGACAAGCACAAGCACAAGTAATGTGGATGCGCCTTTAGAGCTTCTTGCAATTTTAAACTCTCCAACTGCCTAATAAATAAATTTCATTGGCCAAAATAATTACTCTTGTGAGCCACAAATTTTAAAGGTAACTGATCAAGCTAAGCTAAGGAAGAGAACATCATGTGAAATCAGTGGCTTGCAGAAGCTGATGAATTCAAGTGGCATCTATCCACAAAGGGTCTACTAATTCTAATGCAGTCACTCACTTATGAAGCTGAGCCCTCTTTGGGAAGCTGCATACAGTGCAGCTACTCAAGAACTTCCCAGTACTTTATGGAACCTGAAGGTTCATTACCGTGTTCACTAGAACCCTCCACTGGTCCCAATCCATCCATCCCATCCTGTCTCTCATTTTAATTCATTTTAAGTTGTTCACTTCATCATTCTAATTATACTTGGAGAAGAGTACAAGTTATGCAGTTTTCTCCAACCACCTGTCACTTCATCCCTCTTCAGTCCAAATATTCTCCTCAGCACACCCTCTTCTCAAACACTATGCAATACACATTAATATCTAAAATCATGGAAAAAATTCAATTTACAGAGAGGCAGTGCCAGTGTGTCACCTTCCCCACACATTATAGCAACACAGGTTTCCCTTTCCAATGCGCTACAGTCACTGATTAACTTCCATTCCCGTCTGTTTCACAAGATTCCACCCACACTCACTGGCCAGTATTCTTGCAACATATCACCTTTACACATCATGAATATATGGCACATGTTAACACGGCCAGAAGTGAATCTCAATTCCCTGTAGTTCACTGTCACTTTCTGATGCCTAGTCTTAAACCAGAATATGGCTCAGAGTATTGTAAGCCCACAGCAGTAAGAGGGGTTGTCACAATAAAAAAAGGCAATGTCAACCTTAAAAATGTAGCATTACAAAATAAATAATTTTCAGTGTTTCTCAAAGTGCACTGTCCTTACATTCCGAAGTTCTCCACCCATATCATCTGTAAAGAGTGTCCCAACAAAATCATCACTGCAAATGCCAGAAAAATGTAATTCATGTTTCTACTTCTGCTATAGGGAGAGGGAAAAGGGGGTGGGGCAGTACCTACTCATAAAATCCACTGCCCAAACTTCCACATAAAAAACTGCGAAACTCACTACACATTTCTGTACATCCTGATGCTTTAGCTCAATCATGCACTCTACCACAACTTACACAAAAATTATATACTGACTGTATGAGCGTGTAGAAAAAATCAACACAATTGCTGCTTCTTCAGAATTTGTTTCAACTAAGAAATGGCATACATGTGCCACCTTCGATGTCTTTAATTACGCCTGTAAATAAAACCTGAAAACTTCTAGTTCTTCTTCCCTCTCCCTACACACATGCATTATACTACAACCAAGGACACTTACCTTCACAAATGGCTTATTTTTTGAAGCCCTGTGTACTTTTAAATTTCCCATCCTTTTATGGACTTCTCTTGGATATCAGTCATTAGCTGCCAACAGTACATGCCTATACTGCGTATCAGGCATACCATCATCAAAGTTCCTCATTACAATTGCTTTCTTTCCAGCATATTGGCCACTCAAGACCAACACAACTTTGTTTGCCTTCATAATCTTCCCCATTTTAAATCTGAAATAAATTTCTCTAGTGTGAGAAATACTTAGTAACAAAAACACAGAGAGAAATACCGTTTAATCTGAAAAAGGAATATTTGCTGAATTATTTATTATATATATATTACTAAAACCTAACATGCGTAACTGCGGATACAAGCAAACACATTTGCACACCTTTAAAATATGGTATTTCACTGCAAAAGCAACTCAGCAACAAGTACATTCATTCATTTATTGTAAAATTCCAAGGATCCAATCGAGGCTACAGAGTACGCCTGACGGTTATAGAACCAGTCACAAACAGATAACCTATACAATACAATGTACAATAAATACGTAACATAGCAATTAAGAAACTAGTAAAAAAAATAAACATGCTTTATGGAAATTAAAGCATAGGTCAAATGAAATAATAAACCTACTTTATACATGGCAACATCTTAAATTTAATACAAGTACTATACTCAAAACTGGTTTATAAAAAATAAGAGAGAATGCATATTTCTTACTTTTAATAAGTGTTGATATACTTCTCCGACGAATTGCGATTTTACGTCTTTCCACTGCGCACGAATCGTACAATTACAAAAGTTCATGAGCAGGGGGTGGAATCTTGAATAGGGGAAAGGGCAACACGGTAACTACTGCCTCTACGAATGTCTGCAGTAACTACACGCAGGTCTCGACCAATCAGAGAGCCTAAACAAACCAATTTGAATACCCATAATTACTTGCGGTTATCGTGGTGCATAATATGGAAACTGGTAAGTATGATTGTTTATTTGATGTGGTTGCGAAACGAAAGTAGACATTTGCGAACGAAATTACAGCTCCATATTAAACATATTATTTGTGTATATGAATGTTATGCTTACTAGCACAAATATAATGAGAAACATATAGAATTCTTTCAAGCCTAAATTTTTTTAGGTTATCATGTACTGTCATCTAAATGATATTTTTTTGATATGTTCTGCAATTTTCGGTTTATCCCAGAGATTGTCTGTTGAATGTGAAGGAGTTCTAAGAGTACCGTGACGGTGTTATAATTTTTGTATTGCTTCTTGCAGCATAAAAGTGTCAAAAACTTGTGTTGCTGCTGCGTGCTTGTCATCCAGCAAGGAAGGCATAAGATTCTTCAGTTTTCCAAGGGATCCAGCACGGTATGTCTGTTTTAATTCATGGTGTAATCACTATGTGTTGCTTAATCCAATGTCTTGGAAAATACATATAGAACAAACTATACCTAAATTAAGTGCAGCTTGCTATGCAATG
>NW_019737132.1:10839-12156 GCF_002891405.2 Cryptotermes secundus
GAGGGCGTCCCTCTCTTCTGTGACTTTATCGGCATGAGATTTCAGTGCCCAAGTATCCCTACACTGGTCTCGGAGTTCATCTATTTCTCGTTGTTTTGCGTCCCTCTCACGCTTTAGGGTCTCTATTTCGCCTGCCATGCACCTTCCTGTGCAAAGAATCGGCGATTCTCCATCTTGAGCCATTCCAGATTTTATGGTACTGTTCACGTCAGTCCCACCTTCATCTACCTCGTCCTCTTCCCCTGAAGAGGAAGCGCCTGAGTACCTTGAATCCAGTTCTGTATTTTGAAGACCAGCTCCTGTGCTGTGCTGTGAATAGTCGCCCTGTAAATAATTTCACAACACACATCAGCGGCCTACAAAGACTGGAATTATATCATCTTCAGAGGTTATGAATTAACCTACAAAAAATATACAGTAGTGTCATAGGGGCAGACACTTTACTGGATGTTACATAAAATTAATAAATGGTAATAACAATATTTTAATCTATAGGCCATTATTTGTACCCTGAAATGTAAGAGAGCTATTGATCCTTGGAATGTCCATTGCTGCTTTAGTAGTCTGTGCATCAGGCAAGTTCAGGACCCACTGCTCTAGAGTCTAGACCATCGTGGAATCTGTCCATTGTCGGACCATGAAATTTTCTACTGGGAGCTGCCAAAAATGCTAATGGTCTCATTCATAGCTATAGCTTGTAATAAAAGTCACATAAAATTGAAAACATAAAATACAGTGGAAATAATTAATTGCGTATTTAAAACCTTTATTGCCCTACACATTGTAGAACTGTGCTGGCACATGCCCTAGTTTTGGAGTCCCCAGAAATCATGGCCGTCCGTTGCCTTTTCTGAGGTTTTGCGGGGTTGGACCAGGTTTAATATAACTTCACTGATATCCTTCCCAAAGTATATACGTGAAGTGATACCGAACACAGTTAAAAAAAATGGGGGGTAAGGACCCTGCAGTATAAGAGATCTGGTTGCAAAATTATTTATCGCTTTTCTTTCGAACAACATCTTCCCGGGGGGGGGGATGAATACTAGGAGCACCCGAAGAAGGTGTTATGTTAGCATATCTTGTTACCGATTATGCTCTCGGCTCTGAGCCAGTGTGTATTTAGTTACGCATTTTATCGTATAGATGACAGTAGTAATGCACTCGTGGTGTCATGGCGGTTCTGGAGGCTGCTCCAGACGAGCGTTCTCTCTGGCTGCAGTGGGAAAGGGAGTAAGAAGACACGTCTTTTAGATTCAAATTCGAATGAGACCAACAAAATTTCTTTGTATCCAAAATGCTGCAGAACTATGGTGCGAT
>NW_019737133.1:0-1377 GCF_002891405.2 Cryptotermes secundus
TTTTAAGTAGTTTCTTAAGATTTTCTAACCCAAATCTTGTGTGCAATTCTCTTTTTCCTATGTGGTGTATGTGCTGTTCATATCATCCTTTGTTTGATCACTGTAAGAATGTTAGGTGAAAAGTACTAATTGTAAAGCCTTTCACTAAATAATTTGTCTGTCATCCCTTTATTTCATCTTTCTTACCTCCAAATATTCTACTAGCACTTGGTTTTCAGACACTCTACATGCCTGTTCTGCTCTTGTTCTCTACCATTGAAATTTGGGATTCAGTGTATTTGTTTTTCTCCAGGTGCTGAGAAAGGCAGTGTGCCAGTAGTGCCCATTATGAACCCTGATAATGGAGTAGAATTTGCCAGAAGTGAAAAAGGTGAATAGAAATATTTTAAGGTGATACATCTTACTCTGTTTTGTATGAAAAGGTAGCAGTAAAGGCTCAACTGATAAACTAACTACTGTTAATCGCTGCTCATGTTGCAAGCTGCTTTCCATAATTACCAGATTACACTGACTCAGGACTGTCAGGTCAAACTTCCTGATAGTACAGTAGCCATTTAAAAACTATTCATACTAGATTTTGTTAACACTATAGTAAAGTTTGAGGTAACACGAGAGCTGATGTCTTCTAAAATGTATGTTGCACACTTAGCATCTTCCCTCTTCTTCAGAAAGAACTTGAGNGTAGTGAAGTTTGAGGTAACACGAGAGCTGATGTTGCACACTTAGCATCTTCCCTCTTCTTCAGAAAGAACTTGAGCCCAGAAGCAGAGGACCAGCCAATGTTAGAAGCCTTTCTGAGGAAATGTCTAGTAACAGACTGGAAACACCAGATTGTGTGCTTTAGTGAACTGTAAAGTGTGGAGAGCAGCAGTAATATTATAGTTATTTGTAGTTACGACCTGTAAGTGGTTAATAAATCCAATTATCCAAAACCCCATCTATAGTCACACTTTTGATACATGACAGTATCTTTGAAACAGCTTATTATATTAAAAAAGATGGGTGAATAGGCCTGTGGGATTGTCGATGTGACAAATGACAACCACGTGAAACTGTAACGATTGTATATATTAAATCGTTTAAACTGAATTTACAAAATACAGGATATATGTGGAATGTTAAATGTTGGCTGGCCCTCTAAGGGCAGTTCGTTCCACCACGAGTGTGCCCGCAGATTTCACTCCTCCATAGTAGGTGAAGTCGTACGGCCGTTTAGCTGGCCTGTCTGGACGGTGATGCAGTGCTGCGCGCGCCGGTAGGAATGGCTGGCTCGACCGGTTGCTGTGATTGCGGAAGATGTTTTCACTGGAGACTTGCGGCTACTACTTTGGTTGCCTGGTCACTGGAGGCTTGCGGCAACTACGTCAGTTGCCTGGT
>NW_019737134.1:0-1220 GCF_002891405.2 Cryptotermes secundus
GAATTATTTGACCAGTTGAGTAAACTGTCACTTTCTTGTGAAGCGCTGTTCTCCACGGGGTTGTTTGGTTTGATATTCTTGTTATCTCTTAGTGTCACTGTAGATTCATTGTCTAGTAGCCTCATATGTGCTTACTTTAAGTGCTTGAGAGAAACTGTAGCACTAGTTGACTGCCATTCAGACTGCAGGATCATAAATGGAGCTAGTTCTTGCACAGTAACAAATCATCATTATTTATATCTGTGTTGTGAGGAGAATGTAATGTGTATTATGTTTCGAATGCATGTTTCCTCCATGTTTACATATTCAATTTCTGTACATTTGTGTCTCTTAGAATGATGGAAGATTTCTCAAATGAAGAAATGCCTCGGAATCAGCCTTCTGTGAGGCATTGGCTGCGATACATTGAACACAAGAAGGGGAGTCCTAAACACACTGTTAATGTTATCTTTGAAAGAGCCCTGAAGGAGTTACCAGGAAGGTATGAGTGTTAAATAAACACAGGGAATTTTTTCATGAAACAAAAACAAAAAGAAAACTGATGCCTGTTCTGAGATAATTAAGGAATGTAATGGGCTTCTGATGAAAAAGTTATATTGTGCGAAATTCAGTAATGATCTTCTGTTTTATTAAATGTGTTTTTTTAATCAGAAACTTCTCATTATTTTCTTTATTGGCATCTTCTGTCCTTGAACACTAGAAACAATGTATAAACAGTGATCAATGCACAATTTCAACAAGGTTCTATTGGTAAAGTTAGGGTGTTCAGCTATGGGGCTGTACAAAACCATCAAACATAAAAAAAATTCAAAGATTTCAATCCAAATGCTTGCACTCAGTAATTAAGGAACTTTTTTTGTCTCCACAATGAACTGCAAATCCCATTTGTCATAGAAGGAATACATAGATTGTCAACAATCTACCATCAAAGCATACTCAGACACAATAACAGACTACATGTAGAAATTAGCAACCCACCAAATGTAAGAAGTTTGAGGAGACAGTGGCTGTGGTGACCTACTGCAGCCCACACAGATGATGAAAATTAAAACCATCACTATTTTGAATTGTTTCATTTTGGTCCGTTACACTATCAATCACCAATTATCAATAGAACCTCTGTCGAGTGTAACAATATATATTCTTGTCACCATTTTCTCACATTTGCCTTACATGTTTCGGCTCACAAAGAGCCATCATCAGAGGCAACCACAACAAAA